>NC_056728.1:1033253577-1033416077 GCF_019279795.1 Protopterus annectens
CGAATGTCTTCTGTGCATTGTAGTGTTCAGCACTATTACATGCTACTTCTCTGATGTGGTAGCTTGTAGTAATGTTGATGTTCTTCTGATATTAGAAAATCTTGCTAAAATTATATATTTTCAGGTATGGAATTATACTTCACAAAGTAAAAACATTCTTACTTAGAAGTTGAATACTGTAGAAGGCACAATGTGCCACTATTTTCTTCTTCAAACAGAATCTGTAAACAAAATGCATAGAAAACATTTATCACAGGTACTATTCAATTATACCTTGTAAACACTAAGCAATGAATAGGTTGTCTTACCATGATCCTTTTAATTGTATTCCTCTATACTACTGAACATTCGTTAAAACCACAGCATATGTCTACATTTTGCAGGGGCTGCTGCACTGCACACTTCCTTACATCCTGAAATATATATATATATATATATATATATATATATATATATATATATATATATATATATATATATATATATATATATATAATATACATTTATAGATACATAGATATATGTATATATCTGTGTGTGTGCGTGTGTGTGTGTGTGTGTGTGTGTGTGTGTGTGTGTGTGTAGGTCTAAACGTTGGCACTTAAATATCAATAATGTAGTACATATGTGCCAAGTATTGAACCTGGTGGGTATGATATTAAACATGAAAAAAAAAAAAAGAAGAACAAAGCAAAATAAAATTATTTCTACAGGCAGGCTTACCACCCTGCATCCCCACACTCCCTGATAATTATATATACTATCTCTGAGATTCCACAATATTGGAGAAAGGGGATATTCCCCAAACCTGAGAATTGTGCAATCTCACACACTTGTTGACGTTCTGCTTAGTTGACCAAATTGCATCAACTGAACAGATGTTGACAAAATGAAGATTCAACCTTATTCAGTTCTTCCATGTTTATGTATATATAGATAGAAAGATAAATATGATTGGGACTTGTGACTAGTTTCAGTACTCTTTAAGAAGGAGTTTTGACATTAGGCCCAGATTAATTGGTATTCACTGACTGGGTCTGCTGTGACATATCCTGTTCCCCACTAAACAATATGAGGCATTTAAATTAACAGAGATAAAGAATGAACATTCCTGGACATAAAGCTTTCCAGTCTTCATAAATTATGACCCCAACTAAAGCAGCAGAAGTCAATTTCTAGTCTAAAGTTACAATAAAATCTAGTATTTTAAGACAATGCATTTTATTTCATACATCTACAAATAAAGAAGGTTGAATTGGATACTCTCGTTTTTTTTTCCCTCCTTTTATTTATTTTTATTTATTATTTGTTTACCGGGAAAGTCTGACTTGGAACGGAGCCAATTTTTAGCAGAGGCCTGGGGAGAAATGTACCAGACACATGTCTTTGAAATGCATATATTCATGAAGTGTGGAAGAAGAAGAAAAGACAGCCCTGAATGAACCGACTGAACTAGCTACTACAATTCATAGGTTCAGAGGTTCATAGGTAGGTACTAGGCTATTGGCCCTAGGGCCTATATAAGCCTAGCCAAACAGTACCCTGGCTTTTGCCACCCAAGAAAATTATTTTCCTGTGCCCCTGTCAAGCAGAGCCACAGAAGTGATCCCTGGGGTGAATTTCCTATCTCTCATCCAATCATCAAGATTTTTCTTGAAGAGTGCTAATGAGGAGCTTTGTTTGATATAGATAGGTAGTTTGTTCCACAGTATGGGAAGTCTTTGGGACAGGAATCTATCCCTCCAGCATGTTCTGTTTATTGTGGTGACAAGGTTTAGGCCCCTAGAGCGTGTAGCTCAGAGGGATTGATATTTATTTACCTGCAGCATGTCCAACAGCTCTGGGTTTGACATAGCTTTGAATGTTAGGCAGAGATTGCCTCTGAGTAAGCAATATGCGACAGAGTAAAGCTGGAGTTTTTTGAGACGGTCTGCATAGGGCATCTGTTTGAGGCTGGTAATCCTCTTTGTGAAGTATTTCTGTGGCCTTTCCAGTTGGTGTAGATGTCTTGTGAGATACATACCAAAAGGGGCATTGTACTCTATTATGGTTCTAATGAGTGATGAGTAGAGGGGAACAATGACCTCTTTTTTCCTGGATGAAAAAGCTTTTGTGATGAGGTGTGCCACGTAGAAGGACTTCCTGACTACTGTGGCAATGTGGCTATCAGAGGAGAGACTACTGTCCACCTGTGTCCCAAGGTCTCTTATCCCACTTTCAGTGTTAAGTAGACTACTGCCTATGTGGTAGTTCATGGTCACAGAGTTTTTACCAAAAGGGATGACAATACACTTTTTGGCATTGAGATTGAGGCCATGGCTTTGACACCAGGCATCTGTGGTACTCCACTTGTCACTGGTCTAAAGTTGGATTTAGAGTCTGCTACTTTCACAGTGTGGGTTCTGTCAGTGAGCCAGTTGGCAACCCATCTTGTGACATAGGGATTTATACCTAGTTTAGTGAGATTGTCTATAATTCCAGAGTGGGAGATGGTGTTGAAAGCCTTGGCGAGATCTAGATAAGCTGTGTGAACCACCTTACCCTCATCTACGGCTTTAGTGACTGCTTCAAAGAAGTCTATCAGGTTTAGGAGACATGATCTGCCTTTTACACACCCAAACTGGGTAGGGACCAGAGTTTGGAGATTACCAGTGTCATTGTTTATAAGTTCCATGATGATACGCTCCACAGCCTTGCAGGCCAGGCTCATCAGGCTAATGGGGCAGTAGTTCCCAGGGTCCATGGTGGCTCCCCCTTTGTGGAGTGGGATAATTGTTGCTGTGCACCATTCAGTGGGCACAAAGCCTGAGGTGAGGATATGACTGAACATGGTACTTAGGTGGGGTGCCAGTTCATTTGGTAGTTCATGTAGAACGCAGCCTGGGATGTCATCAGGTCCCATGGATGCTGTGTTCTTGGCTTTGGAGAGTGTGGTTTTTACCTGTACAGCCGTGATTACAGGAACTTTGCATTCTTCCGGTATAGAGATGGGCTCTTTAGGGAATGAGAGGGGGGTAAAGTTAGCACTGAACCTATCTGCCAGGATGTTGGCAATATCAGTTGGTTCTGTATATTTAGTGCCATTGTGTGTAACTCAGAGCAGATCTGTGTGTTGCCATTGAGATTCTTGACATAGCTATAGAATGCTTTATGGTTGTCTTTAGAATCAGTGGTGATTTTGTTTTCATAACTAGTGTTGGAGGATTTTATGAGGGATCTCAGCTTCTTACTGAGGCTGACCCAGAGTTCCTACAGTCATGGGATTTTACTCTTTTTTGCAACAGTTTCTTTCTTCTATTGTAGAGTTTGTTCATAGAAGCGGACCACCAAATTGGCTTCCTTTTTTTGGAGGATCACATCTTGGTTCTGTTAGGGATTGCATGATCCATGCACTCGTGTAAGTGCTTATAAAGTTCAATTATATAGGATTCAGCAGTTGTATCTCTATTGTCCATCTGCATGGGTGTCATGAAGTTTTCCACTTCTGTCTGAAGAAGCATGAAGTTGGCTTTGCATAAATTTTTTACGGTGGTTTCCCTAATGGGGGTGGGGGTGGGATGTGGATGTCTAAGGTGATTTGCTTGTGGTCAGATCTGACCAACGAGGAATTGACCTCTGGTGTGGAACACCGGTTGCCCATGTTGGTAATTACCAGGTCTAGAATATTGCTGCCCCTGATGGTGGTGTGGATAAGTTGATCCAAGGCATTAGAATTTATGAATTCCAGAAAACGTTGAGCACAAGAGATGGTACATGAGTAGTTTTCCCAGTTAATGGTGGGGTAGTTAAAATCGCCCATTATTAGGGTGTTAGGTTGTACCCTAATATTTTCCAGTGTATCAAGAAATGAGGAGTGGGAATCCTGGTGCATGGTGGGGGATCTGTAGCAAGCTACAATTTGCATTGTGGTCTTGCCCAGAGTTAGTTGCACTTAGATAATCTCAGATGCATTATGCTGAGCAACTAGCCTGGAGGTGTGGATATCCTTAATGAATATGGACACACCTCCGTCTTTAGTGTTTTGGTCCAGGTTAGGTGGCCGAAAGGTGTGGTATGAATTATATATTATATATGAATTTTATTCCTTGTAGAAATACTTGGAAGGAAATAGAATAAAGATGTTTCCATGGTAACTCAAGTAAAACTATACTGGACAAATTGAAACTTTGCTATTCCTCTAGAAAGGATGAAGACACTTCTGAAATCTTGCAATCTAAGTGACTGTTTCCCATAAGACAGAGAGCAGAGATGAGCTGTATACTGGAGCATGGCTTGTGCTGTGCCACATACTGGTGAAGCATTGTAGTGTAAAATATACATGAACATGTGACTGGCAACATTATATGCACCTGAGCAGGTAGTTGTGTAGAAATCAGAGCAATGCTAGACATCTGCTAGCCAATCACATTGGAGCAGTTGAACGAGTAATTGGGATCAGCTATGGGTTGGCTAATACAAACATCATAAGACTGGAAGGCGGCAGTTTGTGTGAGATCAGCACATGGATTTACAGTTTGTTGAAAAATATTGCATACTAATAAGTTATAACATTCTGTGCTTTCCTGCAGTCTAGTATTCAGTCAGTTTGTGAACAGCTTTTGGTCTCAGAAAAGGGGAGAAAAGGGATCTATAAGACAATAGACCAAGGAAGGCATAATAAGCAAAAATACATAGAAAAAGGGATATGTAAAGTACAATGAAGGTACAGGGAGGCACATTTTGTGTGGAAATAAGTATCCCCTTTTTAATATGACAAGAGAAGATGTGCCCAGATTCTCAAAAGCTTGCACATAGTGCAAGATCTGTGCAGGAGCTCAAGCAGGCAATATATCTGCTGTGCGATCCAGGAACAGCCTGCAGGGCTGTGCACAAGCCCTGGTATGTAAATCACCCCATTTGCAGGTGAAATCCATGCAAATGAGGTGATTTTGCAATCCAGGAATCTTGCAACAGTCCGTACAAGACTAGCGCTATCTGCAGAAATGTACTCGGTTAGTAACCAAGTACATGTCTGCAAAATCCAAAATGGAGCAATGACAGCTCCGGATAAAGGCTGCATATCAAGTAGTAAGCATGCCAATGGCCAAGTATAAGGCCATTGGCATTGCAGACAAATAAAATAACAGAAAAAACAACTTTTATTTTTATTTAGCCAATCTCAGCTGTTTAAGTGTAGGGCAGCGGCTCACAAACGGGATGGGGGGGGGTGGATAATAAACCTAAAATAAGCATTCTAACTAAAATCAGTATTCTGCCATGCAAGTCAATGGCAGGCAGAAGACAACCTGGCCAGTGAGAAGTGGTTGCTAAGGGGGGAGGCTCAGTGTGAGACATGTAACTATGCATTAGCAAGCAATCCTATGCAAATGAGGGGAAGGATAGTGAATCCCGGTTATCCCCAGCATGTGAGTCAGGTCCCAACACAGTAAGAGTAGGAATAGCTTGGCGCAAGCCTAGGACGTAGGTGACATCATGGGGGTGTGTGTCAGGCATACTGTAAGCTGACTGAAGCCCTGTGGCTCTGGTTTGCTCCTAGCTTAGCACAGCTAAGCTAGGGGGTGTGTCTAAACCTGCCTTGCACTCTTTACAAAGCCTAAGAGGGTGTGCGCGCTGTGCACCAGGTTATACAGGAAGAAAAAATAAGTTAAACCAGGAAATAGCAGTCCTGTGCACATTTGAGCATTGTGTTTGTGCGCCGCACCACCGGGCTTAAACAGGGAGGCAATGGGAAGGGAAAACAGCAGTAGGTAGGTAATCAAGGAGAACTAGCTCAGCTGGCAGGTGAAATGTATCAGAATCAGCCAATTACACAGGCAACAGACCAGACCAGCCCAGAACACTACTATAAACTAAGCAAACACCTTCCCTTCTGTTTTTTTCCACACTCTACACCTCCTGTGTATACAAGCGGGGAAATTTTAACAAACAAACTTACAAAATGAGAAGGGCTGCAGTAGGCAACATAGAACAACATGTGCAAGAGGCTGAGGGTGGTGAGGATGTGAATGCAGCCAAACAACCCATAGTGAAGAGACAGAGAAAAGTGTACAGGCCCAGGGGTAGCCTACCAGGGGCTACATGAGCTGGAAATAGTGAAGTGCTATAGGGTGGACAGAGACCTCCTACAACAAATTGTTGAGCTATGCCAGCCACACCTAACACACCAAACAGACCAAGGGGACCCCTTCCCAGTGGATACCAAGGTATTTGTAGGCCTAGGTATACTAGCCACACGTACATCCCAAAGCACAACTGGGGATATCATGAAGATCTCACAGGCATCAGCATCCAGCGTATTCCACCATTTCCTGGATGCCATGTCAGCACATGCCAGTGAGCACGTATATTTCCTCAACACCCGTGAGGTGCTGACCGGCAATATGCATCTCTTCCACCAAACAGCAGAATGCTCTGAGGAAATGGGTGCTATAGACTGCATGCACATACACATCAAAGCACCACCCGGTGAGCAGGGTAGGACCTACATCAACCACAGTGGCGTCCCCTCCATCAACTGCCAGGTCATATGTGATGCCCAAGACGGTATAATGAATGTGTGTGTTGGATGCCCTGGATGCTATGACAATTTCCACATATGGCATCTGACACAGCTGTACCAGAAGATTTGCCAATGGGGGCATCCCCCTACAGTCACCTAGTGGGGGATGCCGGGTACACACTGGAGCTGTGGCTGATGATACCCATCAGAAATGCACACACCTAAACAACAACTTCATAATGAGGCACATGCACAGGCCAGACATATAATAGAGTGTGTGTTTGGGATGCTCAGTTCACGGTTCCAGTGTCTGGACACATCCGGTGGAGCCCTGCAGTATTCACCAGCTACATGTACCCACATTGTTATGGTATGTGCTATGCTACACAATATGATCCTGTGGAAACAGCTGCAGCAGGAACAGCATGGGGCAGGGCCACACAGCCCCCCACAAATGCCAAGGCCTGCACAGGCACAAAGTGACCCAGAGGAGGAACAACCTGAGCCTTCCCCAGTAGGCAGAAGAAGGCATGCCCAGTGTGCCCTGACCTTAGCAAAGAGGCAATGCATAGCACATGCACTGACACAGTAGGGACCCAGGGAATGACACCTCTCTCTGACTCACACATACAGTAAAAGGGGTGCCAAACATGACACTACCTGTGCTCAATCAGGTGTAGGGAGTATACTATGGGCATCCGACATAAGCAGCCCTCCAGCACCATCCACAAGTCTGGCACACCCTCCAGGTAAGTCAATCAACCTACCAATTGCTAAATGGAGTAGAATGTGTCATTACTGCTAGCTATGGTATAGATGTGAGCATGCAAGGGAATTGGGTGGCTAAATATTATGGCAGCAGACAGTAGACACCCATAGTGGCACCATGACATCTGTAACACATACTGAAGTCACCATAGTAGCCAGTACTACACAGGGTGACAAAACCCACTGCAGAAATTTGATGAGCGACATGTGTATCCATATGACCCTCACATACCAGTCAGGATGGTTCACATACCCAACAACAGTCTCAGTCAGCAGGCCAGGTGTAGACAAACCCAAATAGAGCCTGTGCCATGGCCTCTGAATGATGGCTATGGTTAACCTCCCCCCCAGCCCTACACAGACAGACCACAGCAGGGCAGGCAGTGGGATGTTAGTTCTGAAGGGCAGGAAGTCAGACAATAATATGTAGGGCAACCAAAGTCATGATATGTAGTACACTAGTATGCCTCTAGTCAGCATGATAGTTAGAAATACAGAATGAAATGGAATACATGACATACCAGTACAATCATAGAAAATGTGTACAAGTGTCATGTGCCCCCCACATCCTACATAGAAATGTAATAACAGTCAAGTGTGCCCCCAACCCTGTGTAGAACTGTAGAATTAGTCAGGTGTGTCCCCCCATCCTACATAGTAATGTAATAACAGTCCGGTGTGCCCCCCAATCCTGTGTTGAAATGTAGTAATAGTCAGGTGCACTCCCCATCCTACATAATAATGTAATAACAGTCAGGTATGCCCCCCCAATCCTGTGTAGAAATGTAGAAATAGTCAGATGTGCCCCCATCCTACATAGTAATGTAATAACAGTCTGGTGTGTCCCCCGCCAATCCTGAGTAGAATTGTAGTAATAGTCAGGTGTGCCCCCCCCCATCCTACATAGTAAGGTAATAACAGTCAGGTGTGCCCCCCCACTCCTGTGTAGAAATGTAGGAACAGTTAGGTGTGCCCCCCCCACTATGCAGAAATGTAGTAACAGTCAAAGCCAAATGATCGAAGGATACCCTGCAGAGACAGCATGCTACCTGTCGGTGTACAACACAAAGGTCAGCACTGCAGTACAAACTACCTGGACACAATCCACACATTCAATACAGGTGGCCATACTGGGCATGCTCACACACAAATACATGAAGGCCATGTCTTCAAACACAAGTGGACCAGACATGTCTGGCAGTTGCAGTTGTTAGTGCAGACACTTGTCAGTATGCACCACTCATGCCTTGCACGCACAGTGGATAGGAATACAGGCATATATGTCAGGACAACACACAATAATAAGCCAAAGCTAGACGTACATAGATGTGTGTAAGAGGGTGACTGTGACAAGGAGACATCCAGGCCTGTCCCACCCAGCACACAGCCAAAGGGCCCCAAACACATAAGGTGCAGATGTCACTCATTGCAGACCCTAGCCACCAGTATCTGTCAGCATTACAGACTATGTGGTGCACTTGCCAAACATGAATGTACAAGGAAGTAGTCATCTAGCAGCTGTATACACGTAGCTGTGAAATATGACCCCGTGTGTGCCCACATGTAGTGTGTCAGCCCCTAGATGAATGGGTTATGGCCCATGCACACACACTGCCCTCCCCATCGCCCTACTATGACAAACCTGCTGAGGTCGTCCAATGTGAAATGCACGTTTGGGAGAGCTGTAGCCCAGTAATCTCTGTGCCGCGTCCTATAACTGAGTACTGCTGTAGTGTGATAAACTAGCTAGGTAGGAGTTCTATCCCCAGACTTGGTGACTGTGTCTGTCTGTCTCTGACTGTGTAGAGAGCAATGCTTTTTAGGGTACTCACACTACTTACAATTCATATACTTAACTGTGGCAAGGCTGCTGATGTCACCCACCTAGAAATACACCTTTGGGAAAAATATAGCCCAGTAATATTCATAGCATGTCCTATAACTGCGTACTGCTGTAGTGTGACAAAATAGTTAGGTGGGTGGTCTAATCCTAGACATGGCAAGTGTGTGTGTCTGTGTAGAGAGAAATGCTTTTTAGGGTACACACACTCCTTACAATTCATATCCTCAACTTTGACAAGGCTGCTGATGTCACCCACCTAGAAATACATCTCCAGGAAGATTGCAGCCCAGTGATCTCTGTAGCATGTCCTATAACTGTGTACTACTGTAGTGTGATAAAGTAGTTAAGTAGGTGTTCTAATCCCAGACATGGTGTGTTTGTGTGTGTCTGCCTATGTAGAGAGCAATACTTTTTAGGGTACTCACACTCCTTACAATTCATATGCTCAACTTTGGCAGGGCTACTGATGTCATCCACCTAGAAATACACCTCTGGGAAGCTTGTAGCCCCATAATCTCTGTAGCATGTCCTGTAATTGCATATTGCTGTAGTGTAATAAAGTAGTTAAGTAGGTGTTCTAATCCCAGACATGGCCAGTGTGTGTCTGTCTGTGTAGAAAGCAATGTTTTTTATGGTACAAACACTACTTACAATTCATATGCTCAACTTTGGCAAGGCTGCTGAGGTCACCCACCTAGAAATATACCACTGGGAAGATTGCAGCCCAGTAATCTCTGTAGCGCATCCTCTAACTGTGTACTGCTGTCATTTGATAAAGTAGTTAGGTAGCTATTATAACCCCAGACTTGGCAACTGTTTATGTGCATGTCTGTTGGTCTCTGACTGTGTAGAGTGCCATGCTTTTTAGGGTACTCACACTCCCTACAATTCATATATATAACTTTGGCAAGGCTGCTGATGTCATCCACCTAGAAATACACCTCTGGGAAGCTTGTAGCCCAATAATCTCTGTAGCACGTGCCATAACTGTGTACTACTGGAGTGTGATTTAGAACTATGGTAGGGTTCCATCCCCGCCCATGGCAGTTCTGGATGTTTTGTGTGTGTTTCAATGTCTGTGTAGGGAGCAATGCATTTTAGGCTTTTCACACTCACTACAATTCGAATGTCCTACTTTGGCTATTCTGCTGTCATCCAATGTGATATACACCTTTGGGGAAAGAGTACTCCAGTAATCTCTGTGGTGCATACTATAATTGTAAAGTAAAGTAGTTTACTGAAATAGTTAGGTAGGGGTTCTACTCCCAGACATGACAGGTTTGCGTGTTCGGCACATACTATGATTGTGTAGTGCTGTAGTGTAATAAACTAGTTAGGTAGGGGTTCTACTCCCCAACATTACAGGTGTGTGTGTGTTTGTAACTCGTATCCTCTGTGGAGGTAGTTGTGAGTGTTGACACCTGTGGCCAATGGGGAGTGGGTTTTGCATATTTATTATATGGTGGCCCTACTATATATCACAATGTCCACCATACAGGGATAATTGATGTGAAATAGCTGACAAGCTGGGGTGCAAAGCCATAACCATACATGTGACATCAAGTCCAGACAATCACAGTTAGCAACCCCAGTATTACTCAGAGCACACTCTCATACAAACACACATATATGCCTAGGTAACAGCCAATATGTGGTAGTACACTGCTTATTGGCCAGTGATAGTAACTACGGGGTGATAGCAGTGGGCTACAGAGGGCATGGCACCCTGTCCATCTATCCAATATGCAAGTACATCCAGACAGTGCACCTTCCCCATGTTCCCCAATGGACAACTACAACACCTGTGGTGCCATCACATGTGACCCACAAAGGACATACCATGCCTGACAACATGTCCTGTATTAACATATGCTACTGACATCAGGGAATGCCGTTAGCATGCTATCACTGTAGGTGCAGGATAAACCTGCTGCCCATTATCAGTTCCCACCACAGGTGGGCAAGACTGGCACATCTGATAATAATCTGTGTTCACAACATGGGACAGACACTCCAGGTACAGTTCCACATATCAATGTACATGCATGTGGAAGGTGTGCACATCCCAGACACCATCCATGTCATGGACTAAGGAACAAATACATGCAAACGATACACAGCATTGGCCGCACAAAATACTCACCCAGGTGACTGGATGGGGAATACAATACAATACCCACCATTATGGGCAACTGCAGACACTACAGCCCTGAGCCGCACTGCAGACCATTGTCATGTGGCCTGATGCCAAGTTATACCCATCGCCTAGCCTTGTACAGGCTTCTGGCATAGACCACCACACACCCATACAGACATGCACCCATGCATGTCAGTACTGGCACCCTGTGTGCTTGTGTGTGTGTTGTATGGTGGGTTTGTTCAAATCCACACTCCATACAACCCCCATGGGCATACTGAAGCATGCTGTCTGATGTCAGGCACCTCCCCACACCCTTTGCCCATACAACCCCCATATGACCAGTGTGGTACATATGATACCTGCACAGTGATGTGTTGTGGCAATCACACTACTGATGAGTTGTAATCCTGGCCCTGCCAAGTGTGTCAATGTGTGTGCATTCCTGTGAGATTGTGGCTGTGTTGATGCTGGCATCTGTTCATGTGGACAGGCACATGTACGGCACCTACCATATAGCTACTGTATCCCTGTTGCAGATGTCACTCACCATCATATATATGTTCTGAGGGGTCCACAAAAGGTACCCCATGTGGCGCATCCAATAATGGCATAGAACTGTGATAGCACTAAATAGTCGCCAGGGGTTATATACCCTGTGATGGTAGGTGTATGACACAAACATGCTTAAGTTTTACTCTCCCAGTCCTCCGTGACTTGTCTTTGCCTTTGTCTGCCTCTCCCACTCCCTCTCTGGTGGATGTGGAGACCTACACCTGTTTGCTTAGGCAGCAGCATGTGTATTTTAAGTGATGCTCATGATCAGCTGATGGCCTCTGCATGAATTGCAGCCCTCCCCTAGTTGATTGCATGTGAAATAGCTGTGGTAACATTCCCATAGCCAATTGCATGGAAACACACTCCAATATCTAGGAACGTTGGGGTTGGTGTTGGCCCTTTTCATTCACTGTGAGCATAAAATACATCACTTGTTTGGCAAACAGCATCTCAGATGGATTGGGGATTTACCTCTAACAACATACACTGTGGAAACAGGGCAACACACAGGAGGGGGATGTGCCTGACCTGACTACAGACTGTAAATGCTGTTATACTGCATTTGGAGTAATGTTGGTTTAACAGTGTGTGTGTGTGGATATGGCTGCCCTACATGTCTCAATACCTGCCATGTTGGTGCCATGTTTATGAGGAATCCCCATCTGCAGGGTCATCTGCAGACTGGGCAGTGTGTTGTGCCTTTGGTTTCATGTGTTACGCACGGCGCATCTATCTGTGGACTGCAGAAGGTAGTGTGAGGATTGCAGTCTGTAGATGGTGAAAGCTGTGACAGTTACTGACTTCATATCCCTCATAGGACATATGTTGCAACAAACCCTGTTACAACAGTAAATGTATGAGGTTATCACAGCAACATCTCAATATTGGTCCTTTGTATGTACTTCCAGCCACAACTCTGTCAACCTTTGTACATATGTCGCATATGAAGTGGTGTATATGTGCTGTTCACACCGGGGATCACACCAACAGCACTACTAGATAGGGGCCAAGGGTACTAGCTGCTAGTACAAGGGTGTAGAGAACTACTAAAGGGGCGGTGAATACTGCACAATGTGGCTGGGCTAATATATGCCTTCAGGCAGATAGCTCAGTACCAACCTATGAACCTATGAACCATAATTAGTATCATCATATCTGATAACAAGCCAGTAAGATATCAGAGTACTACACATGTTATGTACATTAGGGGTTATATTTGATGACATAACCTGGACATTCTGTGGATGTTTGTACAGTACTGAGGTATGTGTACTTATGGTGAATGTTGACAGTGTGTGTATTGTTAATATGTACTTTAGCCAGTGTACAGACTGTGGTAGATGTCATTGTTCTTGGTCCTGTCCTATCTGATGATACATGCTGTTCCACTGTATGGTACCATATTGGTGTAAATGTTTGTAGGGCCATACACACACATGTCCCATACCATGGACAGCCATCAGGCCAAACTGTGTAGCAGCCCAGTATATGTAGGGTCAGTCTGTGAGTGGCACATATGAGGATGGTGTCGAACAGATAGTCCATATACTGTAATATTATGCTAGGTTAACGTATGTGGCTGTGGCTGTGTTCACATTGGCTGTGGTTATGCACTTTCACACAGGTGTATCTTATCCTGTACTGTGACATGCCTGTAGAGCCTGCTATATATGCAGGTACATGTGCATTCCCCCATAGGAGATCTAGGCCAGTGTTGAGCCAGTCTGCCTGTAGCCTGCAGAGTGCATTGTTACATGCCTAGCAGCTTAGTGTGCTTACCCAGTGAGATGCCATGTGCAGATACTTGCCAGATGTACTGCTGCCGGGCCTCCCTTAACAGTCATGTATGTCAGACAGAGAAGTGGGATGATGTACAGATGTATGTCAATATCTAGTGGGTAGTATGTGGCCATGGCACCCTTGTACCAGTGGGTACTATGTGTCAGGCCAGACAGGGGTGTGTGAATGCATAACCTATGGTGGCAAATGTATACCAGTCGTTATGTGTTATACCCATCTACATGGCTGTCTACATCCATATTGTCATACATGGTACACATGTTGTGCACTAAGGGGTTATGTGTATACCTCTGGACTATACAGAGTGTGTCATAATGTCCACATATATTGGCCAATATCTCTGTGCAGTCCACAGGGGCATTACGTGCTAGCAGCGGTACTTTACTATGATGCCATTAGGATGTCTGTCAGTAGCCAATGGCACACATGTTATAAGCAGATGCGACCTCCCACACACCATGTCTGTGAAGACAATCCCAATGACAGTAGCAATAGTCTGCTAATATACCTGCTATACATACCTGGCATCCCCTTGCACTACAACGTTGGGACTATACAGGCTGGGGCAGGGTTACACTCCATGTCCATGACATATGGTAGAAATATATGTACATATAATTATCCAGATAGCCATACATATATATGATTATCCATGTGTAGTACTTCCAATTACCACTGTCATGGCAGCCACCAACTATAAATCCCTACATCATGTGGGTGTGGTCCCTTTACATTTCCTGTGTGATGGACATCCTTCCTGTGTGTGGGCATCAGTGTTACAGACAGCAGGTAGCAATACCTTTTCCAGGAGAACTGGCATACTCAGGGCAGCTACATATTTGTAGGAGGTTCAGGAACTACAGACAGAGTGTGAGTAGAGTTGTGTTATGCTTTGTACAGTACTGGTGCTGCAGGGTGTGTGTGTACATACTAGTTTACCTTGGAATGCAGTCTGTCTACATAGCTCTCAACTGTGGGCCTATCCTCTTGGTGGCCAGAGGTGTGCCTATCATGTTTTGTATGTCCACCACACAGGTCCTGTGTCAGATATTTCACTGGCAGTGTGTGTGTTGAGTGCTATCAGTACATGGCTACATCCATTTCTGTTTCTAACCTGAAATCCCTGACTGAGGGTATGTTGCAGACTATCCTGTAACACCAGCAACTTGCTTAGTGTATGGCAACAGTTTTACACATATGTGCCTGTGTTCCAGCCGTTGTCCTCCACCTACATACCAAGCTTTGTTCATATGACATTCTGTCAGGGGTTGTTCTGTAGCGGGCTATAAGTATATCACACTGCTATTGCTGCCATCAGTCCACTGTTGTTGTATCCCCCACAAATATGGTGGGGCTGAGACCATATATGTGTGGGCGTCACCTACACAATACATGTGTGCCCTTATGCACTCCAGAATCCAGTGTATGCAACAGTGGTATATGGCCCTGTATTATTGAGTCTAGGGGGTGGAAGCACCATAAATGACCTAGGCTGTTACAAAATGTTGGGGTATCAGGGGTGAGCTGCCTTAAGGTATCTGGATTTACAGTGCCGTATACTTTACCTATATCTACATTACTTACATAAATTGGGTTAATGCAAGCCTACTACCTCCTGCCATGCAGACTGTTCTGTTTGTCAGTGTGCTTGTGATGGTGTCAGTTAGGCCTTGTTTTGTAACAGTTACAACCCATTTGGTCACATGACATCTTTACCACCTACTGATTTTGTACAGAGTGTAGATAGAGGCTGCTGAAATATACACCTGCATTACATACTGTTGATTATTTGGTATCCTGTGGCCCAGTCTCTCTTCGCTATTGTACAATTTGAAGGGCTTGGCCTGGACAGCCACAGTTGTGAACCTTTCCTGACTACTGTTTTAGTATAACTGTTTCACAGTTGCATTAATCTGCTTATATGGATGTCAGTGTCTGAGCAGCTATACGACATGGCATAATGAACTGTAATAGTACACAATTAAAGGTTTTCCATTTCTGCAAACCTGTGTGTGGTGCTTTTTCCTATGACCTCTCTGTGGGTATATGTTGCAGGCAGCGATTGCTATTTGTATGTGTGGCCCATACAGTGTCCAGTTGTTCAGGTATTAACTGTAGGCATAGTGGCTGTTCCATATCGTGTGCACCTTCTACATATGTATCTTACTGTACATATATATGCATGCGTATGTGTAGTCACGTATATATATATATATATATATATATATATATATATATATATATATATGTATATATATATATATATATATATATATATATATATATATATATATATATATATATATATGTGTGTGTGTGTGTGTGTGTGTGTGTGTGTGTATATGTATATCTGTATCTGCATATCTGTGTCTATGCATCTGTATCCTAGGGATGTTGATGGCTTCCACATTTTACATTTCCAGTGGGAGGCAGACCTTACTGCATGATATGTTACCAATACCAGCCTGACATCATACAGGTGGGATGTAGTACTATTAACATCTTGTGCCCATGTCATGTCAGGTCCTGGTTATGGGATCTGCAACACTTGGTAGTGTATTGCAGGGTGGACGTGTTTGACTGTGGGGGGGATGCGCATTCGTACAAGACGTATAGTGTGTGGGGCCTCTCAACCCCATTAATGGTGCATGTGGACAGATGTGTTTTTGTTAATCTGCCATTGCTATCTACACATGTATGGCCATATATACCTTTCTATATATATATATATATATATATATATATATATATATATATATATATATATATATATAAATGGGTTCATGTCAAACCAACGACATGTTAAAATATCGAAAATCACTACACCGAAACGAAACCGTCGACAGTTGAAAACATCGACAGTACATGTATACGAAACTACAGCGCTAACATGGGTCCTGCAAGGGGGAAGTAGTATGGGTACAGTATCATATCATATCCTTTACTTCCCCCTTGCAGGACCCATGTTAGCTGTAGTTTCAGATACATGTACTGTCGATGTTTTCAACTATATATATATATATATATATATATATATATATATATATATATATATATATATATATATATATATATATATATATATATATATATATATATATATATATATATCTGCTTACATATATATAAAACTATGTCTGTATATACCTGCATAGATATATATCTGCGTACACATATGTAACTTGCTGTGTATATGTTGACATATAGGTGTAGACACATATATATGTAGATGTAGGCATTTGCATGTATATATGTTCATAATGTATATATATATATATATATATATATATATATATATATATATATATATATATATATATATATTTATATAGATATATACATATATAGATATGTTGTATCTGTTTAGATAGTAATATATTTACACACACATAAATCTAGATGTAGGTGTATATTCTCTGTACTGTTGCATGACTGGACTGGATGATATGCTTCTGAAAACATCAAATTTTTTTATATTTTTATATTTCGCATGGCTTAGTGGTAAATCACTTTGTCTATGGTGTGCAGTGTCTTGGGTTCGAACCTTGCCGGAGCTGTTTATTTTGTTGCTGGGCAGATCACGGCCTATTAGATACAGACTAATTAAGACACTTTAAAGCAGTTGTAAGCAGGTTTGTGCGGAGGTAAGCACTGCTAACTTCCAGTTACAGTTTCTTACACTCTGTTAGCTTCTACATTGCTTAATCAGTGTAGGCATTGCTTACCCCCATGCAAACAGGCTTAATCCTGCTTACTGCTGCTTAAAAGTGCATACTCCCATTTATCCACGTGCTAATTTCTTTAAAAGAAAAGAAAAAGGGGTTGATAGTAAAGTGGTGAAAAAAAAGGGGCACAAATGGGAAAAACAGTAGGGAAAATAGCCAAGGATATGCCGGAAGAGTGTAGGGAAGGTCCATAGCTGCCCATTTTGTCGACAGCAACAGCTGTGCATATACACTGAATTTGGTAGCTAGATTTGGACACTCAAACCCATGTGTGGGGGTGAGGAAAACAATAATAAGTTTTAAAGCCAATTAGACCGGATTACATGTGTCCAGTGGACAAGTGTGCGAAATGGACAACTATGTATGGGGTGAGATTTTTTGTGGGAACAGATTGCCCTTTTTTTTCTTTTTCAGGTGAGAGTGGGATGTTGGGAAGGAGTAGTATGTATATTTGGGGAGGTAGGATGGGTAGGTTAACAGACAAGACAAACAAAATGCATACAAGGCAGTATATGAGATATGTGGAGGGTAAACACCTTAGACGGGGAGGGGTGTTTGGAAGTCACAAGCCCATGAGCCCCCAAATGGAAACAGTGAGACTGAGGTCCCCACCCATGAGCAGTCACCACTGCACCTTCATGGCCCCAGTGGTGGCTGTGCTGTGGGCTGGGTAGGACGGGCTGACTCACCCTGTAATTGCACCATGAAACCCTCAAGCTGGCATAGCTGGTCTCGAAAACCCCTGTCTTGCTCCCTACGCACCATAGCCCAGACCTGTCAGTGGGTGACAGGTACCTCTCCACCCCCGTTCCCAGGTAGGGTCCGAGCCCCATCCCCTGCAGCAGTTCCACCCGAAGGTGGTGCAGATCCAATATAGGAGGAGGTCCTAGGCTGGGCCCCAGACATGCTGGTGCCCGATGCCATGGCCAGCAGAGGTGGGACAGGTGGGTCCGCTAGGACCGGCCTTCCCATACGAGTTATAGTGTTGCAGTTTTAAGATAGATATCAGTTAGTCATAGTCAACAGCATTTGGGATTAGTTATAATAGCATGCATAGGTATTCCCATTAACCCAAGACACCAGTTTACAACAGTTGCAGATCAAGCAGAACACATGCATATATGGTACAACAGTGGCCATTACAACAGCAAGCAAATTTCATTGATGGCAACAGGCCACCAATATGGGAGTATTTTAAATGGCACATGAATAGAACCAAATGTGAATATTTATAAACCAATAGGACATATGTCCCAACAAAAGACTGGAGTGTACACATACCCATTGAGGTGTGTAATAAGGTTATTGTTGCACATATGGAGGGAGTGAGAGAGAAAGGTCAATTAACAACTAATATATCCCTGTAGTTTTCACAACTTTCTTAGTCACTGCAGTGATCTGTCCCTTACATGTATTATTACACTACCCAATGCCCTTACTTTGTACAGTGGTACGTTTGCAGATTAGTATATGAGTGGACTGTTTCCTACGTATAGTCTACACCTCTTACCTGTTATACCTGTTGTGAAAATCATTGTTAACACTACCTGACAATTTCTACACATACTCCCAGATTCCATGCTTCTAGACAGGTATATACATGACCTGTGTTGTACCTACAGTCTACACCTCTTACTTGTTATAGCTGTGGAGAAAATCTTTGTTAACACTACCTGACACATTCTACACATACTACCAGATTCCATGTTGCTGTTATACACATACCTAACAATCTGTTATTGCACACACTCTGGTCAAGGCATGACAGGATACAGCTGTTAATGTGATGTATATTGAGAATTGCTGTCATACACTTTGTTGAGATGCTACAATGACAGGTTTGTTTTCATATACATTCTCTTTTTATGATCAGGTCTGACTATGTCAGTATAAGCTGCCTACATTTCTTGGATCATCTCACTGACATGCCAGGAGAACAGGTTACCGGGCAGCAGATCTGGGTTATTTATCTGGACATGCAGGACAGATCAGAACAGTTGAGGGGTATGAGTATGCATACAGCTGACTACCTGAACATGCTGCCACAGTATGTACAGTTGATGGTTATGATTATGCTTACAGCATACTATCTGAACATTCTAGCAAAGTCTGTACGTTGTTGGGTCTAATTATGCATACAGCTTTCTATCTGAACATTCTCACAAACTCTGTACAGTTTTGGGGTATGATTATGCCTACAACTTACTACCACTCCTGGGATTCAAACCCCCACTGTGTGTGGTAAAAATAATACAGTTGACATTACTGTACACTGTGCTATCAGGGAATCGGTGTGATGGATTTAGATGGTTTCTGTCTAAGTCTACCTCAGTTGTTCTATATGACTGACCTATTGGGACTTCCAGCATTGTTATACTGACCGTCCTACACATTTTACCTGCATTCAACAGTGTGGGTAACACTGCTTAACACAACAGTACTATTTATAGAATGCAACACTACAACAACATATGTAAGCAGGATGTACACAAGCACTCCAGAGGTTATACTTCTATTCACAAGATATTCCACCTTTATTTCCATGCAACCTATATGACAGTCTTCCTGCCATATTGTTGGGATTATTCTGTACATCCCATACACAATACATTTTTATACTGGTACAACACTTTCCAGAACTGTTATATTTATTTGTTATGACAGTACATGCAGGAATATTACTAACCTGCCTTGCGACACAGCCTTTGCAGCCTAGCAGCATGGGCTTGACGGTTCGCAGTCCGCTCATCTGCAACTGTCAGAGAAATACAGTGATATTTAGCCATTGCCTATCCATAGTATACACAAGCTAGGCAATCATTATCTACATAGTAAACTCGGTACTTAGTGCTGGGGCATCGGCCATCTGCCTTGCTTCTTGGATCCACTGGTCCAAGAGATCACCCTCCACCACTTCAAGTCAGCATGGTGATGCCTGACCTGCTCACCAGTCCGGGGATACCAGTGGCACTGGTGAGGTCACGGGTGAGACTGTCCCATGCCTCCACTTTATACTGAGAGCCCTGGTACTAACCTTGCAGTAGTCTCTCCTCATGGTGTTTTACCAGGAGCCATACCATGAATCTGGACTCCTGGGTGCCCCAGCACTGCGCTCTAAATCGAGTGCCTTCCCCAACTCCAGTCATTCTGCCTACAGTAGGGATCTGCAAACAGTTATGGGAATTATTGGCACTTGTGTCATTTAAATACACCTGATTCCCCACACTTTCCTGTGATTGGATGGTTTTGAAAAGGCTAAAATATGGGCACACCTGCTTACCTAGGTTCATAGGTTCATAGGTTTATACTAGGCTATCTGCCCTAAGGCATTTATAAGCCTAGCCCAGAGTTTTTTTTTTGTGGCTTACGCCACCCCTTATGTTAAAAAATACTGTGCCCATTAGTTTGTTATGCCTCTGTCCAGCAGTGACACAGAGATGATTCCCAGGGTAAACCTACGATCTCCCATCCACCGGTCAAGATTTCTCTTGAACAGAGCCAGCGAGGTGCTCTGCCTCGCATGGACCGGGATTTTATTCCACAACATAGGGAGTCTCTGGGTGACAAATCTATCCCTCCAGCATGTCCTATTTATATCCGTGCTAAGGTTTAAGTCGCTTGCTCTAGTGGATCTGGAAGATTTGGATTTTTTGAGGTGGAGCATGCCCATTAATTGCGGGTTGGACATGGCCTTGTATGTCAGGCACAGGTCACCTCTGAGCAGATGGTATGCGACTGAATAGAGCTGGAGTTTCTTCAGTCTGGCAGCATATGACAGATTTTGGAGTCCCTTTATCCTTTTGGTGAGGAACTTTTGGGGTCTCTCCAATTGTTGCAGGTGTCGGGTGAGATACATCCCGAATGGGGCATTGTACTCGATCATTGGTCTGATAAGTGAAGAGTACAGGGGAACAATGACCTCACTTGATCTGGATGTGAATCCCTTCATGATCAGGTGGGCAATGTAGAAGGTTTTTCTAACCACTTTAGCAATGTGAGTGTCAAAAGAAAGGCCACTGTCAACCTGGGTCCCCAGGTCCCTGATAACCTCTTCTGTGCTTAGTGGATTGCCACCTATATGGTAGCTTGGGGTTACCTTGTTTTTCCCGAAGGGTATGACTATACATTTTTTGGCATTTAACTTCAGGCCATGGCTCTGGCACCAACTATCAGTTTCCGTGAGACCCCTCTGAAGGATATCTGTGTCTGATGTACTTTCCACTATGGCTCCCAGTTTGCAGTCATCTGCAAACTTTGTCAGCCATAGTCCTCCTATGTTAGCCTGTACTTCTGAGAAGTAGATGCCGAACAACAGGGGGCCAAGGACTGAGCCCTGTGGGACACCACTTGTGACCGGCTTGGAGTCTGACATGGCGCCAGCTACTCTAACCCTGTGGGTTCTGTCCTTTAGCCAGTTTGCAACCCATCTTGTGACATATGGGTTTACATTTAAGCTGGTAAGTTTCTCTATAATACCCGAGTGGGGTATTGTGTCGAAAGCTTTTGCAAGGTCAAGGTAGGCTGTATGGACTGCCTTTCCCTCATCAATGGCCTTGGTGACTGTTTCGAAGAAGTTGACCAAGTTCAAAAGGCATGATCTGCCCTTGACAAAGCCAAACTGGGTCAGGTCTAATGTCTGCAAGTCCCCTATGTCTTTGTTTATGAGTTCCATTATGATCCTCTCCATAGCTTTGCAGACCAGGCTTGTTAAGCTTATGGGGCGGTAATTAAAAGGGTCCATAGAGGCACCGCCTTTGTGGAGTGGGACCACAGTTGCCGTACACCACTCCTTGGGCATGTATCCTGTGGTAAGGCTAAGATTAAACAGCTGCCTTATGTGCGGGTTTAGTTCCTCATTGAGTTCATGTAGCACACAGCCGGGGACACCATCTGGTCCCATTGATGCTGTGTTTTTAGCTTTAGAGAGAGCAGCTTTCACCTGTGCATTGGAGATGTCTGGGAGGCTGCACTCCGCTGGGATAGTTATCTCTCCTTTTGGGGGGGAGAGGGGGGTGAAGTTTGCACTGAACCTGTCTGCCAGTATGTTGGCAATGTCTGTGGGTTCAGTGATTTTTGTATCATTTCGGACTAATTCTGAGCATATCTGGGAGTTTCCACCCAGGTTTCTAACATAGCTGAAAAAGGCCTTATGATTGTCCTTTGAATCTATGGCAATTTTTCTCTCAAAGTTGCCTTGGATGATTTTATGAGTGCTCGTATTTTTTTACTAATAATGATCAAAGGTGTCTTCTCTTTTATGGATTTTGCTCTATCATGTAACAGCTTTCTCCTCTTATTGTATAGTTTGTTTATGGCTGGGGTCCACCAGACTGGACGTTTGCCCTTGGTGGAAAGAGTCTTGGTTTTATTAGGGATTGCCTGATCCATGCAGTCCTGGAGGTGTTCATAGAAGGCATTTGTAAGGGCTTCCGCAGCTTGGGTTGTGGTTTCCACTGGCTCATGGGCCTTGAAGGATGCCACACCAGTCTTGAGTAGTGTGAAGTTTGCTTTAGAGAAGTTCTTCACTGTGGTCTTTTTTGTTTGGGGTGGGGGCGGGATGTGGATATCCAGTGAGATTAGTTTATGATCTGATCTCACCAATGAGGGATATACTTCCGGTGTGGAGCATTTTGTCTCCATGTTTGTGATGATGAGATCTAGTATATTTTCTCCTCTTGTGGGAACGGTGACTAGTTGTTCCATGGCATTTGAATGTATGAACTCCAGGAACCTTTGCGCTAGAAAGTTTGGGCTTGAGTAATGTTCCCACTCTATATTCGGGTAGTTGAAGTCACCCAATATAATGGTGTTTGGAGATACATTTATACCCTCCAGTGTCTTCAGGAAGGCTGTGTGGGGTTCCTGAGTTTGAGATGGTGGCCTGTAGCATGCTACAAATTGTAGAGCAGTTTTGTCTATGGTTAATTGCACCTGGATGGTTTCCGATGCTTCATGCGTTGCCACAACCTGGAGGTGTGGGTATCCTTGATGAATAGGGATACATCCCCTCCTTTTGTGGTGTGGTCCGGGTTTTGGGGCTGGAACGCATGATATGAGGTAAAACCTGATAGTGTCAGGGTGCTCTCAGGAGCCTTGAACCAGGTTTCAGTCACAGCACAGACATCGATGTTCTCCATACTGAGAAGGGCATCGAGTGCATGCATTTTGAGATTTAGACTTCTGGCATTGAGCAGCATTACCCTTAGTTTCTTCCCAATTTTGTTTTCTAGGGTGGTAGGTTTAGAATTTGAGCCTTGCCTAAAAAAGGCATTATGGGGGTGGCAAGAGCCTTAGCCAATATCTGGAATCCCAGGGGTGACAGGTGCAAGCCGTCCCTTGCGAAGCAGCATGGCTTGTCAAGCATTCATCCCAGGCAGACAGACACTGGATCCCCTTTGAATGACACCAGAAATTAAGCCAATTGTTAAAGCTGATCATCTTGTCTCTATGTTGTGGCATCATTCTTGGTGAAGGAAGGATGCTGCTCAGGGTCAGGGTCATACCTGCCTGGGCTACATAATCAGAGAGCTCCTCTATGTCTCTTTTCATGTAGTCCAGGGAGGTACATCTCAGGTCGTTCACACCAGCATGGACAATGACTGTGTCATATTTGTACTTGCTGTGGAGTGACCCAGTGCTTGTGTTATGTGGCGGATTCTAGCCCGATAGGCAGCTTACTGTGACCCTCTCCTTGTTCAGCCTGGTGAGTGGGACGCCAGTGTGCCTGACTATGGAGTCACCTATGACAAGTATGTTTGGTGTTGTATTTGGCCTTAAGGGCTGTGACTGCTTTGCACACTGATTTTGTGTTTTATGTGTTGCCTGTGGTGTGTCATGAGGTGGCGGTTGCTTGGGTGTCTGCTTTGGAGGCCTCTGCTGTTTAGGTAAATTTTGCTCAGAGCCTCCGAGTATGACTTTGTGTGTTTATGTGTTTGATTCATTGTTGTGATAGCTTTATGTGAGACTGGTTTTGTGGTGTGTGTAGTTGCCTTCTCCTCCTGTCTGGTCTTGCCAGTCCTGAGTTGAGAGAGCTCAGCCTCCAGTTTGGCTAAATAGCTGCATCTCTCGCAAGTATTTGTGTTATGTGGGAGGAGGAGAGGGTTGTCTGTGTACATGAGGCAATTGTAACATTGCCTCAATATTCCCAGATTCACCAACTGGACAGGAGAGGACGCCAGCATCTGGCCCTTCGACATGCTAGAGAAATTAAGAAGTTTGGGGTGTAACTGAATGAGAGAGGACTTTGTAAGGAAGTGGGTACTCCTGGGGGGGGGGTTCGCTAGTGAGGGACTTTGTATAATACAGAAGTGCTAAGCCTGAAAAGAAGATGCTTTTAAGACAAGTGCCGAGCTTTTTTTTTTTGGAGAAAAAAAAAAAAAAATGTTGGCATTGCTTAAAGGGGCATACCACTGGGCAGATTGAGTTAGCCGGCCTACACGTTCCTTACCCCAACTAAGCTGAGCTGTGCAATGCTTAGCATTGCTTAATATTTAATCTGCATTATATTTTCCTTTTGGCATTAATTTATTATTTGTTACATGTTATATATGTGTCTGGTATCCGTGATTCATGTGTACATACACTGTATGGGGTCCTGGGGACTTCAACACTTTATTACAATAACACCTCACATCTGGCCTTACTGCAGTACTCCTTCACATATTTATGTTATGTAGCAGGTTATACAACATCACACTGTACATAGATTCCTTTCATATGTTCAGTTTGATTTTCCTATTGTGAGGATTTGTTTGTTGAAACCTCAACCTTATGCACTGCTGTCATGGCTTAGTGGTTAACTACTGTGACTGTAATATACAGGGTCTTGGATTCAAGACTTGTAGAGGCTGTCTATTTTGCTGCTGGGCAGAACACAGGCCATTGGATACAGAGTGCTTAAGGCACTTTAAAGCAGTTGTAAGAGGGTTTGTGCAGAGCTAAGCAGTACTTACTTCCGGTTACAGTTTCTTACCCTCAGTTAGCTTCTACTTTGCTTCATCTGTGTAGGCAATGCTTACCCCCGTGCAAATGCACTTAAACACACTTACTAGTGCTTACACATGCTTACTACTGCTTATTTGTGCTTAAACCTGCTTACTAGTGCCTTATTCATTATGACACTGACACTTCACATGTGCATTTCCTGCAGTACTCCAGTTTATAAATATATGATTTTTAGTGGGTTTTGCAACAAAAACATTGGTTATAACATGCTTGAACCAGGAATGCCTGCTCATTAGGCAAATGCACTGCCCACTACACAATTGCTGTGCTGCTTTAGTTGCATATATCTTCCTTGTTATCCTCTTCAGCCTTTTAAGTTGCTATAACCGTACCTAAGCAATGGGCACACCCACGCATCTACAGTTAGCTGTACTCGGATTTTAAAAAAATGAATAAAAGTGTTTCTTTTTTTCATTTATATGTACTGTTGCTGTTGTACACATGGGAGACTGTTGGTGGGGATATGAGGACACCTATGAGCGATCTCGCTCATTTCTTAACACCTTCTGCTGTTCTACATTGTAGGGGCGTGTTTATTCTGAGAGCTCTGCTCTCAGACATGCCCCCTGTACTTGTACAGGCTCCGTGTAAGCTGAGGAACTCAGGCAGCACGCCTTGATAATATGCATGGTGCTCTGCTATCCTGCTCCTAAATGGACACTTCCATGCAGGACTAAGCTAGTCCTGCACGGACGATTGGTGACTCCGGGAGATGATGTGAAGTGTAACAGCAAAGTGGAGTGGAAAGGTGGGGAAGGCTAGTCAGTGGTGACCTTCTGTCAAACACCAAACAAGACAATACAGACAGAGTATATGTGCACACTCTAGGAGGGGAGATATAGTTTGGAGAGAGACAAACATAGGACTATAACACCAAAATGTCTTTGCAGTCCAAACAAAGGCAACAATAAAAAAAGTAACAACTTTTTATTTGTTCAAGGCCAGCTTCTTCATTTTAACAATAACCCATGACTGGGTGACAATTTCTCAGATTAACCCATAGTTATGGTTTGACCATGAAAAAATTGCACTTATTTTGCAATGTTTGAAAAGGTAGAAG
This sequence comes from Protopterus annectens, assembly GCF_019279795.1. NCBI lineage: Eukaryota > Metazoa > Chordata > Ceratodontiformes > Protopteridae > Protopterus > Protopterus annectens. Next base: position 1,033,279,972 of record NC_056728.1, read on the forward strand.
AGTTCTGTCTCACTGAAATCTGGCACAGACTCTTGCAATTAACATGACACTGAGTAATAGCCATCACTGTAGAATGCAGCTCTGAAAATATAAACATGATAGGAATGAAGGGAAGGGGAGGCTGAGATTAATCAGAACAAGAGAAATCAAAAGGAAAACAATGCTAGAATATGGGTTTTCAGTAACAACTACTGAGACATAAAATTCCTCAGGGGTTACTCACAAAAAGAAAACAGGGAGCAAACTATGCAGACTGTCTAATAGCACTCTCCCTGTACTTGGTCTCCCACAGACTGCTAGATGGTGATCTACGACTAGCCTACAAGGCATCTTTTGTACCCACACTGCTAGATGTGTTCCATATCAGCAAAACAAATAGCATTAGAAATATGCATTCTGAGAACCTAAACCTCATCTACAGCACCCACAGTACAAATTGTATGTACCTAAAAGACTACACCTTCTATGGAATAGGTTTCCTGTCCACGTGAACTAAATGTCATTCTTAGCCATATTCAAACTTAAATTGGACCAGTGGATGGAAAATCACAAATGTACCCCATTTTGGCATTTATTAGCCTAATGGACAGGGGCGGCCTGTGAATGCAGATGTGTACAAGTCTATATCATTATATGTAAAATACTTGGGGCATTGACACATGTCAGCAAATATTTTGGTATTTTGGGATAAGCTTGGATAGCCTTAAAATGGCTATTGGGCTAATAGCCTAGTAACCACCTCTGACCTATAAATGCTTAATAAATCAAACAATAAATGCACTGTCAGTTACACTGTAAGATGTTTGAAAGACAATAAACTGAGCAAACTGACTAAATGCTGTTTACATGATAGCAGCAGTTAACATTAATATAAATAAATGATAATTTGAACACTATTAGGAGTTAGGTAACCGGCAGAACCATGCCAGTCTGTACGTTCAGAGACTCAGTACATCAAAATGCCTTTTAATCTAAGGTTCCTAGCCAGACGAAAATTGCAACAAGAAAAGTGTAATGAGTATATCTTGCACAATGTGTCTTATTAAATTGACCTTTCACAGCTAAAGATATAGGCTCCAATTTCATGTTTTATAGGGCTGTTCTCCTCTGCATACACACAGCATTAAACTGTTTAACTTTAAGCTCTGTTCTTACTCTCAGAAGGGAGTAGAGTCTGGTTGACATCAGTTGCAGCTGAGTGTGAGTTGCTTGTGTTTATCTTTCAGTCAGCATCTTGCTCTGTTACAGCTACAGAATTGTTTATTGTGCGGACTTGAAAAAGTTGCCTGTCTACTCACTTGCAGTAGGATATTATAGGGATCTTCTTGTATGATGGCGGCATCCCCCTCACTGCTAAGGCTGAGTAATATAGCTATGCAGCATTGCTTGGTTACTAGCAAAACTTCTAAACATTGTTAACAAACTGGTGTAGACCTTTCCAGGTTGATGCTCTTCTCTGTTCTACTTTTAGCAGTTTTTTTGGAAGAATCTCAGTAGCGTCATTAGATTATGACTAAGGAATATCAGTGCTTTGCCTCAACAGTAAAGCAGATGGTGAAAGACTTTCCATCTAAATGACTGAGATCAGGACATATGAAATTAGTAGACAAGTGATTTTAAAATATAATTGCATGAAACTAACAAAGAATCTCCTTCTATCCAGTAGTTCAGCACAATGAAAGTTTTACTTCCCATCTCCATATCAAGAATGTATATTTTTGTCTACATAATTTAGAAGCTTGAACAATATAAGCCTTGATGGCTGGAAAGGAGGCTTTCAAGTTTGGCAGGATTTTTCAACCATGAGTTAATTTCTTTATTGTAGAAACTGGGGCAGAGTATGTTCTAAGAAAGCAGCCATGTTAACTCCTTGAAGATTTCTTTGAAACTAATCAGCTTCAAGCTGATATTCTCTGCTAATTTTTTTGTATGTATGTATTTAGTGTCTGCTAAAATGAATGCATGACAATCTAATGAACCATTATTGCTACTTAAGCTTCTTTCAAAAGAGAAATCTGCAAAGGCATTGCTGACTATACAATTACTGTTTTGGCAGCCTAATTTTCAATTTCAGGTTTGACAGGCATGATTATGAAATTTAGTTCTACTTTGTCTGTAGGTACCAGTGGCACTAGTTGAATTACAGGGTCCAATTTGCTTTTAAGAGTGGAGCCATGAAGGGAGTCTAATAGCATACAGTCACATGTTTGGTTCAACTAAGCTTACGTCATAGTTCCTCAAGCAGTATAGCTGAAGGTGGCACTTATTCATTTCATTCTCCTTGCTTCACTTTGGAAGCACATCAGAGAGAGAAACAGAGAGACAGAGAAAATGACTTGGGTATTAAACTGCCTGCCAAAGTTCATTCATTCACCAAGAAGCAATGACCTTGGAGTGAGAATAATAAAGTAATGGGATGTGGGATGTAAAGTATCCTACACAGAGGAGAAGCAGTTTGTATCACTACTTTTGTAATTATTTTACATGCTGATAAACTGATTTGCCTAAGTACATTCATTACAAAAATGTGTGAAATTTCATTGCTATTTAAAATATTTTATAATCGAGCTATTGTGGAACAAGCTTGAACATGTCAAGCAGCTATACTGGACTGAATTTGAAAATTGGACCTTGCCTACTGGCTGTTCTGAGTTGTCCTATGAACACTGAAATATTATGCCATTCTTGCTAAACACAGGAACCACTGAGTTACACTTCTGCCATGTGGAAGGAGGAAAGGTAATATAACAAGGAGATTAATTTAAAGCAAAGAGCAGGGGATCAGATATCAAGTTTACCAGCTGAAACCTCCATGTGACAAGAAGCAGATGAAATAAGCTGCCTTGGTGTTGGTGGTACACTTTGTCACCAGAACCAAGAAAAGTCTGACATCAATTCCAAAATGTGTATTTTTTAGCAATAGAAACAAATCAATTCCAAAATGTGTATTTTCAAGATGTACTTTTTGCTTTATTTATTAATGTATTTAGTTACTTACTCTTCTTGATTCTGTAGATTGCAGTGGCGGCTGGTGACTTCAAATCAAAGGGGGGCTGCAGGAGACAGTTGAATGGGTGGGGCCAATCGGAAGGGGTGCGGCCAACTAAAAAAGGAAAGAGCTATGCTCAAAACCACAAAAACTGGAATTTAAATACGTTGCCCTGGGTGCCAAACTGTCATTATGAGTCCAATCAAGACAAAATGAAATGTAGAAGAAAAAATATTTCAATGCATTGGCTATATGACAGCTTACTTAGTATCTAGATGGAAACAAAAAGGGTGAGAGGCATGAAAAAATAAATTACTTTTTAAATACAGTACTGGAATACCAGTCAAAATCAAGTACAAGAAAAACAAGCAGCACTCAACTCACACTTCTCCTTGCACTGCATTTCTAATTATAATGTATATTCAGCTTTATAAAAAGTACCAAGTAAGATGCTGAAAGTAACAGTCTCTGTGATACCCCCACTTGTAAAAATGTTTCTTATCCAAAAAAGACCTGCTGCCTGACAACAACTATATCCGTGTTTCATTGGGAAAACATGATCAAAGTAAACAATGAACAGCAAACAAGAAACAAGCTCAAGATAAATTGCTTAAAGGATTACTGCACAGATTACGGACCACACATGATAGAATGACCTTCTGTTTAGTTTATGGGTAAAGCTTGAAAAGATGACTGCACATCTCCAACAAAGGTAATGAGCTTCCTAAAATACTGTAATCCTGTCCTTTATTACAAATACTGTCATATGCATTTTAATACCCAAGGTTTATACATCATCTAATTATGTAAGTATTCTCTGCATGGCAACAAAAAGGCTTTCATTTTTGGCAATTCGTTAACAGTATGCTTATTAAAACTTACTTGCATCTTACAATCTCAGAAAAGCTTACCAGATGGTCGTTAAAGCATTGCTACTTAAACAAAGAGCAACAGGCACTTTCTGAATAATAAGCATAAATCAACAGTATAAAAATATGGCAGAAACCAGAACATTCGAGGGTTTTAAATATGTTTTGTTTTTATTTTAAATAATTAACGAAACTTAATGTTTCTGTAAATGGTGTTGTAACTTTGCATAATGTTTAAGTTGTATTAATAGTTTTAAATGTTTTTAATGGACCTTAAAGTTTTTATACAGAAAAACAGATGTTATATATATCTAGTATCTAACTCCCCGTTGATGGTTGTTTGCACACATATACACCATTGGGGAATCATGAAATAATGCTGGCTTTCTTCTTTAAGCTTAGATTATGGGACTAATCTAATTGCTTAATTGGATTAAATTCTGTATAAAATGGTTGTTAATTAGTTGAACTGTTATATGAAGAAGGTGAGGCATTGACCCCACCGAAAGCGCTAATTAAATCTTGTGTTCAATAATTTCCAGCTCTTTATTGTTTTTTCGCTCAGCTCTTTCTTTTGTTTTACGAGTTTTCTTGTTTTGAGTAAGTCAAGAAACCAGAACATTCTGCAAAATCAAGGACAGATGAAAAGCCATTGTAGTACTTGTGTCTACCTTGGATGGGGGGATAGTCTGCACATTTACACTGCATAACTGCTCCTTGCCTTGCTTGGACACATCCAGAGTCACTACATGGGGGAGTGGGGTGCAACAAGTATGTCACAAATTGAAATGTCTCTGGTTGACTGCGATGGCCCTGACACATTTGTCATACCTCTCAACCTCAGAGCAAGAAATCTGGACAAAGCCATACATAGAAGTGGGACAAAGGCCCAAAAATAAGGACAATTTTTAAATATTGCTCTTATAAACTTAAAAAGATAATAGAATAGTAGGTCTTGTATTAGTATGAATTTTCTGAAGGGTATGAAATCTGAAACTGAAATGTCTCATTATTTTCTAACTTCAATCTCTAATGATTTGCCACTAATTTGCCAGAAAAACACATTTTTATGAAAAATGGGCCAAAAATGTGATGCAAAAATATAAAATAGCCACAAAATACAGCTGGGAACCTATCAAGAAGGGACACTTTTTAATATTAGTACTGTTAGCTCGAGCAGCTGACAAAATAAACAAATCTACATGCATTTCTGAAATAAAAGTAACTATAACTCTGATTATTACAGTTATTTATTAATTCTAAACCCTCCACGTTTTCTTCTAAAATTGCCATTTTGCGAAGGGATTATTAGAGGGAGAGCAACATTTTGAGCCAAAATCTGAGACAGTTGAGAGGTTTTGATATGCCTAATTCTATAAAGCAATTTATTTGCATGTACCCCTCAACCTGTTAATGCAGGAAATCTGGACAAGGCCAAATATATTGGGGGAACATACAAACAGTACTAAAAATTGCTCTTATATAAACTTAGTTGATAGAATAACAGGTCTTGCTTTAGCATGCATTTTTCTGAAGGTTATGAAGTCTGAAACTCAATTTCTGTCATTATTTAGTGACTTAATTCCTAAATGATTTGCCAGAAAAACACACATTTTATGAGGAACAAACCAAAAATAAGAAGCAAAAATCTATTCATTCTGTGAAAATCTGGACAGTTGAGAGGTATAGTTCAGATGAGCTGGGGCTGTGAGTTTACCATCCTTCCCCCTCACAAAATCATGGTCGAATGGAGCCCTCCCCCCCACAGTCATTCCAATGTCCCATTACTTTACTATTTCGCACCATTTGCCATAAACATTGCAATGTGCATACTGCTTTACTTCTACAATGATTTGGATTTCATTTGAAAGTTTTATTTTGCATTTTACAGAACAAACACTAAGACATCTGCTAAACAAAGCAAAGCAGTCTCACAATGAAAATAGACTTGGCATTAAAACTTCTCTGCCCTTGAAACTGACATTCATTGAAATAGCATTGAAATCCACGTTCAAAGAAAATACATTTGGGTAGTATAAAGATTAACTTTTGGCTGTTTGCAAATGATACATGTGTTGTGTGATACACCTTCCTGATTGTATTAAATTATATTCCTTGTATAATACAGTACAATTGTTAGAGGGTGTTTTAAATTTATTGTTTTGAACATTTTTCCAGTAAACAATGAAACAAAATGCATGCACCAATAATGACAAAACTGCCCAATTGAGAACATTTCCATCATAAAAGTCTACTCAAACTTATACAATCCACCAGTATCAGTAATATGCACAATTTCTGCAGAAGTAAAAGTCATCTAAATAATTCCATATTAAAGAGGTCTGCAACTAATGAAGAGGTTGCTGCTAGCAAACAACTTTTCATCTACAAATAAAGTGTCTGTTGCCCCTGAGGAATAAATTGTCTATATTACATTAAAAAGTGATAAGCTAGTACTATTGCAATAGGAAATGAACAGCAAACTGATAACAGGTTCATAGTTACTAGGTATCTTTGCCAAGGAGGACATTTTTAGTACAGCAGCATCCACCCCCTGTGGGAATAGAACCCACAACCTTCTGCATCAAGAGCAAGTATACCACCTGTTGTGCTACTAACAATGCAAGTGTATGTAGCATAAGCAGCACTAAACTTCTCATCCCTTGCAGCCCTCAGCTCCTTGTACAATCTACTCGATATTCAACTGTATCTCTCAGCTTTGCAGCACAAGAAATCAGGAAAAATCCAAAATTTATTGGGGGGGGGGACAAAAGCCCAAAAACCAGGGACACATTAAACATTGCTTGTATAATCTTGGAAAGTTGCTAGAATAAAATGCTGTACTACCACCATACATTTTACTTCCCGGTCTTGAACCCTGTACAAAACAGTCAGAGCAACATACCACTATGCCAAATTAGCTGCCTTATGAAAGAAGAAGACTGAAACTTAAATGGCTACCATTTAGTGAATTCAGTTCTCACCATAGCTGTCAACCTCTTAGCACAAAACACCTGGACAAACCTAGTAATGGGGGAATACAGCCCTCAAGCATATTCAGTTAATTCATTTCTTGCCATAGCTCTCAACCTTATCACAAAAAACCTGGACGAAGCCAATAATGGGGGAATACAGTCCCAAAAATAGGGACAAATTTCAAATATTTATCTTATAAACTTAGAAAATTGCTAGAGTAAAAAGTTGTGTGTTACTATGCACTTTCTGAAGCATATGAAGTCTGAAATTCAAATGCCTGTCAATTTTATTTATTTAACATTTGTTAACCATGAAAGTTTGACTTGGAACAAAAGTCAATTTTCAGCAGAGGCCCAAGGAGAAATAATGCAGACACATGTCTTTGTAACATGGGAGGTCACAAAAGGAAACCCACACAAACACAGGGAGGGCATGTAAACTCCACAAAGAAGGCACCCCACCTAAGAATCAAACCAGAGAACCCGCAGCTACGAGGTAACCATTCTACTATTGCACCATCAAATATCTAACAACTTGTGCATTCAAAAACCACAGATTTTATGAGGAACAGAACAGAACAAAATATGAGGCAAATGTATGCACAAAAATCACAAATGGTGGTGGGTAGGGAATTCAGGCTCTTGTTACCTGCACTTAAGATGCAGGGTTCAAGCCTGATATCTAACCACCATACTTTCTCTAGCCACCAGTATAAAGCAACTGGGGCATTACACACACACAATGTCATCTTGACAGTAGGTCCTTAGATAATGCTTCAATTCATAATGATAATTCGGAATTAATTCCCCAGCTTCTTCTTCATGTACAAATCTTTTACCCGATAACCTTGTGGTGCTGGAATGCACACTTCTGGTTGCACTCATTCCAATTCCATGACTGCAGACCTTGCAGTGTGATCCCCTTCTAGTCTATGCGGTTAGCACCACATAGACTTCTGGGTAATCAGCAGTCTGCTGCCTTCTTCCTGAATCTGGACTGGGAAGGCAGCAGTCTGGATTACGTTAGGTACAATACTTAGTAGGAATGTACCATTGTGTGGTCACAGCTGGGGGGGGGGGCTGCAGTCCTATATCACAAGCTGCCACTGGTAGGTTGCAAGAACCAGGTAGTAGTTCTGCCCATGAATTAGGCCAAATGAGTAAAGCAGGAAAAAAATCATAAATTATTAGCAGATAAAACATAGCATAGATAATTTACACATGCATGCAACAAAGAATAGATACATATATAAATGAATACCTATTTGTCAAGCTATCCTGCTGGTGAATGGATGAGACTTATTCCTGTTGTGCTGGCATAGCAGGGATGACCAGCAACCTGAGAATTTGGAAGTCCAGTCAGGTTGGGCCAACTTGAAGGAGAAAGGTGTGGAATTTCTTGGTACTGTAACACTCAGTGAAGGCTGGGAAAGGAAATTGGGCTCATGTGTGTATGTACAGAGGGCAATGCATCTCGCATGGGATCAGGCATGTATATACTAAATTACTGTATGCTCCATTCCTCAAGGGGAAAAATATTTAGAATGGCAAACAAACAAAAAATCCTTACATTAGCAGTAGATAATGTTGCACCAGAGTGATGATCTCTTCTTCATCTCCTGTGATGTCAGAAAATCAATCTTCTTCAACTAAATGTGTGTGTGGGGGGTGATAGTCAGTCCAAACGAGAGACAGTGATTTAGTTTGAGAGGCAGTTGTGAATCCTGCAGCACAGCATGAAAACAGAAAGGCAGAAAAAGAATAGCTATTCATTAATCTACAGATGGAATTTAATAATGATTCAGCTTTTCTACAAAAGGGTAATAGAGTAACCATACATGCTATTTTGCACAATAAATAGGAGACATAAGAACATTCTTGCAGAAAGTCCAGATTTTTGCCACATATTTCAGTCTGTTCCACATAAAATATGTGGTTTTCTGGTAAATCATTAAGACTGAAGTAACCAAATAATGGCAAATGTTTCATTTTCAGATTTTGTATCATTTAGAAAATGCATACTAATGCAAAATCTGTAGATTTAGCAACTTTCTAAGTTCATAAGAGTAGTAGTTAAAATATTTACAGTCTGTTCCTGATTTTGTCTTTGTGTACATTTTTTAGAGACAGAGAGGTATAAGAGTTGTAAAAAAAAGTAACTAATATGTTGGAACTTACAATATCGGATGAAATGATTTTGTGTTGGAAAAAGGTGTGGGAGGCGGGATACTTGACATCCAACCTCAGATATTAGAAAGCGGAAGGTCTAACGCCCTTTGTGTTATATATTCCATTTCACCTCTAATACAAGAGGTTTAATTAATCACACAGTGGAAAGTCTAGCTTTGCTAGATTTTTCTTTTTGTGTTTTTTAACCGATTGGTTTTTCTGTGTGACCTTTTTACTCGTTATTTTAGTTTGTTATTTGGGATATTTTGCAGTCACCGTAAGGTTTATGGATATCAGTTGGGTACGACAACCCTTTGTTTCCAAATGTCAAACAAACATCCCACTTATACTGTGCTGATGATACCATAAGAAGGCAGAAGCATGTATGGCCACAGCTAGTGGGGGTTGGCTTTATTGGCCTGAATTTCTCTATAAATAGACTTGAAAGAAAAAGTCATGGACATTCAGAATTGCCATTTATCTGAAACACCTGATGTCCTTAAAGGATAATTCACATATCTAATACGGGGTCTATATTATATTCTTGAAAACCGACAATGTAGAATCTGACATTGTCAACACGAGAATATCGAACGCTCATAATCTCGAGTTTGTACACAGAAATCTCCTTAAGGGGAGATTTCCATTTACTGCAATGTAGTGCAGTCTCGGTGTTGGTATATTTAAGTAGCGGGGGGTGTGGGGGTGCAGCGGGACTTGCCCCCTGCTTAAACCCGTTAGGGTACTTTTTTTTTTTTTCTTTGTCTTTTTATAAGGTCAATGTTTGAAGACATCGACCATATGGTGTCGAATATATGTTGTTCGATGTTTCCAAACGTCAATCTTATAATATAGACCCCTAATATGAGAGGTTTAAAGAATCACACAGTGGAAAGTCTAGGTTTGCTAGATTTTTCTTTTTTTGTTTTGTTTTTTTACACCCTTTGTGTGGAATGGAATGAACAGTTTCCTTCTAAAAGCAGTAACTGAAAATGCAGGAGTAAGAAAGCATTCACATGTTGAAAAAGCAGATTCATCCACAAACTAGTCCCTCTATGACCATGGCCTGGCAGGGCTAGTCCCCTCTATGACCATCGCCTGGCAGGAGCATCCTATTCCACACTCTCCTTTAGGACTACTTTAGTCAGTCAGTTGTCCACAATTGTGCAATTTGGTTTAGTTTCATCTCAGACAGGGGCAACCATACAAAGTATGTGGTTTTGAAGACAGAATAGCAGAAGATGTGAAAGGAATTTTGGAGACAGAAGAGCAGAGGTTGCAAAGGGGATTTAGAAGATTTTGACAAAAGGAAATAAAGAATGCCCAAAAAATATGCTGAAGACCAAACCATTGGTATAAAAACTATCCCTATAAAACAGTTCAGAAGAAAACAAAATGAAAGAGAATAATGTCATAAATGAATAAATGAGGCTATGAAAATGATTATTCCAAAGTTTCTGAAACCAATCCTTAGCTCTGCCTCAAGTTTTCCCTCTAATAAACTGGTAATACCTATATGTCCTAGCAGTACTGTGAACAGTATTATTATTGGGTTATTTTTTCTCCTCTATGTTTGTTATGTAAATGCTTCTGAAATGAGAAGTGAACTCACAGAGGAATGCATACTTAAAAAACTGAAAACACAATCTACAAAAGTGACCATTCTCTGAAGGCTTCTAAACCTTTTACTGCAATTAGTTCAGCATGCCAAGCTGAAGCTGATTTGTTACAGGTATTCAGGAAAACAGATTTTATGAGGAAATGAATACTTAAAGGGAGTACAGTTATCTGAAAGCTCTTTAGTTTACCAATTAAACTAGCTACAGCTCTCTCAGAAACTGCTAAAGGGAAAAAAGACATAGACTGTCATTTTAAAATGTGAATTACTAGAAGGTTTTCCAAACTATGTAGAAAATTTAAGGAGTTTAAAATTATGGGCTTTTAAACATCTTCAAAGAGAAAAAAGAGGCTGTAGCTCACAGGGCAGGTGGTGATAGGCCTACCCCCTCAGCTATATTGCTTTTCATATTTATCTATAGAGCCTTCCACTCCTGATATTTGGGATATCTGGGTCTAGATATCCTGACAGACTAAGTATATGTGGCTTCTGTGAACAGCATTTGTAGTTAAAGATAACTGGTTCCTTTCCCAATAAATGTAATAACTTAAAGACTAAAGTTAGAAAAGATCACGCTCAGGTATGCCAAATAGAATCTGGGCCATTACAATAATCCCAAACAACATCAAATTGTGTATATATATATATATATATATATATATATATATATATATATATATATATATGGAAGTTTACAAGGGACACTGAAGAAATACAAGGTAAAACATTTATTTATTTATTATTTATTGACATTTGTTGACTTGGAAAGTCCAACTGGATCAGAAACCCATTTTAAGAGGAGGCCCAGGGTGAAAAGCTCCATCTAAACATTACATGAGACATATTAAAAGGCTACAAACATACAGTATCTAAAAACAGCTATTAAACAGTGGCGTTACATAGTAGGTACACTTGTCATTTACAGTATCCTTGATTGTTAATGTATTATACCTAGTAATAGGTAAAAACATAGTCAATACGGAGATAACAAATACTTTTTTTTTCTTTTTTTTTACATAGGAGAGTTAGAAACAAAGAAGATTCATGGAATCAAGATACCAATGAAGTTAGGGATTAAGAATGAGAAGAAATTGTATGAAAAGATTAAAATTAAGTTTGGGAGGTTTATGTATTGTACAAGTCTGGAGAGGATTCATTATGTTGATAGGATAAATGAAGTTTCAGAGCAGTCTGGATAGATTATTACCTCTTTGGGTAGGTGCAGGGACAGTTGTGAGTAATGAGTAGACAGTTTTTTAAGGTGGACTTAAATTTAAGACTTGAAGTGCTATTTATGGTAGTAGGAAGGGCGTTCCACTGTTTTGCAACTGCATGTGAGTATAGGCACTGCCCGGCTCTTTTGTTAGGTATGTGGACGGTTATGAGTTGTTTATTTTTGGAGTGGCGGGTCCTTGTGGGGATATAGGATTTTATTATCTATTTAAGAGCAGGGGTTGTAGATAATTTTATGAGCTATAGGTAGCTGAAGGAGGCAAAGGTGTTGTGGGAAATCAAGCCTGTTTAGTTATTTTAGATCTTAGCAGTGATGTGACTGGTAGGAGTTGCCTGTGTCAAATTTGGTGATCTTGTAGAAGCAAGACTGAGGCTTATTTGTAGTGATAAGTGCAGACTGGTGAATATGGAGGCACTGTATAAGAGGGAGGGTATCAAGTAAGTATTGGCAAGGGTTGTTTTGATGGAGCTATCCAGGAAATTCTTATGTCTGAAGAAGTAGTGGATTTAACCCACTCAAAGTAATGCAGGCTGCAAATCACCACACAGTTGTAGAATGCAGAATCCATTTTATTAACTTCAGAACATAAAAGTCCAAGGATGAGAGCTTTCATCTAGAAAGATCTAGGCTTCATCAGACAATTTACCCCACATAGTTACTTCCTTTTTATACAGTTCAAACAGGAAGTTCCACCCAGTTATGAACTAATCAATTAGGTCGTTAAAAGCACATTATTTACAGTCACTGAATTTAAAAAGCAGACAAAATATACAAACTGAAAAATTGGATTTTTATGTTCTGAAGTTAATATAGTGGATTCTGAATTCTACAACTGTGTGGTGATTTGCAGCCTGCATTACTTTGAGTGGGTTCAATCCAGCTACTTCTTCTGGCTTTTGTGTTTATCTGCTTCAGTTTGTACTTTGTGACTTTTTAAATTCTTATGTCTATATAGAGTTCCTAGTTTGCAGTGTGTTTAGTTTATGGCATTACAAATATGGTTTTCCAATGTGAGTTTATTGTCTATGGTAATGACTAGAAGCTTAGCATCAGATACTATTTCAATTTCTGTGTTATTCTGGGAGAATATTTTAAAGTCAACTGAGAGGTTTCGGCTGAGAAGAGTAGACATTTTTTGGGGGTTAAGGAGTAATTGTGATTCTCTCAGCCAGGCTTCAATTGAGCTAAAGGTTTCTTGTTTTACTAGTTGGAGGTGCTGTATGTTATTTGAGGAAGAAATAATGGTAGTATCATCTGTGTATTGGATGATGGAGCTTAGGGGGAAGCAGCGTACAACTTGTTGGTAAAAATATTGAAGAGTAGGTAACCAAAGATGGAACCTTGTGGCACCCCAGTTTGGTTAGTTTGGTACTGGGATAGACTATCTGATGCATTGTTGATGATTTGTTAGATAGCTATTGAACTACTGGGTGGGGCATGAGATTTATTGAAGAAGTTTTGTGTGTCATACAGTGTCAAAAGCCTTTGGCAGATCTAGTAGAAGTACTGAAGTAATGTTACCAATGTCAATGGATTTGTTCATAGTATCGAAGAAGGAGATTAGTGCAGTACAGGTACTGCATGATGGGCAAAATCCATGTTGGGTTAGGGTGAGTAGATTGTTCTGTATAAGATGGTGAAGTAATTGTTTATGTATACATTTTTCTAGGAGTTTTGGTAGAGGAGAGAGGATGGAGATTGGATGATAATTTGATAGTTCATTGGAATAGCTTCCTTTGTGTAGTGGAGTAATGATAGATTTTTTTCCAGAGGTTGGGAACATGGGACTCTGTGCTATAGTGGTTGATAAGAATGCTGACAAAGTATGCTATGGCATCTGCAGCAAGCTTTAAGTACTCAGGAGGAAGGTTTTCAGAGGAGACGGAGCATGGCTTTAATTTCCTAAGGAGCTTCAGTATTAGTGAGGATGCAATTGGTTGTAGGGAGAATGGGGTAGGTGGTGCATTTGCATTTTGGGGAAGGAGGGAATGGGTGTCTTTGGCTTGAGCTGATAGGTGGTTAAAGTTAGAGACAAGAGATTGCAGTGCAAGTAGATCTGTTATTAGTTTGTTTATGCTATTGATAAAGTATAAATTGAACATAGTGGCTATTTGAGAAAGTGTTTTATCTGGCCGTGGTGATGCATTTCATTTAGAGCCTGTGGTAATGAGGTTAGTGATAGTTTTCCAGAATAGTTTTGGGTTATTGTTATGGTTAGCCAATTGGTTGGAGATGTAGTTTTTTTATCTAAACTTACTACATTTTTTTTCTTTATTTCGTAGTTGTTTGTATTTGATTAGATTTGCTTCATTTCCATACTTTGTCTCTGTTTTTTAAGAGTTGTTTAGTGGCCTTTGTTAACCAGGGAGCATGGTTAGCTTTTATTCTTTTGGTATGAACAGGGGCAAGACTTTGTGAGTGTCTAGAAATATTTTGTGGAAATAGTCTACGACTTTGCCTAGAGGGAGATTTTTAAGTGGGTGCCAGTTGGTGTGTTTTAGAATATTAGTCAATTGTTGTTGGTCAAACTTTTGTAGGTTTCTGGTGGCTTTATAGGTATGGGTTCTAGTTATTTGTGGTATGGTCCTATAAGTGAATATAGGAAATAGGTCATTGACTATATTAGGCAGGGTGCTAGGAGTTGAGGATTTGGGTGAGTCAGAAACTAGAATCTAGTCAAGAGTGGCTCCTAGTGTATTATTATTATTATTATTATGCATTCTGGTAGCACTGGTGATGAGTTGGGTAAAACCATACAGGTTTATACTATTTGCAGGGGAGTCAATTATTAGATCTTTCCAATTGTTATTTACATCACCCATAATAATGATTTATTTGCTGATATTTTCTAATATCCAGGCAAGGATGTCTTCTAAAGTGTGAATATTTTGGCGTGGTGGGATATACAGTCCTGCTATGCATAAATGTTTTGTGTTATTGATTTGCAGGGCTGCCATCTGAATTTTGGCGTTGTTAAAAGATGGAATTGTTTTGTGGAAAGGTAATATTGTGAGGGAGTCAGGATAAATAAAGGCTACACTGCCTTCTTTTTTAGTGATTTTTGTCTTTTCTTAGTATGTTATGTTTCTGTTTTTTTTTTTTTTTTTTTTTTTTTTTAGTTTTGCAGAACATACCTGATTTTTCTAGTGTTTAGCTCTGTCCCAGGCATATGCCACTTGAAAGTCTGGCCACTCAATACTTTAATGGCCATACTTTTTTCTATTGGTATATGCTCAGTTTATGACAGGCACATTGTTTGGGCTATCTAATCATTGTGCTCATTTTTGAATAGCAATGTTGCATAATATAGTTTTAAAGCACTAACATATCAAACATTTAAGCAAATTCTTTCCAGCAGTTATTTGCCGAAGTCCAGAAAGAGACTGGAAATCGATGCAAAGGCATTTAAAAAAAATCTCTATATTAAGCTATCATTAAAGATGTGTAAATGGCACCCAAAAAAGCAGGAATGCACTAACTCAAAAATGAAAATACTTTGTAGGCTTTTACTGTGATAATATAGAGCTAGATTCTAAAATGTATGGACTTGTGTTTCATCTTATTAAGACATCATGAGCAAATTAAAACTGTGATATGACTTGCAAAACATTCAGCTTAGCAAACAGTATGAGATGTCATTAACCACAGAGATAAACACCAAATAAGGCAGAAAGAAGAAATTAAATTTCCTGTAGAAGATGCATTTAGAAACATCAGAAAATATGTAGTAAAATAAAGAAATGTGCCCCTAAACATTTAAAAGTCCTCTCTCCCTTGTCATGACACCATGGGGTATATGTTGACTTTTTTCTTCCATATGTACATTTCCATTTCAAAAATACTGTCATATTTTAGTACAGTTTTAAGAACGAATAGTGACAAAGAGGCCTTTATGGTTTAGGACAACAAGCTTATTTTATAATATTGTCCTTTATGTGTTGATGTAGGGATAAATAAGTCTTATTCAATGCCTTTACAGAGTCTTTTGTTTGTTTTATTCTTCCATCCATAAGCTGAAAAAGAAACTATTCTGATTATGTGAACACGAATACTGCTATTAAAAATGTAATGTTAAAAATTATTTCTAACAAAAAAAAAAAAAAACTCTGTCCCCAGGATTCTGTCTGCCTTGCGTGGCATACAGGATCAGTGCAGGAGCTCTAGCAGGTAATATGTCTGCCGTGCGATCCAGGAACAGTCTGCAGAGGCATGCTTGAGCGCTCCTGCACTAGTCCTGCATGGACTAAGCCCCTGTATGCAAATCACCCCATTTGCAGGAGAAATCCATGCACATGGGGTGTATTTGTGATCAGGGAAGCTTGAAACTGGACGTGCAGGACTAGTGCAATCTGCAGAAATGAACTTGGTTAGTAACAGTACATTTCTGCAAAATCCAAAACAGAGCTGTGACAGCTCCAAATAAAGGCTGCATATCAGTCAGGAAGCATTCAAAATGGCCAAGTATAAGGCCATTGGCATTGCAAACAGCCAAAGAAATACAAAAATCAACTTTTTTTTTAGCCGATCTTCGCTGTTTAAGAGTAGGGCAGTGGCACTCAAACAGGATTGTGGGGAAAATAATAAAATAAACTTAAAATAAGCATTCTAACTAAAATCACTATTCTGCCATGCAAGTCAATGGCAGGCAGAAGACAACATGGCCAGTGAGTAGTGGTTGCGAAGAGGGGATGCTCAGTGTGAGACATGTAACTATGTATTAGCAGGCAATCCTATGCAAATGAGGGGAATGATAGTGAATCCCAGTTTTCCCCAGCATGCTACTCAGGTCACAGCAGTGTAAGAGAAGGAATAGATTGGTGCAAGCCTAGGAGGTAGCTGACATCATGGTGGTGGGGGTGTTAGGCATACTGTAAGAGGATTGGAGCAATGTGGCTCCAGTTTGCTCCTAGCTTAGCACAGCTAAGCAAGGGGGTGTGTCTGAATCTGCCCAGCAATCTTTACATTGCCTAAGCGGGTGTGAGTGCCGCTCACTGAGTTGTAAAGGTAGAAATCAAAAGTTAAACCAGAAAATGGCAGCACTGTGCACATTTGAGCACTCTGTTTGCATGCCCCCAGGCTTAAACACTAAGACAATGGGAAGGGAAAACAGCAGTAGGAAGGTAATCAAGGAGAACTAGCATGGTTTCCAGGTGAAATGTATCAGAATCAGCCAATTACAAAGGCAGCAGACCAGCCCAGCCCAGAAAACTACTATAAACAATGCAAAGACCTTCCCATCTGGTTTGTCTCATACTCTATACCAACAGTGTATACAATCGGGGAAATTTTAACAAAAAAAAACTACAAAATGATAGGGGCTGCAGCAGGCAACATAGAAAAACATGGGCAAGAGACTGAGGGTGGTGTGGATGTGAATACTGCCGATCAACCCACGGTGAGGAGACAGAGAAGAGTGTACAGACCCAGGGTAACCTACCAGGGACTACAGGAGCTGGAGATAGTGGAGAGCTATAGAGTGGACATGGACCTCCTACAGCAAATTGTTGAGCTGTGATGGCCATGCCTGACACACCGAACTGACTGAGGGGAACCCATCCTAGTGGATACCAAGGTATGTGTAGGCCTAAGAATACTAGCCACAGGTACCACCCAAAGCTCAACTTGGGATATCATGGGGATCTCACAGGCATCAGCATCCAGAGTATTCCACCAGTTCCTGGATGCCATGTCAGAACACGCCAGTGAGCACGTATATTTCCTCAACACCTGTGAGGTGTTTGCCAGCAATATGCATCTCTTCCACCAAATAGCAGAGTACCCTGAGGTAGTGGGTGCTATAGACTGCATGCACATATGCATCAAAGCACCACCCGGTGATCAGGGTAAGGCCTACATCAACCGCAGGGGACTCCCCTCCATCAACTGCCAGGTCATGTTTGATGCCCAGAGCATTATAATGAATGTGTGTGCTGGCTGCCCTGGAAGCTATCACGATTCCCACATTTGGCATCTGACACAGCTGTACCAGAGATTTTCCAATGGGGACATCCCATATGGTCACCTAGTGGGGGATGCTGGTTACACACTGGAGCCAAGACTGATGACACCCATCAGAAATGCACACACACCTGAACAAGAATGCCATAATGAGGCACACACACAGACCAGACTTATAATAGAGGGTGTGTTTGGGATGCTCAAGTCATGGTTCCAGTGCCTGGACACATCCAGTGGAGCCTTGCAGTGCTCACCAGCTCCATGTATCCAAATTGTTATGGTATGTGCCATGCTACACAATATGATCCTGTGGAAACAGTTGCAGCAGAAACAGCAAAGTGCAGGGCCACGCAGCCCAGCACCAGTGCCAAGGCCTGCACAGGCACAGAGTGACTCAGATGAGGAACAACCTGAGCCTGCCACAGTAGGCAGATGGAGGTGTGCCCAGTATGCCGAGGCCGTGGGAATGAGACAATGTGTAGCACATACACTGACACAGTAGGGACCCAGGGAATGACACCTCTCTCTGATTTGCACATACAGTAAAAGAGATGCAAAACATGACACTACCTGTGCTCAACCACATATAGGGAGTGTACTATGTGCATCCGACATAGGCAGCCCTCCAGCACAATCCTCAATCCTGGCAAACCCACAAGGTAAGTCAATCAACCTACCAATTGCCAAATGGAATAGAATGTGTTGTTACCTGTATCTATGACATGGATGTGAGTATGCAAGGGAAATGGGTGGCTAAATGTTATGGCAGCAAATAGTAGACACCCATAGTGGCTCCATGATATCTGTAACACATACTGGATTCACCATAGTAGCCAGTACTACACAGGGTGACAAAACCCACTGCAGGAAATGTGCTGGGAGACATGTGTGTCCATATGACTCACACATGCCAGTCAGGGAGGCTCACATACCCAACAGCCATCTCAGTCAGCAGGACAGTTGTAGACAAACCCAAACAGAGCCTGTACTGTGGCCTCTGAATGATGCCTATGGGTAATCCCCCCCCCCCAGACCTACACAGACAGACTACAGCAGGTCAGGCAGTGGGATGTTAGTTCCAAAGGGTAGGAAGTCAGACACTAATATATAGGGCAACCAAAGCTAAGGCCTGTTGCACACTGATATGCCTCTAGTCAGTATGACAGGTTAGAATACAAAATGAAATGGAGTACCTGACATGCCACTACAGTCATAGCAAATGTGTGCATGTGCCAGATGTGCCCCCCCATCCTATGTAGATGTGTAGAAACAGTAAGGTGTGCTCCCCAATCCTGTGTAGAAATGTAGTAACAGTCAGGTGTGCCCCCAATCCTGAGTAGGCATGTAAAAACAGTCAGGTGTGTCCCCCCGCAACCCTATGTAGAAATGTAGTAACAGTCAGCTGTGCCTCCCCCACTCCCATATAGACATGTAGAAACAGTCAGGTGTGCCCCCCAATCCTGTGCAGAAATGTAAACACAGTCACATGTGTCTCCCTCCACAATCCTATGTAGAAATGTAGTAACAGTCAGGTGTGTTCCCCACACCTATGTAAACATGTGGAAACAGACAGTTCTGCCCCTTACCCAATCCAGTGTAGAAATGTAGTGACACTCAGGTGTGCACCCCCAATCCTGTGTAGAAATATAGTAACATGTATGAGTAGGTATAATACGAGTGAATCACAGATGGACAGAGGTGGCCAAGGTAGCAGGATAGGTTGTAGCATTTGTACAATATGCAGGTCTTGTGTGTGTTAAGATGGTGTGTGTTTCAAAATGTGTGAGAGTGGTCAGTATGTATGCATGATAAGGTAAGAACTGGTGGCCATTGCCCACTACTGCTGATAACAGGGACAAGCCCTCACGACTGCAGTGCCAAAGACAGTCCCCACCAGTATAACACATGCTAGCAGTAAGCCATTGTAAATGTATGGTGGTAGTATGTGTCACCATCTGAAAGACTGACATTGCATGGCTGTTGGGCTAGATATATAAGCAGTACACAGGGGGAAAGTACCCCAGACATACAGTATATATTGTGTCACTGTGAAATGGTGACACCCTTGGATTTGTACATATAGGTATGCATCAGAGTAACAGGACCTGTAGTAGGGGATACTGGTGATGTCTGCCTGAACACCTGCAGATCACAAAGGAGGTAGGACTGACATATTGGGGATCAGCTGATTTACCCACACATGCCAGCATAACTGTAATGCCCCATGCATATCTGTGTGTCAGATGCAAGTAGTGTCCATAGCACACATGCAACCATCCACACAAACACCACACACAGGCACCTCTCTGGCAATATCCCTGCTGTGGGGAATGGGTACAGTATGACCCCATCTGTATATGGCAATAGTGGAAGACTGCAGCATGCAGTGCAGGTGTCCCAAACAGGCGTGTCCCCAGCTGTAGGTAGCACCCTGCCAGCATCCATACCACCTGATCAAGACTGATAGAAGGTATTGGCATGAACAACTATCACATCTACCCTGTCACCTCAGGGGAATACACTGTATGAAGGTCTGGGACTCTAGGACTGACAAAATGCAATGGCCTGCCACATCTGCCCTGCATCAACACCTAATGCCCCACAGTCGCCTGACAAATGCCCGTGTCTTACATGTACTGCCAATGCATGTTATGTTATGGACACCCAAATAACAACATAACACACTCTATTTAACCCATATGCAAGGCCATGAGGACAAACAACAGTAACATGTCCACCATGTCCCACTGCATGAACTGTGGACCAACACAAACACACACCTGTGATGTGGTGATACCCTTAGGGAAAGTATCACAGAATGTATGCATAATGTATGGAAGAGGTTAGAATAACAGAGGGGGGTGTGGGAGCATGGGCAGCATGGAATGTGCAGGGTTTGACACCAAGCTGTGTGCACATTATCCCTGGCTGCAAACACATAAATGGGTGGCTAGACACCTGCCTGTATACCACAATAGGGTAAATGAACTGAGCCATGGCCTCTGCCTCTGGCTAACATATGCAAATCTGTACAGCTGTGAGACATTGCCACAGCAAGATAAGGCCATACTGTCATGTTGATGGGCAGACAGGTATGGGATCCTCTACCAGCACTGTACCAAGGTGCTGAACTGGATGCACAAACCCAGCACCAAGTGTCTGCAGCTCCCCCTCCAGAATGGCATAATTTACCATGAATATGTAGGTGTCTGCCCACAATACCGGACATAGCTGCAGTCACCTTTGTCCCACAAGTCATCACTGTGAGCAAGAATGTCCACCTGACAGTACATGAGGACAGAAAACATGACTGTGTATAACAGCACACATGCCTGAATATCTCTGCTAACAGCAGTACCATGCAGCTGAAGCAGCACAGGATCAATCACTTACAGTACACGTCATCCCCTGCACAGTTTGTCTCCATATTGCCAAATGATTGACGGATACCTTGCAGAAACAGTATGCCACCTGTAAGTGTACAACACGAAGGTCTGCACTGCAGTAAAAACTACCTGGAATTGATCCACACATTCAATACAGAAGGGCATACTGGGCATGTTCACACACTTAGAGAAATGAGGGCAATGTCAGCCAGTATACTGAAAGGTCATACTGGGCATGCTCACACACTTAAACAAATGAAGGCCATGTCTGCAAACAACAGTGGAAAAGACATATCTGGCATTTGCAGATGTTAGTGCAGACACTTCTCAGTATGCAGCACTCATGCTTTGCACAACACTGGATTGGAATACAGGTATATATCCAAGGACAACACACTATAATAAGCAAAAAGTAGATGCACACAGATGTGTGGGATAGAGTGACTGTCACAAGGGGCCATCCATTATGAGGCCTGTCCCACCCAACACACAGCCAAATAGCTACAACCACATAAGGTTTAGATGTCACTCACTGTAGACCTTAGTCACTGGTGTCTTTCAGCATGATGGACTATGTGGTGCAAGTGCCAGCTGTGCAACATGACTGTACAAGGAAGTAGTCATTTAGCAGATGTATACACGTACCTGTAGAATATATCCCTGCCTGTGCCCTCATGTGGTGTGTCATCCTCTAGATGAAATGGTTATGGCCCATGCACACACACTGCCCTCACCATAGCCATACTATGGCAAGCCTGCTGAGGTCATCCACTTTGAAATACACTCTTGTAAAAAGTGTAGGCCAGTAATCTCTGTGATGCTTCCTATAACTGCATACCAGTGTAGTGTGATAAACTAGTTAGGTAGGAGGTCTAATCCCACTGTGTGTGTGTGTGTGTGTGTGTGTGTGTGTGTGTTTGTGTGTGTGTGTGTGTGTGTGTGTGTGTGTGTGTGTGTGTGTGTGTGTGTGTCATCGTCTAAATAGAGAGCAATGCTTTTTAGGCTAGTCACACTTACTACAATTTAAATGCCCTACTCTGCCATGGCTGCTGATGTCATACACTGTGAAATACAATAAACTAATTAGGTAGGAGTTCTAATCCCAGACATGGCAACTGTGTGTTTATCACTGTCTGTGTAGAGAGCAATGCTTTTTAGGCTAGTCACACTTATTACAATTCAATTGCCCTACTTTGTCAAGGCTGCTGATGTCATACACTATGAAATACACGTTTCTGAAAAGTGTAGCCCGGTAATCTCTGTGGTGCGTCCTGTAACTGTGTACTGCTGTAGTGTAATAAACTAGTTAAGGAGGTGATTTAATCCCAGACATGGCAAGTGTGTGTCTTTGTCTGTGTAGGGAGAAATGCATTTTAGCCTAGCCACACTCACTTTCCTTTGGGGAAGGTGCACTCCAGTAATCCCTATGGTGTGTCGTATAACAGTTTTATGCTGTAGTTTGATATAGAACCCTGGTATGGGTTCTATTCCCACACATGTCAGTTGTGGATGTTCTGTGTGTGTTTCAATGTCTGTGTAGGAAGCAATGTATTTTAGCCTAGCCGCACACACTACAATTCAAATGTCCTACTTTGGCAATCCTGCTGATGTCATTCATTGTGAAAAACACCTTTGGGAATGGTGCATTCCAATAATCCCTGTGGTGCATCCTGTAATAGCTTCGTGCTGTAGTGTGATACAGAGCTCTTGTAGAGGTTCTATTCTCACACATGCCAGTTGTGTATGTTTCAATATCTGTGTAGGAAGCAATACATTCTAGCCTAGCCACACTCTCTACAATTCAAATGCTCTACTTTGGCAATCCTGCTAATGTCATTCATTTTGAAATGCACCTTGGGGGAAGGTGCACTCTAGTAATCCCCGTGGTCTGTTTGTAACAACTTCATGCTGTAGTGTGATATAGAACTGTGGCAGGGGTTCTATTCCCACACATGTCAGTTGTGGATGTTTTGTGTGTGTTTCAATGTCTGTGTAGGGAGCAATGCATTTTAGCCTAGCTGCACTCACTACAATTAAAATCCCCTACTTTGGCAACCCTGCTGATATCATTCATTGTGAAATACACCTTTGGGGAAGATGCACTCCAGTAATCCCCATGGTGCATCCTATAACAGCTTCATGATCTAGTGTGATATAGAACTCTGGTATGAGTTCTATTCCCTCACGTCAGTTGTGAATGTTCTGTGTGTGTTTCAATGTCTGTTTAGAGAGCAATGCATTTTAGCCAACTGTGTAGTGCTGTAGTGTAATAAACTAGGTAGGTAGGAGTTCTAATCCCAGACATGACAGGTATGTGTGTGTGTGTGTGTGTGTGTGTGTGTGTGTGTGTGTGTGTGTGTGTGTGTGTGTGTGTTTGTGTATGTGTGTATTTGTAACTTGTATCCTGTGTGGAGGTGGTTGTGAGTGTATAACAACTGGGCTCAATGTGGAATGTGGAGTGGGTTTTGCAAATTTCTTATATGGTGGCTCTGGTATATATCACAATGTCCACTGTACAGGGATAACAGATGTGAAATAGCTGAGAGGCTGGGGTGCAAATCCATACCCATACATGTGACATCAAGGCCAGGCAAACAAAGTTAGCAACCTTAGTATTGCCCAGAGAACACTCTCAACCCATGTCACATACACCCACACACTTGCCTAGGCAACAGCTGCTATGTTGGTAGTACCTTGCATACTGCCCACTGATAGTTACTATGGTGTGATTATAGTGGGCTACAGAGGGCATGGCACCCTGTCAATCTGTCCAATAGGCATGTACATGCCAACAGTGCACCTTCCCCATGTTCCCACTGGACACCTAAAACACCTGTGGTGCCATCAAATGTGACCCACAAAGGATATACCATGCCTGAAAACATGCCCTGTATGGACAGATGCCACTGACACCAGGGAATGCTGGTATCATGCCATCAATGTAAGTACAGGGTAAACCTGCTGTCCATTACCAGTTCCCGCCACATTATTTACTTTATTTTATATTATTTTACATTTGTTGACCGGGCTAGTCTAGCTGGATACATGTCCGTTTTCAGTAGAGGCCCGGGGAGAAAAGCTCCAAGAATAACAAACAAAAAAAACAATAAACAATAAATAGCATATATAAAGTACAATCTTGAAAAAGTTTACAGAAGAACATATGCAAAATTAAATCAAGGAAAAAGTACCAATAAAGTTGTATACCAAAAACAATACAGAAAATAGTATTGAGTAGAACAGATGTATAAATAAGAAAAAAGTTTTTTTTTTTGTTTTTTTTGTTAAGATATGAAATATTAACTGCCTTACTACCATTGAGCATGAATGGAGCAGTAAACAATAAGGGAATATTCATGAGAGGATGTCATATGCAAGTATATATAAAGAATTGACTCAAAAGTTTCATGATAAGCAGATTTTATAGGGAAGGCTTAGGATGATGCAGGTAGTTATAAATGAGAAGTATCAACAGTTAGTCAGGGATAGTACAGGAACAAAACCAGTGTGACTTGATATGAAGCTTGAGTTTCTTTTTAAAAAGTATATGAGAGCAGATAGTTGTGAGTTCAGTGGGTAGTAGATTCCATAGCTTACCAATGGTATTAGAGAAAAGGGAGTCACCTGCTAAATAGCTGGATCTGCAAATGTTAAACAATAGTTTGTTAGAAGAGCGTACGTTTTTAGGATTATGGTAGGGGGTAAGTAGGTTTGAGAGTATAGGAGTATTGGTGTGTTGATACTGGGTTTTGTGGGCAATATTAAGCTGTGAAAAGTGTAGATGGTGTAGAAACTCTAACCAATCAAGTTGTTTAAGATTAAGACAATGATGATTTCTGAAAGGAGAGGCAGTAGCAAATCTGGCAATATAGTTATAGGATACTGTCAGTTTGTTAATGTTGGTTTTAGAAAGATTTGTATAAATGGGTGAAGCATAGAGTAGAGTGTAGATGAGATGAGTTCTGGCTATAGCAGTCCTGGCTGCTGGTGTAAGAAAGGGTTTAATTCTATAGAGGGATGCAAGTTTCTTGTTGACTGTTTTTATTGTACTGTTAATATGCGTGTCATAGTTGAGATTATTATCTATAGTTATTCCTAGGAGTTTGGTAGTTAGGTCTGGAGAGATAACAGTACCATTGTTAGATGTAAGTGTAAAATGTGCGGGGGTGGACTTATGGGTTGGTGAGAAGTGTAGCAGTTTAGTTTTCTTTGGGTTTAGGAGGAGGCAACAGTTTTTAAACCATTGTTCAACAGTATTAAATGCATTCTGGGTAAGGGTCTGCAGTTCAGTTTGAGAAGTGGCTGAGCAGATAATAGTGGAGTCATCTGCATACTGAATGCAGGTAGTATATGGAATTGGTGACTGAAGGTCATTAATATAGATGGAAAATAGGAGTGGACCTAATATGGAGCCTTGAGGGACACCAAGGGAGATAGGTAGGAGATTAGAAAGATTATTGTGCCACAGTACCGCTTGTTTTCTGTTTTCAAGGTAGGATGTGAACCAGTTAATGGTTAAGGGGTCAAGTGATAGAGATATCATTATATGTAAGAGCAGTTGGTGATTAACCACGTCGAAAGCTTTGGATAAATCAATGAATACTGCAGAGGATAGAATGCCTTTGTTACGATTCTTGTTAATACAATCTGTAAATGATAGCAGGGCAGTGGTGGTACTATGGTAAGGTCTGAAACCATATTGACAGTTGGCAAGTATGTTATTTTGGAGAAGGTGGTTAAGAAGTTGCTTCTGGATACACTTTTCCATAATTTTTGCCGGAGAAGATAGCAAAACTATAGGATGAAAGTTAGAGAAATCATTAGAGTTCCCACCTTTGTGTAGTGGAATAATGTAAGAAATTTTCCAGATGGAGGGGATATTTCCTTCACTTATGGTTCTGTTGATAAGAATGGATATAGGGTAGGCAATGGATTTAGCTCCTATTTGAAGGTATTCTGCTGGGAGTTGGTCAGCTGAAGGGGTGGTAGGTTTTAGTTTTAGTAGAAGAGAGCATATACTAGAAGTAGACACTGGTTGTAATTGAAAAGATGGAGGAGGATTTAAAGATGAGTTTGGCAGATTTGAGGTGTCTGGCGATAGATGGCTAGCAAGAGATTGGATGACATTGGTAAAGAAAGAATTAAAGGAGTTGGCAGTGTGAATAGGATTATTGGGGTTGGAGCCTAGGATAGTATTGACACATCTGATAATAATCTGTGTACACAACATGGGCCAGACAACACAGGTTCAGCTCCACATGTCACTGTACATGCACTTGGGAGGTGTGCATATCCCAGACACCGTCCATGTAATGGACTGAGCAACACATACATGGCAAGCAATGGACAGCATTGGCCGCACTCAATAGTCACCCAGGTGACTGGATGGTGAATACAATACCCACCTGTGTGGGCAAATCCTGAAACAGACCAGTGTCATGTTGGCTGATGCCAAGGTATACCCATCACCTAGCCTTGTATAGCTGTCTGGCACTGTCAACCACTACACACCCATGAAGCAATGCACCCATGCATGTCAGTACTGGCACAGTGTGTGTGTGTGTGTGTGTGTGTGTGTGTGTGTGTGTGTGTGTGTGTGTGTGTGTGTGTGTGTGTGTGTGTTGTATGATGCGTATGATCACATTCATACTCACTAAAACCCCCATTGGCATACTGAAGCATGCTTTCCAATGGCAGACACTTCCGCATGCCCTTTGCCCATATAACCTCTGTATGACCCCTGTGGTGCATGTGATACCTGCACAGTAATGTGTTGTGGCATCTCACTAGTGGTGAGTTGTATTCCTGGCCCTGCCATGTGTGTCAATGTGTGTGTATCTCTGTGATAGTGTGGCTGTGTTGATACTGGAACCTGTTCATGAGGACAGGCACATGTACTACACCTACCGTATAGCTATCATACCCCTGTTGCAGATGCCACTCACCATCACATATATGTCTTGAGGGCTACTCAATATGTAACCTATGTGTGCACAGAAATGTGATAGCACTACATAGTCATCAGAGGTTTGATACCCTGTGCTGGTAGGTGTGTGACATAAACATGCTTAAGTTTTACTCTCCCACCACTCCCTGACTTTACTTTGCATCTGTCTGCCTCTCTCACTCCCTCTCTGGTGGATATGGAAACCTACACCTGTTTTGCTTAGGCAGCAGTATGTGTATTGTAAGTGATGCTCATCGTTAGCTGATGGCTTCTGCATAAATTGCAGCCCTCCTCTAGCTGATTGCATGTGGAACAGCTGTGGTAACATTCCCATAGCCAGTTGCATGGAAACACACTCCAGTATCTAGGAACATCATGTTGGTGGTGGGCCACTTCATTCACTATGAGCAAAAACTAGATCTGTTGTTTGGCAAACAGCATAACAGATGGATTGGGGATTTACCTCTAACAACATACACTGTGGAAACGGGCCAACACACCGCATGGGGATGTGCCTGACTTGACTACAGACTGTAAGTGCTGCTATACTGCGATTGGAGTAATGTTGGTTTAACAGGCTGTGTGTGGTTATGGCTGTCCTACATGTTTTAATACCTGTCATGTCAGTGCTATGTTTATGAGGAAACCCCCATCAGTAGGGTCATCTGCAGACTGGGCAGTGTGTGGTGCCTTTTCTTTCTTGTGTTACCCACAGAGCACCTATCTGCAAACTGCAGAAGGTAGTGTGAGGATTGCAGTCTGTAGATGGTGACAGCTGTGAGAGTTACTGACTTCATATTCCTCATAGGACATATGTTGCAACAAACCCTGTTACAACAGTAAATGTATGAGGTTATCACAGCAACATGTCAATAATGGCCCTGTGTTTGTGCCTCCAGCCACAACTCTGCCAACCTTTGTATATATCTCATGCAGTAAGAGGTGCATATGTGCTGTACACCATATTTATTGACATCATATCTGATAACAAGCCAGTGAGATATCAGACTGCTACACATGTTATGTATAGTAGGGGTTATATTTGATGACATAACCTGGACATTCTGTGGTTGTGTGTGCAGTACTGAGGTCTGTGTACCTATGGTGATTGTTGACGGTGTGTGTACTGTTAATATGTACCTTGGCCTGTGTACAGACTGTGGTAGATGTCATTGTTTTTGGTCCTGGTCTATCTGATGTTACATGCTGCTCCACTGTATGTTACCCTATCGGCTTACATGTTTGTAGGGCCAAAGACACACATATCCCATACTACAGACAGGCATCAGACACACTGTGTAGTGGTCCAGTATATGTAGGGTTACGGTGTGAGTGGCACATATGAGGATGGTGTTGAACAGATAGTCCATATACTGTAATAGTACACTAGTTTACCATATGTGGCTGTGGCTGTGCTCACATTGGTTGTGGTTATGCACTTTCACACAGGTGTCCGTTACTCTGTGCTGTGATATGCCTGTAAAGCCTGCTATATATGCAGGTACATGTGTACTCCCCCTTAGGAAATGTAGGCCAATGTTGAGCCAGCCTGCCTGTAGCCTGCACAGTGCTTTGTTACATGCCTAACAGCTTAGTGTACTTACCCAGTGAGATGTCATGTCCAGATGCTTGCTAGATGTGCTGCTGCTGGGCCACAATAACAGTCATGTATGTCAGACAAAGCAGCGGGATGCTGTACAGATGTATGTCAATAACTAGTGGGTAGTATGTGGCCATGGTACCTCTGTACCAGTGGTTGTTATGTGTCAGGACAGACAATAGTGTGTGAATGCATAACCTGGGGGGGATATGTATACCACTAGTTACATGTTATACCCATCTAAATGACTGTTAACATCCACTTTGTCAGGCTTGGTCCACATGTCTTGCACTAAGGGGTTCTGTGTATACCTCTGGACTGTCCAGAGTGTATCAGACTGTCCACATATATTGGCCATATCTCTGTTGTAGTCCACAGGAGCATTACTGTGATAACAGTGGTACTGTACTATTTGTCCTTAGGATGTCTGTCAGTAGCCAGTGGTGCACATGTTAAAAGCAGATGTGACCTCCCACGCACACCATGTCTGTGAAGGCAATCCTTATTACAGTCTCAATAGTCTACAAATATACCTGCAATATATACCTGGCATCCCCTTGCACTATGAAGTTGGGACCACTGGGGCTGAGGTAGGGCTCCACTCCATGTTCAGGACATATGGTGAACATATATGTATATCTAATTATCCATATCTCTATATAGATATATACACATATACATATCGACATACATTGATGGATATGTATATGTACATATATATAAACATATAAACGCACACACACACACACACACACACACACACACACACACACACACACACACATATATATATATATATATATATATATATATATATACAGAGCAATATATGTCTACACATATACTCTCATAGATACTTATGCACATATACATATGGATATCTACATATATATTGACAGTAGTAGATATATCACAATATATGTGTCTGCACATATAGTTGTACATATCTACATATATACCAACATAACTAGGCATAATTGTACACATGGGGTGTGCATACATATATAGCTATATATACATATATGTATACATATACATATATCTATATAAACATATATCAAGAATTGAGTTCCGTAAACTCTTCTGGCAGCTTAAAACTGATGCCAGCAAACCCCCAGGTTTAAACAATAGCATTGGTATTAACAGTGTTTTGAAATTGAGGCAGGCTAAATTATAATATATGGTTTAACATAGAGTTTTCCTTAATATTGTTTATATTTTTTAGCATGCACCGGTATGCATATTTATTGTATTATAAATTTGAGTAATATTTTTTATGCTTTATAATTTTAATGTTATACTGTGGGGGCAATGAAAATGATTACAGTCATTTAAGTTATTAGTTGAACAAGTTTCTTCTTTTTATTGGTTTATTTATTATATATTCCCATTCATTGCAACATTATCTATTTAACAAGTATTGAGTTTATAACTTTACATACTTGGATTACTGTTGATTCAAGATTATGATTACAGATTTTGTCATTTAAATTCATTGGATAGTTTTTACAGTTATGCAATTCAGGTTGTATTTGAACAAATTGATTTTTGAGTTCAGCGAATAGTTTTCTGGATATTATGTGAACATTTTAAATGTGTCTTTTTATAAATTCACATATATATTTTTATATATTTTTAAGTATTACATTTGTAAATTGTGCAGAATTTTTAATGGAATATGATACAGAGTGAATATTATGATTATTTAATTAATTAATTGAACGGGAAGTTACATATATACTGATTTACCTATGTTTGTTTGTTTGTTTGTTCTGATGAAGCTTTGCGTTGGGCAAAGAGAAAGCGCGCTCAACTTTTGAATTGTTGTTGTGGTTTCGGGCCACATTGGCTGAATTAACTGTTGAACTGTGATATTACTTGTGGTGTTTTCGGGCCACATTGGCTGAAGTTATTGGAAATAAAGAAGTTTTTAACATCGGCTTGTCCTGCTTTTCCTGTCGTGGGTTTGGTGTTTTTATATATATAGCTAGATAGATACATATGAAGGGATGTACACATGGTCATATATAAGTTGCACTATACAGATGTGTATACAGGCATATGTATGAGTATACATGTGTATTTACATGTAGACATATATAGATCTATTATATGCATATAACCATTTTCCCGTCATGTGTAAACCTCATGGTTATGTATACCCTCCCAGATGTATCTCATCGTATGCATCTGCTATGTGTACATTATGATAAAACAACATATGTGATGCAACAGTCATATTAATAACAAGGACTACACAATTTAGGAAGTAAAGGCAATTGTTCAATACTACTCAATATGTGTATTGACAGCTATATTGGTAAAACAACAGCTGTCTTCACAGTGGTCATGGCGTAGTGGGTAAGTGTTGTGACTTTATTGTATAGGGTCGTGGGTTCAAGGGCTGTTTATTTTGTTGCTGAGCAGAACAAGGGCTGTTGGATACAGAGTGGTTAAGGCAGTGTTGAGCAGCTTTAAGTGGGTTTGCTCAGGTTTGTGTGAAGCTAAGCAGTGCCAAGCTATGGGTAAGCATATGGGCACTTACACAGTGTAGGCTTCACTTACCAGTGCGCAAATCAGCTTAGCTGTTATATTGCACCAATGTTGAGACTTGCTAAGCATGGCTTAGCCCTGGTAACCAGGTCATTCCACCCATTCTGATAACATAGCAAGGTAATGACATCTGTAAAAAGTGTATGTAATGCCATGTACAGTACATGTGCCTATGCGCTGTCATTACAGTAGCAAGGGGTGTGAGTGTCATGTGTGGGACAAAGATGTATTTGAGGCCTATATAGCACTGCTATCCATGTGAATGTGTTACATACAGGGGCAGTAGCCCAGGGTGCATGCTCTCACACTGGCATGTAGTGTATCATGGCAGTACTACTGTTGATAGTGCTAACCCAGGCAAGAGCAGAGTGCTACACAAAAAAGACAACAGGCACACCTGTAGGCATAGCTGGACACTGAGGCTTTCCTGTTGTATCCCTGGTGTGTTAGTTGAGTCACAGTATGTACCCCTTACTGGGTAATTATCCATCATGACGAATGTAACTGTAGACTACCGTCTGTACAGCACATGTTACTGAGGGCTACTGACATGTAGTTATGGCATACATATTGTTGTCAGATGTTTGTCAACACACTCATGCATATCTACTTGCCAAGCTGATGAATGTCAGTCCCTGTACAGATGTGCAGATGGCAGTTATCCAGCTGGGATATTTACAGGCAACCTAAGCTTGATTGACACTGACATGTCTGGCCCCTGTGTAGGAAGTGGCACATATAGGAGATGTCACCCTTTATGCACCACATGCCACAGGTACATCCACTACACTACCACAGTCAACCAAACATGCACCATACAGGGTACAGGTCACCATCACAGACAATAACCATGTGTTGTAATGCATGTTGCATACATGTCAACTTGATCAACTCAGTGGCTATGTGCAGGAGGCACCTGGAGGATTGGAGTGGCAGCTGGTGACTTCAAATCAAAGGGGGGCTGCAAGAGACAGTTGATTGGGTGAGGCCAACAGGAAGGGGTGTGACCAACTAGAAAGGGGTGGAGCTATGCTCAAAAACCACAAAAACTGGGACTTTAAATATGCTGCCCTGGGTGCCAAACCATCACTATGAGAGTCCAATCAAGACAAAATGAAGTGTAGAAGAAAAATATATTTTGATGCATTGGCTACATGACAGCTTATTTAATATCTAGATGGAAACAAAAAGGTTGTGAGGCATGAAAAAAAAAAACTTTTTAAATATATTAATGGAATGCCAGTCAAAATCAAGTAAAAGAAAAACAAGAAGCACTCAACTCAAACCACTTCTCCTTGCACTGCAGTTCTAATTATAATTTATATTCAGCTTTATAAAAGCACCAAGTAACATGCTGAAAGTAGCAATCTTTGGATACACCTACTTGTAAAAATGTCTCTTATCCAAAAAATACCTGCTGCCTGACAACAACCAGCTATTTGTTTCATAGGGAAAACATGATCAAAGTAAAACATGAACAGCAAACAAGAAACAAGCTCAACATAAATTGCTTAAAGGATTACTGCACAGGTTATGAACCGGAAATGATAGATTGGCATTCTGTTTTGTTTATGGGTAAAGCCTGCAAAGATGACTACAAGTCTCCAACAAATCTAATGAGCTTCTGAAAATACTGTAATCCTGTCCTTTATTACAAATACTGTCATATGCATTTCAATACATAAGGCTTATACGTTATCTAGTTATGTAAATATTATCTGCATGACAACAGCAAAAAGGCTTTCAATGTTGCTAATTCTTTAACAGTATGCTTATTAAAGCTTACTTGCATCTTACAATCTCAGATAAGCTTACCTGATGGTCATTAAAGCACTGCTACTTAAACACAGACCAACAGGCACTGCAACGACATGCATTTTCTGAATAATAATAAGAATAAATCAACAGTATAAAAATATGAAAGAAAACCAGAAGAGTCTGCAAAATCAAGGACAAATGAAAAGCCACTGTACTACTTGTGTCTACCTTGGATGAGGGGATACTCTGCACACTTACACTGAATAACTGCTCCTTGCCTTCCTTGGACACATCCATAGTCACTACATGGGGGGAGTGGCGTGCAACAAGTATATCACAATTTGAGATGTCTCTGGCTGATGGTGATGACCCTGACACATTTGTCATAATTCTCAACCTCAGAGCAAGAAATCTGGACAAAGACATAAATAGAAGTGGTACAAAGGCCCAAAAATAAGGACAATTTTTTAATATTGCTCTTATAAACTTAGAAAGATAATAGAATAGTAGGTCTTGAATTAGTATGAAGTTTTTGAAGGGTATGAAATCTGAAATTCTAATGTCTGTCATTATTTTCTAAGTTCAATCTTTAATGATTTTCCACTAATTTGCCAGAAAACCACAATTTTATGAAAAAATGGACCAAGAACATGATGCAAAAATATAAAATAGCCACACAATACACTGGGAACCTGTCAAAGAAGGCACACTTTTTCAATATCAGTACTGTTAAGTTGATCAGGTGACAAAATAAGAGAACCTGCATGCATTTCTAAAATAAAAGTAATCTATAGCTCTGATCATTGCAATTATTTGTTAATTATAAACCCTCCACATTTTCTTCCTAAAATTTTCATTTTGTGGAGGGATTATTATGGGGAGAGCAACATTTTGAGCCAAAGTTGGGGACAGTTGAGAGGTATGGATATACCTAATTCTATAAAGCAATTTATTTGCAAGTACCTCTCAACCTCTTAACGCAGGAAACCTGGACAAGGCCAAATATATTGCGAGAACATACAAACAGTACTAAAAATTGCTCTTGTATAAACTTAGACAATTGATAGAATAACAGGTCTTGCATTAGCATGCATTCTGAAGGGTATGATGTCTGAAACTCAATGTCTGTCATTATTTAGTGACTTCATTCCTAAATGATTTGCCAGAAAACCACAAATTTTATGAGGAACAAACCAAAAATAGGAATCAAAAATCTATTCATTCTATGAAAATCTGGATAGTGGAGAGATATAGTTCAGCTGGGGCTGTCTTTGAGTTTGCCGCCCTTCTCCCCTCACAAAATCAGGGTCGAATGGGGCTTTCCCCTGTAGCCATTCCAATGTCCCATTACTTGGCTATTTCACCACATTTACCATAAACACTGTAAGGTGCATACTTCTTTACTTCTACGATGATTTGGATTTCATTTAAAAGTTTTATTTTACATTTTACAGCACAAACACTAATAGACATCTGCTAAACAAAGCAATGCAGTCTCACAGTAAAAATAGACTTAGCATGAAAACTTCTGGTGGTGCAGCGGTTGCATTGTCACCTCACAGCAAGAGGCTCTCCCAATCGATTTTCGGTTGGAGCTCCTTCTGTGGGGAGTCTGCATGTCCTCCCCATGGTCGAGTGGCCTTTGAAAGACATGTGTGAATGGGCGTGCCTTCGTAGAAGGTTGGGAGTCAAGCTGGCACCTCGGCACCATAAAAATCTACTGCCAATAATTAGCGGACCTGAGTTCCGCTGTGGTGACCCCTAACTAGGAAAAGCCAAAAGAAGAACAACATTAAAACTTCTCTGCCCTTGAAAATCACACTCATTGAAGCAGCATTAAAACCCACATTCAGAGAAAATACATCTGGCCAGTGGCAAATATTGATCTTATAAACTTAGAAAATTGCTAGAATAAAATAGTTTGTTACCGTGTACTTTCTGAAGAATATGAAGTCTGAAATTCAAATGTCTGTCATTATTTAATGATTTCAAAATCCAGAAAACCACAGATTTTATGAGGAACAGAACAAACATATGAGGCAAAAATCTTAACACTTTTCACAAGTGGTGGTGGTGGGTAAGGAATTCAGGCTCTTGCTACCTGCACCCAAGGTTCAGGGTTTGAGCCAGAGTTGCTCTCTAGCCACCAGTTATAGTTAACTGGGGCATTACACACACACACACACACACACACACACACACACACACACACACACACACACTGAGAGCAGAGTCTATCATTCAAAGCAAAAGTCCCATTCCTACAAACACACCCTGAAAGTGGAGTCCATCATTCAAAGCAAAAGTCCCGTTCCTAACTACAAAAGCCAGTACCTGCATAAAAGCAAAGTCCCATTTCCCCATGCAAAAGCAGCAGCTCTCTCTGAGTCCAGAAGGATGCTTCCCCATGCAACAGCCACTTGCTCCGAGTCCAGAAAGTATCCATTCAAAAGCTGCAGCTCCTATTTCCAATCATCCTGGGGAATGCCAAGCACGCATGCGTGCACTACCTCCAGTTCCATTCTGAGAATGCACAGACTGCAGACATTGCAGTCTGATCCCTTTCCAGTTAATGCAGTTACAACTGCATAGACTTCTGGGGCATCTGTAGATAACTGCCTGCTTTCCTAATGAGTACTGGTTAAACAGCAGTCTGGATAAGAGTTGAGCATGCATGCATGGAATTCTGGGACTTAATTTCTTTTTTATTTTGTTTTTTCCTGTTTTTGTACAACTGGGGGGCAGGGGGGATGATGTCCTGCAATCCAATAGCATGAGCCACCACTGGAGGATTGGCTGATGCATGTCATTCACACCCTGAGGGTCATGACAGTAGTGTCTGTCAATAGATGCCCACTGCCACCTGGCAGGTGGCAGGGTAACACTGTACACACAACCCCTAC
This sequence comes from Protopterus annectens, assembly GCF_019279795.1. NCBI lineage: Eukaryota > Metazoa > Chordata > Ceratodontiformes > Protopteridae > Protopterus > Protopterus annectens. Next base: position 1,033,315,931 of record NC_056728.1, read on the forward strand.
ACAACCCATCTCCCCTTGGACAATAGCTAGGTACACAGCTATGACCACCTGCAGGGAAGCACCCCTGTACTGACACATGTGTATGTGTGCATGACTGAGTATAGCAGTGTCTGTGTGTTAGTACACCTTTACTTGGGAATTCCATGAGGGCCTTCACAACCAATGCAACACCCATTGCCATAGTCAGTTGTGGCTGCTGCTGTATGGGACATTACATGTACCCTGTTAAGCTCCCCCCATACCGGCTACATGAGCCTTGCAGTACCAGCACAACAGTGTTTTACAAATGAGGTGATAGGCATGGTATACCCATTGTTTTCTGGCATGTGTGTGTAGGTGTGCATGTCCATATATCTGTAGGGGACAGCATTCTGAGGCCACATACTCCTATTGTAATACCCATTGCCACACAGTAGTATAGATAGTGTTGTTGCTGCCCATAGGTGAGGCATGACGATGCAACACCCTACTACGCATGTGGCATGTGCATGAGATGCATATCACTGTAGTACCACTGTTGGGATATACTATGGGTTGTATCGCAGTTTTGGCCAATGTGTGATAGTGGGTATGGCAAAGTGTCATAACGGGTTTCAGGGAGTACAATATCTACTGGGGGATGTGGGTGCTGTGTACACTGTCATTACACCAAGGTACACCTGGTATATGTCCCATGTACCATGTTATGGTTACCACTATCACCATCAGTCATACAGGTAATTGTTACCACAATCCAAGCCAGTTATGCATGTAATGTATGCAGCCAACCTGTACCACATTGGACAAATGGTAAGGTTAGCTAGCAGGGATAGGCCCTGGTATCTCAGATGTGTATCTGGTTGTCATGTGTCTGTAAATCTGTATATGATGGTATGTCACACTACGTATTGTCCAAATACACCCATCACATCCACCATTAGCATACTGTACATGTCTGGGAATGTTCTGCATGCAATATGTAACCTGGGACACAGCTCACCATAAATGCTGTGTGGTGTGTGCAATGTAAGCCACACATGTCAGTATCACTACTTATCTATGTAGGGGTCTATTTCCAGTGTTGCCAGGTAACAGTGTGCTTGTATGTGGATCGGTCTCCATCAGGTTGCAGGGTATACATGCCTCAGTGGGCCACTCATCCATGTGGCTCAGGCAATAACCAATTTAGTAACCTGTGACATGTGTTCAACTGTACCCCAGATATGTCACAGCCATGGTGTCACAACAGTGACATACCCCATTGTGGAATATGACTGCAGACCATTCTCATGCTGACACATGCACACCTACAACACAAATGGATAACATTATAGAGACCACATCCAACCAGTGTTACTAACAACTGTAAGGCATTATTGCTGGATGGCTACACTACCTGCCATATATGCATTATAGTCTACTCCCTACAACATGTTACACTGCGGTACTGTGGTACACTGTTGTAAATTCACCATCTGCATCAAAACCATATCAGCCTGTCCCTGCATTGATGGTATAGATGACAGGGATGTGGCACAGGTATCATCATATGCACAAGGTGTGATGTTGGTTTGCCAGAGGCCGAAGGTGGGACATACATTTGACACCATGTGCGTGCGTGAGGGGTGTACTGTGTAGGGCTGGGTGAGGTGATGTGGTGTGTGCAGGTATGGGGTTGTCCTAGGTGTGTTTGCTTAGTGTGTGGGTATGCATGCACACAGTTCTGCTATGTGACTGCCCTACACAGGTGTTTATGGACAGCTGCAGACCATACCTGGCGAGGTGTGCAGATCACTTCCTCCGGCCATGGACACATGGACTGTGCCTGCCAGGGGTTCCAGGGACAAGTCCAGGTACAGGCCTCAATGTGCTACTCTCATCTGCTGATGACAGTTGTCCGCTGGTACTAGGTCCCTCCTGGGACTAGCCAGGACCACGTGCATGTAGCCTGCTGTTGTGTGCATAGCACACTGCTGGGGCTGCTACTGCCACTATGGAAGCCCCTTGGTGTCCTAGCATGTCCACGTTGACTGCCAGCTGTTGGTGTTGCTGGCCCACGTCCACATGGGTGTCACTGCATCCCCACCACATGTTGAAGCATGGACACACCACGGTTGATGAGGGCCATCATCTCCTCATGCAGTCTATCCGTGTGCTCGGTATAAGCACTGATGGTACCCGACAGTTCATGAAGGTTGTCGCTTACAGATGCGAGAGCAGCCCTCTGTAGCCTTATGCCCTGTCTGGTGTAACATTCCATACATGCCTGCATTGCCATTACAACCTGAAACATGCGCCTGCTGGTACCAGCTATGTCACCTATGCCAGAGACATGATGTCCAGCGGCCCTACCATGAGCACCCTAGGACATCTGCCTATATGGTGCACTGCCAGCCATCTGGCTATGCCTTCTGCGACTGGACACAGTAGGCATAGTTACCACACTTCCCTGTGCACTGCCACCAAATGCCAGCTGTTCCTCTGCTATGACCACTGGTAATGGGGTATGTGTAGGCAGTGAAACTGTGTGCAGGGTTGGTTGGCTAAAAGAGGGATGTCAAATGGTGCAGTGTCAGCCCCTGACAACCCCATGTGTGCCTCAACAGAACTATCATCATCTTCTGTGTCTGTATGGACACCAACATCAGATTGAATGCAGGAGGGACCCTGACCAACCTCGCCATCTGTGGGGGAAAACAATAAACGCACTTTAAAAACTGTACAGCATTACCTAACAGTACACACACACACACACACACACACACACACACACACACACACACACACACACACACACACAAAACTCTGTAATAAATACCTGTCCATGGCTTTACAGACAGTTCCACGTATATGCCCATGTGTTACCCCATCCTGCATTACACTTGTTAACATATGCACATTGATACCACTCATTAACATCTCAGTCCTTTAAATGCCCACACAAGCAGCCACAACACAAGGCCTGTTGCTACATTACCTGCCTGACCTGCGTGTAGTGGTTTTACATGGCCTCACTGCTGTCATTCAGTATCCACCCTCTGTATGTCCGTACATGTTGTACATGGCCCCTATATGTGTGGGCTACTATTTTGTATCCATAATATCTCGCACTGGTGTGTCATATGTATGTAATGCTCAGTACATGCCAGATATGCTGCTCCTTCAGCCTATCATGTGACAACTGGAATATTTGGATACACTCCCTGGTGTTCACTAGTACTTCCCCAATGCATCTGTAGTGCTGCATACATGGGTTGTAGGTGAGCTCCCTGCTGACTGTGATAGTAAGGCTGTACCTCGTGTCTACCTTCCATCTGGATGCCTGTTCCATGCTACAGACCATGTTATATTATTTGCTGTCCTGTGATTACACACATGACAGGTATTCCTGGTGTGTAATGTGGCAGTCCATGTCCATGTACTGCATGGTCCCAAAGGGAGGTACAGCTGTACAAACACTCCACAATCACACATGTGCATACATGGCTACGCACACAAACACACACATGCACTCACGCATCCTACATGCATCTACCTCACACTACTTCCCCAGAGTGACCCTGCAGACAAACTAACTAACCATCGGGATGCACACACACACACACACACACACACACACACACACACACACACACACACACACACACACACACACATACAGGTGAGGTTGCAGAATCATAGTACACACAGTCCTCCTATTGCCCACCTGTCAACATGCAGAACATATGGTACAGAACAGCATGCAGTTCAGCTATAGTCAGTCCATGCTAGCAACAGTATACATGTGTGTGATGCATGTACTGTGTCACTAGGTGATGCCCCTTCCCCTGGATACCACTTCACCCATGTACACAGTGTTGTTGTGCACCTGTTCTGCACTCTGCCATGTACTGTGCACCACAACTCACAGGTGTACAACACATTGCAGAATGTGCAGTACTGTGTCAGTTATGTCAGCTGTACTTCTCACAATCCCTATGTTTTCAGCAACACATACCTGGGATGATATGTAGACAGTTGTCATTAGTGAAGGCCTGATGCTTGATTTACAGCTGTCAACATCAACAGACCATGTATGACCAATCCAATACTCTTACACTAACAACCATCAGAGCATACCATGGCTATGTGAGGTGTACACATGTTTATTGATTTGATACACACATCCTTGATCTGCCATGGGACCACATCACTGCATATCTTAGCAGTTGCAAGAGCCCAATATGTGACATATGTCCTGTACTTTCACATGCAGTGTCTACAGATTGTGTTAGGTGTGCGGCTGCTGATCCCAATACATACAAATCGTGTGCGCATATGTATGCACACCCTTATCATGACGGTTTATCACACCTCTTGTGTGTACTACAGCAGTCACTACTCCTGAAAATGGTATACCAGTGTGGGCCATCTGCATTTGCCAGTGTATGTTCAGTCTGCCCTACACATGTCCCCCTATTCTGCATGATTTCCAGGTCTACTCATGTACACATCCCATGGTGCTCACACACTGCCGTCACTATTGTTGTGTGCGTAGGGTTACGGCTGCCACAGGTCCTGAACCTGACTATGTGCAGATAGAGCCATTCCTAGCATCCTTAGTATCCCTGCTGCAGTGCACTGGTGTGTCATGCTGAACCCCCCCCTCCTTCAGCCTTTATGCAGATGCATGACAAGTAAGCCCTACACATGTGTGTCACTTTGCAGTGTCCCATACACTGAGCACCACATGTTGCAGCCTAAACCCAGCTGGTAATGTGGACTACTGTAATGCTTTATGCCATAGTGTGTCTCTGCAGCAGTTGCCATTGTTCTACAGGTATATGCACCGGTATTGCACTGTATATGGGTGTTGTTCCGAACATGTCCCTATTGTAGGCCATCAGTATGTTACTTCCTGTGGACACATTCTGCAATGGCAGGATTTTAGTTATCATGCAGGTGTCTGACATACCCTTCCAATACCCCATCATGGTCACCCCTGTGAGACCGTGCATTTCACAGCAACAATACATGAACATGTACAGCATGCATTCAGGGTAGGTGTATTAGATGTGTGCATGGAATATACCATTGCCATTACATGCCCAGTGTGTTGGCAAGCATCTACATAAAACATACTCACCAGCTACAGGCTGCTGTCTTGGTCGTATCCCAGAGGGACCTACATAAGAGGGGGAGAGATGCAATGTCAATGACCATGCCTGTGACTATGCTACAGAGTGAGTGCTGTATTACAATACATCAAAGGTACAGTCCCACTATACTACCACATGTGGACATTTGTTTACCACTGCAATGCAGCAACACAATATATCTATGATATGTCAGATATGCATGATCTACCTGTAGCAATATGGATGTATACACAACAGTGGTCTATTGATGTGCCCTGTGTCCTTACCTGTATGCTCCTCAGCCACTTCCATGAAGTAGTCCAGTGGTTGATGGCTGTCCAGATGGGCAGGTTCCACGAGGCTGGCCAGTAGCTCCTTCACACATGTCCGGGGGGATGGATGGCATGGCTCCCCTCTGTGATGAGGTGATCTCCCCGGACTGCAGCAGCACACCGACAGGCATTGCGAAGCAGTTCAGTACAATGATGTTGGATCTGCTCATAACTGCGGTTGTGCAGTCCGACATCATTGACCCTGTGGACTAGGTCATTCCACAGGGCAGTCCACTCCTGCTGCTCAAGTGCGGACCTTCCAAACAGCACTGAATAATGCTGGATCAAGTGTGATATCACCACATCATTCTCCGCTTGGGAATAAGTGGGCAACCGTTCATGTGCCATCTTGGCTGAAAGACATAAAGGTGGGAACAGGTCTGAGCAACTCATACAGCAAGGTTACCACTGTTCACAATACACATCTCTGTCACACCCCCACCATATCAGCTTCAACAAACTGTAAACAGAACTCATTAGGTATGGCTACAGCTTACCTACCAGTGGGACAGATATTGTATTGTACCACACTTTCTGCTATGTGATTGTAGCCATGTCCCCTGTGTGGACACTATAATTGTTGGCCTGTTACAGACTATTCACCTGCATGCCATTGTCAGGGCCACTATGGTTCCATATATGCCAGTGGTATGACTGCTTTGGGATTGCTGCACATATGACATTCTGTGTTATTGGCGATATCTATGCATGCTGTTGGACATGTATCAGGATTGTGTAGACTATTACTACCAACCTATGTTTTATAACAGTGACACAATAGCATATATATGTTCTATTGGCCAGCATCTCCACCTCCCCAAACCCATCTGCCCATACCTGATCACATCACATGTATGTCCAAACCTGGGGCCTCCTCATGTACTGGTCCAGCAATATCATCAGGTGGAACGACCCAGGGGATGTTTCCCTCCCTTCAGGGCACACACAGACATGTTCCTGTCCCCTGAGGTCAGGTCTAGGGTCTGTTCCATACCAGGCTCCATAGGCACATGTGGGATGTGCTACATCAGTCTGAGCCACCCAGTACACATTCACAGGGCCAACATGCTCTTTCTGCTCAGCCTCCAGACCAGGCACCTTCAGGATGTGGACTGCTGTTGTGAGTAGCAGTGGGTGGGAGCTTTTTCACATTGTGCCCATACTGGGGCCCATGGAGCATCCACATCACAGACCACACACACCATTCAGGGTGTTTACCCACCACATGTGTCACATACCACCCCTGTAGACTGTCCTCTATATCTACCAATCCTGACCACCTCCACAAGTGTACCTGTCATACATCCCCATATTCCCATTGCATACTTCACAGACTGGGGCAATGTGGTCCCAACAAGGGACTAAAATGTGACATACCCATCCATGTTGCAGACACTGCCAGCTTTAGATATCTGTGTGTATTGCTATGTCTGCTGGTGCCTCACACATAGCATGCATCACTGTAGTAGTAATATAGGGGGCATGTCTTTACATACATATATATTTGTGTGTGTGTTTGTATATATGTAGACGTGCATATAGGTATATGTCATTATATGTGCAGATATATGTGATGTTGTATATATGTGCATATATATATATATATATATATATATATATGAGTAAACACATGGGTATCTGTATATTCGTGGACATTCATGCTGATATACATATATATCTTTATATATTATATATGTGACATATGGGGTACATTCAGACATCAGCTCTACAATCTCACAACACCTTCCTGCACAGCTACACTGTCCTGCTTTGCTACAACACAGATAGGTGCCACATATAGACATGGCCTGACATTAGGGGGGTATATGTAGGACCCAATTGCAGGTAACCCTATTACACACCTATGGCATTCTGGCATGCTACATTACAGATTAACCTGAGTATCCTGCCAGTGGTGGGCCGTGGGTCCCAAGTGTCCATCATAATGGAATTACTTTTGCCACCAGCTATTGGCTACGTAATATACATACTTCCCATTACACAACACACACTATGATGGCTTACATCTTGTCAGTCAGTGCTGACCTACACAGTTGATGGCTATGGCCCACTACCCACAGGGACAGACACTATTGTCCATAACAGTTGTTCAATTGAACATCATCACAACACCTGATGGCACATATAAATCATTCCACATCATCTATCCCATTATTATGGACCAGGTACTACATTCTATTACATGTATATATATTTCACACATCTGTTGTGAGAATGATGTCTTGATGAATGAATGCTGGCTAAATGTCTCGGCCTTAGGCTTTTTTATTTTGAAGTATTTTGTCTTTCTTTCTCTTTCTCTCTGTCTGTCTGTCTCTCTCTCTGTCTCTCTCCAGTAAATGTATTGAGCTGCTTTGAATAGATTGCAGATGGTTTAGTAAATGATGCACATGATCAGGTGATGGTTTCTGCACCAATCAGTGTTCTCTACTTGCTAACTGCATGGATCTTGCTGTGTAGTACTTCCAATTACCACTGTCATGGCAACCAACTACTATAAATCCCTACATCATGTGGGCGTGGTCCCTTTACCTTTCCTGTGTGATGGACATCCTTCCTGTGTGTGGGCATCAGTGTTAGAGACAGCAGGTAGCGATATCTCTTACAGGAGAACAGACACACTCAGGCCAGCTACATATTTGTGAGTGGAATTGTGTTATGCTTTGTATAGTACTGGTGTTACAGGGTTTGTGTGTACATACTAGTTTACCTTGGAATACAGTCTGTCTGCATAGCTCTCAACTGTGGGCCTATCCTCTTGATGGCCAGAAGTGTGCCTATCATGTTTTGTCTGTCCAGCACACAGGTCCTATGTCAGATATTTCACTGGCAGTGTGTGTGTTGAGTGCTATCAGTACATGGCTACATCCATTTATATTTCTAACCTCAAATCCCTGACTAAGGGTATGTTGCAGACTATCCTGTAGTAGCAGCGACTTGCTTAGTTTATGGCAACAATTTTCCACATATGGGCCTGTGTTCCAGCCTCTATCCTCCACCTACATACCAAGCTTTGCACATATGACATGCTGTCAGGGGTTGTTCTGTAGTGGGCTGCAAGTATGTCACACTGCCATTCCTGCCATCAGTCCACTGCTGTTGTATCCCCCACACATACGGTGGGGCTGGGGCTATATATGTGTGGGCTTCACATACACAATACATGTGTGCCCTTATGCATTCCAGAGGCCACTGTATGTAACAGTGGTATATGGCCCTGTATTATTGAGTCTAGGTGGGATGCATCATAATTACCCACACATTTTGTAACAGCCTAGGTTATCAAGGGTGAGCTGCCTTAAGGTATCTGGATGCACAGTACCATACAATTCACCTATATTTACATTAGTTACATAAATTGGGTTAATGCAGGCCTACTGCCTCCTGTCATACAGACTGTTCTGTTTGTCAGTGTGCTTGTGATGGTGTCAGTTATGCCTTGTTATGTAACAGTTACATCCCATTGTGTCAACTGAAGTCTTCACCACCTAGTGATTGTGTACAGAGTGTACATAGAGGCTGCTGAACTATACACCTGCATTACTTACTGTTGATTGCTTGGTATCCTATGGCCCAGTCTGTCTTTACTGTTGTACTATTTGAAGGGCTTGGCCTGGATAGCAACAGTTGTGAACCTTTCCAGACTACTGTATTAGTGTAACTGTTTCACAGTTGCATTAATCTGTTTATATGGATGTCAGTGTCTGAACAGCTATATGACATGGCATATAAAACTGTAATAGTACACAAATAAAGGTTTTCCAATCATGTAAACCTGTCTGTGGTGTTATATCCTATGACACCTCTGTGGGTATATGTTGCAGGCAATGATTGTCATTTGTATGGGTGGCTCATACAGTGTCCAGCTGTTAAGGTGTTAACTGTAGGCATAGTGGCTGTTCCATATTGTGTGCATCTTCTATATATGTATCTTACTGCACATATCTCTACGTGTGTCTATGTAGTCACACACAGATATATATATATATATATATATATATATATATATATATATATATATATATATATATATATATATATATAGATATATCTGTATATACATATATGTGTCTGTGTATATGTATCCTGGGGATGTCGATAGCTACCAAATTGTACATTTCCTATGGGAGCCAGACTGTACTGCATGACCAGCCTGACATCATACAGGTGGGATGTAGTATAGTTAACATCTTGTGCCCATGTCGTGTCAGGTCCTGGTTATGGGATCTGCAACACTTGGTAGTGTATTGCAGGGCATATGTGTTTGACTGCAGGGGAAAGTGGTATACCTAGTCATACAAGACATATATTGTTTGGGGCCTCTCAACCCCATTAACGGTGCATGTGGGCATATATGTTTTAGTTATTTTCCCATTGTTAGCTACAGATGTATGCCCATATATATATATATATATATATATATATATATATATATATATATATATATATATATATATATATATATATATATATATATTTACATATATATATATATATATATATATATATATATATATATATATATATATATATATATATATATATATATATATATATATATATATATATATATATATATATATATATATATATATATATCTGTACATATATATATCTATAGATGTAGTCATTTGCATGTATATATATATATATATATATATATATATATATAGATATATATATATATATATACACACACATACATATATAGATATGTTGTATCTGTTTATATCTTAATGTATTTACACACACACATACATCTAAATGCTGGAATACATTCTCTTTACTATTGAATGACTGGGCTGGATGATATGTTTGTGAATACATCAGGGTTATGTATATCTGACATGACTTAGTGGTAAATCACTTTGTCTATGGTGTGCAGGGACCTGGGCTTGAGCCTTTCAGAGGCTGTTTATTTTCTTGCTAGGTGGAACAAGGGCCGTAGCATACAGAGTGATTAAGGTGCTTTTGCGCAATTGTAAGTGGGTTTGCATGGAGGTAAGCACTGCTAACTTCCGGTTACAGTTTCATATACTCAGTTAGCTTCTAAATTGATTAACCTGTGTAGGCATTGCTTACCCCATGTGCAAGCAGGCTTGAACCCGCTTACTGCTCCTTAAAAGTGTTTACTCCCACTTACCCCCACTCTAATTTCTTTAAAAGAAAAGAAAAAGGGGTTGATAGGAAAGTGGTGAAAAAAGGGGCACAAAGAGGGAAAGACAGTAGGGGAAATAGCCAGGGATGTGCAGGAAGGGTGTAGGGAAGGTCCATAGCTGCCCATTTCTTCTACAGCAACAGCTGTGCATATACACTGAATTTGGAGATTGATTTGGACACTCAAACCCCTGGAAGGGGGTGAGGGCAACAAATATAAGTTGTGATGCCAATTAGACCAGACTACATGTGTCCAGTGGACACATGTGTGAAATTGACAACTATATATGGGGCGAGATTTTTTTTTTGTGGGAACAGATTGCCCTTTTTTTTCAGGCGAGAGTGGGATGTTGGGGAGGGGTAGTAGGTGTATTTGGGGAGGTAGTTTGGGTAGGTTAACAGACAAGACAAGATGCAAACAGGGGCGGTATATGACACGTGTGGGATAAACACTTGATGGGGAGGGGTGCTGGTAAATCAGAAGCCCATGAGCCCCTAGTGGAAACAGTGGGACTGAGGGCCCCACCCATGGGCAGTCACCACTGCACCTTCACAGCCCTGAAAGTGGCTGTGCTGGGGGCTGTGTCACAGAGCCAGGCTGACTCTATAATCACAACATGCGGCCCTTGAGCTGGCGTAGAAGATCAGACTGCTGATTGATCTCTCTATGCACCACTACTCCAACCTGGCAATGGGTGACAGGTACCTGTCCATGCCCACTCCTGGGGGGGTGCAAGCCCCATCCCCTGAGGCAGTTCCACCCAAAGGTGGTACAGGACCAATGGACAGGGAGGTCCCGGGTTGGGCCCCAGACATGCTGGTGCCCAGTGCCATGGCCAGCTGAGATGGGACAGGTGGGTCCACTGGGACCAGCCTTTTCAAGAGTGATATAGCGTTTAGATTTCATCATCATATGTGGGTTGGTAATAGTCAACACTTTCCAGGGTTAGGTATAATTGCATGCATCAATATTCCCATTAACCCAGACACCAGATACAGAACAGTTGCATAGCAAACAGAACACATGCATATATGGGACTGCAGTGGTAATAAGAACAGCATGCTGGTACATTGATGGCACCATGACACCAATGTTGGAATAATTCAATATGGCACATGCATGGGAACCATTAAAATATTTATCAAACAATTTGACAGTATCAGAACATAGGTGTCATTACATACTGGTTTGGGTGGGTATGTTGATTATTGTTGGAGATATTGTGGGGGGGGTGTTAATTAACAACTAGTATATTCCTGTAGTCCACATTATTTTCCTAGTCAGTGCTGTTATCTGTACCTTACAAGTCTTACTACACTACCCTATAGCCTTAGTTTGGACAGTGACATGGCTGTCGTCATCATTACACATGAATTGGGTTTACCTGCAGTATACACCTCTTACCTGGTATACATGTGGAGGGTATGTTTAACGCTAACTAACTGTTTTTACACATACTCTCAGATTCCAGGTTGATGTTGTGCACATAGCTATCCAACTCTTTCTGCACAGACACTGGCCTTGTGTTGACCACATGCTGGTGTGCCAGGACATATCTAGAATATTGCCCTCTTCCACCTTTAGTGACCTTCCACACACATATATATGCTTTCCTACACAGTTATATTATGTAGCACAGTGTGCGTGACAGTGATCAGTGATACTTTATTATTCAGAGAAACTGCAACACTCACAATTCCCTACAATACCAGAGTGAACAGGGCCAGTACAGGTTATAATGGTTTGTGTTTCTCAGCACAGTGTTCATATCTGACGTACCTGTTGTAGCAATGTTTATTAGCACTACCTGACTGCTGCCACACACACTTCCAGATTACATATTAGTATTATACACATACATCTCACTCTGTTACTGTACACACTCTGATCACAGCTTGACAACATAGGAGTGTAGATAGGACATACCTGAAATATTACTCTCCTAGCAGTTTCAGGGGTTGCTTCAGTGACAGGTTTGTTCTCATAGGTGTTTGGCAATCACTTGTATTCCCTGTTTGCTGGCTAAATATTTGGGATCATCCCACAGACTTACAGTGGGATAGGGGGACAGGCAGCAGATATAGACCCATATACTAGACATTCTGGCCTCATCTGCACAGTTGTGGGGTATGATTCTGTATGCAGCCTACATCTACTCCTAGGATTTAGACCCTGTCTGTGTCTGCTACAGCTTAAACACTGTCCATCACAGTTGTGTCTGCTACATAGATATTGCTGCATATCTCCTATCTGCTTTCTGTCTTATTAATCTCCTGTGCTTTTGCATTCTGACCTTGTATTACAGCACTCTTGTACAGATTTCCTAGTAAGTTATATGTTGTTGGACAGTATGGGCATCAGTGATGTGCATTACCTCATCATTCAGAGCAACTGCAACAGTCGCACTGCCTTACAATACCAATGTATACAGTACCAGCACTGGGTATCATTCTTGTATTTCTGGGCACAGTGTTGGTATCTGACAGATCTGTGGGAGAAATGTTTATTAGCACTACCTGAATGTTCCCACACACAGTGCCAGATTCCACATTACTATTATACACATACATCTCACTCTGTTACTGTACACAGTCTGACCACAGCTTGACAAGTTGGGGTGTAAATGGAACATACATGGCTTCCTAGTCTCATAAGGTATTGGGGAGTTGCCAGTGTGCCAGCTTTGTTCTCATAGATGTGTGTCAATCAGTTGTATTTCCTGTTTGCTGCCTATACATCTGGGATCAACCCACTGATTTCCCAGGGAGACAGGTTGATAGACACCATATATGGGCCACTTTACTGTACATTCTGGACATATCTGTGCAGTTGTGGGGTATGATTATGTATGCAGAGTACTACCACTGGCAGGATTTGAACCATGGCTGCATGTGCTAAAAAACAACAGTTCACATCTCAGTTGCATGTGCTATTCAGGTTTTGTTGTCCGCATTTTCCATGTTTTCTGTCTATGTGTCTTTCAGTTGTACTAAATGGCCTCTTGGATTACACCTGGCATATACAGGCATTCCTACACATTTAATTTATGGTGCACAGTGTGGGTAACAGTGCTTAATACAGCAGCAGTATTACATGATTGCTAATCTACATTACTATATGATACCAGAGTATACACATGCAGTCCAGCAGTTAGACCTTTATCGCCAGGCTATTACACTTTTATTGACCTACAAATGATATGAGACACTTCCTGCCATATTCTCTAGTGTATGCAGTACTTGCTCTGAACTATACATGTTTTCTACAGGCAATTAATTTACTACTACTTTTAGTTTTATTTCCTATGACAGTAAATGCATGAGTATTACTGACCTGCCTCATGTCACAACCTTGCCAAATGACTGATTTGTGCCTCCTGGTTCATGGCCTGCTCCACTGAAGCTGTGGGGGACATAAGAGGAATATTTAGCCATACCTATCCATGATATACCTGAGCTGGCAATTATTACATACATAGTGGGGTGATACTTACACACAACTGGAACATCCCCTGCTGGTCTAGCCTCTTGGAGCCACTCCTCCTAGAGGTCCCCCTTATGCCGCTTCAGGTCAGCATAGTGATGCCTGACCTGCTCCCTAGTTCGGGGTGTGCCAGTGGCACTGGTGAGGTCACCAGCAAGATGGTCCCAGACCTCTACCTTATATTGGGAGCCTTGGTACTGGCCCTACAGAAGTCTCTGATCATGGTCTTTGACAAGGAGTCCTGCCATGAACTTGGACTCCTGGATGCACTAGCACTAGTGCACACCTTCTCCTCTTACTGCCATTGTGTCTGCAAGGGAAAGATACAACCAGTTATGAGATGTATTCCCACCTCTTGGGTTTACGTAGGGCTGATTTCCCACACTTTTCCGTGATTGGCCAGTTTTGAAATTACTAGGCTATCGGCAAACCTGCTTACCTAGGGTTGGCATTGTTTAAAGGGGTATAACACTGGGCACATTGAGTTAGCTGGCTTACACATTGCTTACACTTCCTAAGCTGGCCTGTGCAATGCTTAGTGTTGCTTACATTAGACTTTGCATTATAATTCCTTTTTGGCATTGAGTTATTATTCATTACACCTTACATGTATGCCTGGTATCCATGATTCATGTGTACATACACTGTACGGGGTCTTTGTGTTTTATTGGGGACTTCAGCACTCTATTACTATTACACCTGACTTCTGGCCTTACTGCTGTACTCCGGTTCACATATTTATGTTATGTAGTGGGTTAAGACACATATGTCTGTATACTGATTCCTTTCACAGGTTCAGTTTGGTTTTACAATGGTGAAGACTTGTTTGCTGATACCTCATTCTTTTGCACTTCTGTGATGGCTTGGTGGATAATTACTGTAACTATGGTGTATAGGGTCCTGGGTTCAAGACCGGCATGGCTGTTTATTTTGTTGATGGGCAGAACAAGGGCCGTTGAATACAGAGTGAGTAAAGCACTTTTGAGCATTTATAAGTGGGTATGCATGAGTTTGCACGACGGTAAGCACTGCTAACCTGCTATTACATCTGCTCACAGAGAGTTAGCTTTAGAATTGCTTAACAAGTGTAGGCATTGCTTACCACCATACAAATAGGGTTAAACTTGCTTACTATTACTTAAATGGGCTTAATACTGCTTATTGGTGCATAAACCTTTTTACTAGTGCTTTATTCATTATGACACTGACACCTCTCATGTGTATTTACTGCAGTACTCCAGTTCATAAAAATATGTTATTTAGTGGGTTATGCAACATGAATGATAATCATAACGTGCTTTGCCATGGAAAATGGGATGTGTTACAGTGGGACTCAAACCAGGAATGCCTGCTCATAAGGTGAATGCTCTGCCCACTACACTATTGCTATGCTGCTTCATTTGCATATATCTTCCTTGTTATCCTCTTCAGCCATTTAAGCTGCATTAACCATAGCTAAGTGATGGGCACACTTGCGCACCTATGGCTAGTTTTAATCGGATATGTAAAAAAATAAAAAAATAAGGTTTGTTCATTTTATTTTTATTTACTTGCTGTTGTACACGGGGGTGAATGTTGGTGGGGATATGCGAACATCTGTGAGTGGTCTTGCTCATTTCTTCCCCTTTCTGTTGTTCTTCATTGTGGGGGCATGTATATTCTGAGAACTCTGCTCTCAGACATGCCCCCTGCACTCTTACATGCTCCATGTCAGATTAGGAGCTCAGGCAGTGTGCCTCATTACTATGCAAGGCGCGCTGCCATCCTGCTTCTAAACGGCCGCCTCCCTGCAGGACTAAACTAGTCCTGCATGGAGGAATAGTGAATACAGGGGGCTGTTTCTTGCAGTGGCTGTAATAGCTAAACATTATGTGGTTTCCAGGTTTACATGTTTGACCATGGAATATGGATTTCTGGAACAGGATGAAACAGACATCTTTCTGGTTGTAATGGAATCCTGCCAGAAGGATAGTCATGGAGAGCAGCAAAAATGGCATGACTTGTGTGACTATAATTCTAAATAGAATCGATCACCATACATAGTAGGAGATACATTGCAGGAGCAGAAACGTGTTAGAATACATTAAAACATATACAGGGCAAATATGTGTCCATTCTAGAAGTCAAGAAAGAAAGAAAGTTGAAGTTATTTTTGGTGTGATTTAACAACATCTGCAAGTAATGTCTTCTTGGAGCCATTAGATGGGATCAAACAAAAATGCTAGGTTATATAAGTGGGAAGGCAATTCAGTTAATAATCTAATGAATAATTTCTTAAAGCAGTGACCTATCCAGTTGTATATTTTATAAACAAGTTATCTTTGATATTCTGTGTATATATTCATTTATTTATTGTTAGCATTTCCTCTGTATCCTATAAGTACATTTTGTACTTTGACATGGAGGACACTTAAAAGTTCAATTGCCAACATTCATGAGGTCAGAAATTTAGGCATTTATACAACCCAGAAAATTTAGCATTAATAATAGTAAAAATTATTAACGTCAACTGCAATAATCTTTTACAATAACAGTCAAATAGGAAAACAATTAACAAAAAAGTTCTGCCATAATCTTTCCTGTTACATTTTAACTGATGCAGAGCTTTATAATCAATTCTGCCACTAAAATTAGATATATTATACAGAAGGTATATGCCCTACTTCATTTAATGCATGTTATTCTTAACCTTAAAATTCATTAACAAAATAGGCTTGAAATAGTTCTAACTTACTCTCAGTGATGCATTTAATGAACAGAATTTTGTCAGAAGGTGATAATATACTGACCCTCCTGCAGCTTCAAATGGTTCTTATGATAAACATTTTGAGCACTGCACAGTCTGGCCACCCACATTGGTGACACTCTCTTAAAATGAAACCCAACTCAGCATCATTTTATGCCCTTTCTCATTAAGTAGCTGTCTCTAATGAAATGTCTGAAAATGGTTGCTGATGTTTCATTCTCTTTTTATGCTCTCCGTGTAAAAAGCAATAATAAACTGAGAAGTTCATGAGAAGTGACCTAAGTTGTACTAAAAGTATACTGAATTATGAAAAAAAGAAACACGAGACATTCATAGCTAAGAAGTAAAAGAAATTGCATTGTACCTGCTGCTTTAGCAAGTGCAAAATATTTAAAAGAAGTGTATATTTATACATATTATATGTGTGTGTGCGTGTGTGTGTGTGTGTGTGTGTGTGCGTGTGTGCGTGTGTGTGTGTGTGTGTATGCATGTGCATTGAATGCAACTCACAAATGTTGACATCTGTTTTCTTGACACACTTGATCAACAAAGTAGATGGCCGACAGGTATTCCATATCGACAATCCCTCTGTTGTACAACATGCCCCATCTCTAGGGACTGTGTGATCTAGAAGTTTGTATATATCTTATTATCAAGGGGTGTGGGAGATACAAAATCTTTTTTTTTTCTTTTTTTTTTTAACCTTTTGGTGTTTATGTTTTTATTGCCATTTTAATGTTTAGATTAACTTTAATAGATCCATCTATATCATTTCGGTGATCCAATAGCACATTCATTGATGAGTAGAAAAGCCTGTATGATCGCACATATCTACTTTTCTTCTGTGCAAGATCACAAATAGTATAGAATGTGGAATTTGCTGTTTCCCACAGTAGTGCAGTATCAGGGATGGTACATGTAATTAGCTATGTGGTGCAAGTGGGCTTGCCCCTTGCAAAAAAACCCCAAAAAACACTGTTTATTTTATTTTAGTTTATTTCTTTCAATTTGTAAGAAAGTGTTATATAATCATGTATGCATACATATACACATATACAGTGTATGTGTGTGTGTGAGTGTGTGTGTGTGTGTGTGTGTGTATAGATATATAGATCGTTAAATATATAGGTATATGTGTATATATATATATATATATATATATATATATATATATATATATATATATATGTGTGTGTGTGTGTGTGTGAACTGTAATTTGAAAGAGAAACTATGTTGTATACACTCTCGCAGTGTTTGAAACTGAATGCTGATAATACTGCAGGTGAAATGATATATTATTTAATACTCCTTTCAAGAAATGTGGAAACAAGATCATCTCCAAAATTTCAAAATTAAAGTTATTAGGAAATAGGACACAAATGAGGAGAGAGGGAGACAGAGAAAGTGAGAGATAGACAAAGACTGTTAAATGAGAGTCACTTATTCTGACAGGTCACAGTACTGCTTTAGCTAAAATTAGTTAAGGTCCAGACTAACTGATAGCATTGGATGTATGTCATCTGTATGTTCAGAACTTTTATTTGAAGTTTCTTGTATGATACTCTTCTTACTGGTACATTCGGAAACACTTTCAAGACATGGAATGAATGAATGAATGAAGCTGAGAAATGAAAAACAATGCAGTTTAATAGCCCGAGGTGTCAGTTAAAAACACATAAAAATATCAGCATAACAGTTAAGCACTTTTTATTCCTTACACTTTGTTGGAACTTTATTAGAACTAAATTAATTAATTATGTAACATCCTTTTATAGGAAAATAATACTTCCAGTACCATGCCATTCAAAAATAGAAAAACATCAATAGATCTTCTTTTAAAACCAAACTATATATTAAGAAAAAAACAATTTATTAAATAATTATTAAGCAAAAAGCTCTCTAATAATTATAACCTTTATTTAACATGTAATATTTAGGCGATCATTTCTAAATTATGAAACACCATGCTAATGCAATTCTATGTTTATGATATTCAACTTACGACAGTAGGTTTGTTATATTTTCTGGCACAGTATAGGTGACTCCATTTACAAGGACAACCACAAGGCATTCTTTAGCTATGTCCTCAACCTCAAAGGCATTGCATAACTGTGTGCAGAACAGATTGTAAATGGAGTCACCTATACTGAGCCAGAAAATATAACAAACCTACTGTCAGGCAAATTCATGTCTAACTTTACTCATCTTCCCACCCATCATCCCCTCAGGAAACACCATCAAATATAACTCTCCCTACTGTCACTAGGGAACAGGTTCACAATGCTCTCTCTCTAAGACCAAGAAGACTGCATCAATGGGCCCAGACAATATCTCAGGATGCCTTCTAAGTACCCTGATAGCCTCTAAACAGAATTCCTGCCTCATGAATGGAGAACAGCAGCCATCATCCCTCTGCACAAAAGTGGGCCATTTACAGACCCTGGAGAAAACAGGCCCATAAGTCTCACTAGTCTCATATGCAAAGCCATGGAAAAAGTTATCATGAAAATGATCAGTAATGACATAGGAAACTTCCAGATACTAGAAAAAAGAACAGTTTGGTTTAGCCAAGAGCAGATCATGCCTACACAGCCGTGATGTCTTCTTTGAAGAGATCAACATAGCAATGGATGAGGGCAAAACAGGTTCACCCTGCTAACCTTACATGGCCAAGGTATTGGACACAATACTCTGCTTGGACGTTGCTGACAAACTCAGGAAGTTAGTTATAAATCCTTATGTCACCAATCAATAGCCAGTTGTCTCACAGACAGGACCCAGGAAGTTAGAATTGGGGACTTCGCCACTATGAAGAGACCAGTCACCAGCAGAGACCCTTGGGTATTGGTCCAGGGATTGCTCCTTTTTGGCATTTATTTCTCTGAAGTCAATGGCAACATCATGGGACACTGGCTGACCAAATTTGCAGATGGTTGCATATTAGGAATAGTCATAAAATCTCCCGCTGATAATTATGTTCTCCAGGAAGGGCTGAAACAGACCAACTGGTGCCACTGCTATAGACTAAAAGTAATATCAAGGCATGCATAATAGTATTCTTTTGGAAGGCTCCACCCTTTATAACTATTATATTGAAAACAAAACGTTAAGCGTCAACTCAGTAGTCAGGGACTTAAGGATACACATAGACAGTAATCTAGGCTTTAACCATCATAGCGTGTCTCTACAGTAGTGAGGAAATCATTCTGGGTTGTACAACTATTAAACAAAGATATGTGATCTAGGTCCAAGGAGGTCATTTTTCCACTGTATTCAGCCTTCATCAGACCTAACACTGAGTACCATTCCCCCTAGGTATGTACAGTACCTAGCCAAGCACGTCCAACCATAGGAACATCCACAGAGGTTCCTCATTAAAAGAATACAAGGTGTAAGTGACATGTCCTATACAGACACCTCAAAGCACTATCCCTGTATTTTGTCTCCTAAAGGCTGTTGACGGTGGATCCATGCATGACATACAAGGCATTGTTGGAAACAGCTCTGGTCAACCTCCTACAAATTTGCAAAACAAACAGCACCAGAAATTCTAAAGACTTAAACCTTCCCTGTGATATAAGTAGGATCTTTTGGACAGACAGGTATGTATCCCAGAGACTACCACTTCTCTAGAACAAGTTCCCATCCATGTGAAGCCAAGTTCCTTCCTAATGCTATTCAAATGTAACTTGGACAATTGGATGGAGAACAAGACATTTCATCCCTGGTTTGGCACCTATGTCTCTAAAGGACACAAGGCAGCTTGTAAATGGTCCATCTCCTAGGCCTCTGCATACACTTACCAACTGTAGCAGAACTTGTCAGAAATCTGGGATGCATGACTAGGCTTGAATAGGACCCAGTGGTCATTAGCCTAGTCCATACAAGTGGACAAGATAAGAGTAGTTTACATACCCATTAAATAAATGCATAACTTATAAAAAAAAAGTGTCTAGTGAGTGAATCCGAATCCATGGATTTCTGCTTTAGTTTACACAGTATATTATAATTCCTGTACATATATTTTATTGTTAGAAGTCCAGATTCAGGCATAGTAATACATTTTGTTATGATTTGACTTGACTGACTAGCTTTTTTGTTCTGAAACAGATTCGTTGATAACCAAACCCATAGTCAAAAAAGGGGGAAAAAGGTGGTGATATCTCACCTCATTTGTTCACAAAACAGAGAACTGTAGACTTAATCATACTGAATCAGAAAGTGGCGCACACAGTATTTTCTCAGATTAAAGAAAGTTCCAGGATACTTTGAACAACATTACTTACTTGACAATTTTGTTATTGTTCCATAGTTACAGGATAATGCAATAACAAGCATGAGTAGTGATTAAAGTTATAATTATGCTTACCCAGCTATTAGCTGTACTTGTCAATACATAGGAAGTGAATGGAAGTAAGAAAACAAAGAATTATAAAAGGAATTTAAATGTTTTGTGATCCTAGCTCACTAGCTAATAAATAACAAGAAAGGTCTGTACAATAAACATCCAATACACAATATTTTTCTTATAAGCACCAACAACCTGCTGTCAAGACCCACAGTCCAAGATATTTTCAGTTTCTAAATGCCCTAGATTAATATTTTTATATTGTATTATATTATGAATAACTGATTTTGGTCTCACAATGTCCATCACTAGTGCTGTATTACCCTATCTACCTGCCAAAGTAAGTAAGTACATGTTATAGAACCATGTTTATGGATCTATAGCTGGTCTGCTCATTATTGGCAGTGGATTTTTACGGTGCTGATTTGCCAGCCCGACACCCAACCTCCAAAGAAGGCACACCCACTCATGCTCACACCTACCTGCATGTCTTTAATGTCACTTGACCGTGAGGATGACATGCGGACTCCAGACAGAAGGCGCTCCAGCCGAAAATGGAACAGCAGAACCTCTTGCTGTGAGGCAACAACACTAACCGCTGCACCACCGCGGCTACTATATATATATATATATATATATATATATATATATTCACTTTATATCCTTGAAATACTGAAATATCAAAATTCAGTATTTCGAGGCTATAAAGTCGAAACCTGAAAACAACAAAAACTCAGAAGCGCAAAATTCAAAATCTCACACACCACAGATTTTGAATTAGCACTTCTACTCCACACACACCTTCCTCCCCACACACAAACACAAGCTCTCAACTACATAAAAACAGTGGGGCAAACCCCCGTGCACTCCAATACCCCCCTACTTAAATATTTTTACTCTGAGGTCGCACTACATAAAAACACACACAAAACACCACCACACAAGCTACATTCTCCTCACACACACACACACCACAGCAACAAAACACACACCACACCCCCTACCCAAAACCCTTAACAAACAAGCACTTACCTGAATCCACAACTACAGTAAAACAACAGAAGCGCTAATTCAAAATCTCCGGTGTGCGAGGTTTTGAATTTCGTGCTTCTGAGGTTTTGCTGTTTTCTGGATTCCACTTTATGGGCTCGAAATACTGAATTTCGATATTTTAGTATTTCCAGCTTCTAAAGTGAATCCATATATATATATATATATATATATATATATATATATATATATATATATATATATATATATATATATATATTCTATTTTCAAAATGTCATTAACCCATACATTTGAATTACAAAACATTGAGACGATAACAGCGAAATCAAAATCTTAAAATAATGAAAGCTTGATAAGCCAAGCCGTGCAACCCAATGAATTTGTGTCCCTATGTATCAAGGACATTTATTAGGGCAGGGTATGTAAGTTAAAAAGTTTCTATAGGTTTTGTGGAGAGCTATTTTAGTTTGGCCATAGTTACTGTCTGGCTCTCTCTATCTATCAGAGACATTGGAGCCAGACTCATGGTGAATTTCCTATTTCTCATCCATTAGTTAAAGTTCTGCTTAAATAAAGTTAGGGATGGACTCTGATTCACATGGATGGGGAGCCTTTTCAAGAGCATAGGGACCCCCTGAGACAAATATCTGTCTCGCCAACATGTTCTATTTATTTAACAAGCAAAATTTAAATCCATGGATCTGATGGTTCTGATTTTGCTCATTTTGCAGTTGTGCAAAAGGTCCATTAGAGCTGGATCCAAGGATACCCTGCATGCTAGACATAGATTTCCTCTTAGTAGCCTGAAGGATACTGAGTATAGAGATAGGGCTTTAAAACAATCAGTATAGGACAATGTGTTTACACCCTGGATTCTCGTGGTAATGAACCTATGTGGGCATTCTAACTGTTACATATGTCTGGTCAGGTACATACCAAAGGGGACATTATACTCAATGATGGGTCTGATAAAGGATGAATAAAGTAACATTATGACTTCCTTGGACCGGGATGCAATGCTGTTACAAGCTGAGGAACAAAGAATGATTTTCTTACTGCCTTGGCCACATGTTGCTTTAAGGTGAGACTGCTGTCTTTGTAAGTTCCCAGATCCCTGACTACCAGGTCAGCTCTTAGAGGTGTTTTAACAATAGAGTAATTAGCCTGGGTGGATATTTTACCAAAAGGCACCATTATATATTTCTCAGCATTAAGTTTTAATCTATGACTTTTGCACCAGTCATTTGTCTGTGTTACAGGGTCTGACACAGTCATTTTTCTGTTGTAGAGCCTCTTGTAATATGTTTGTGTCATGGGGAATCTATGATAACTTCTGTTTTGCAGTCATTTGTGAACTTGGTCAGCCAAAGGCCCTTGACATATCCTTTATCTTCAAGAAGTAGATGCCAATTTGGAATGGTCCCAGCCCAGAGCCCTGAAGTACCCAGCTGGTGACTGGTCTCTGAGTGTATGTGTTATCACCTGTCCTGACTTTCTGGTAATGTATGTGAGCCAGTTGGCAAACCAGCAAGTTATGTAAGGGTATATGCCTAGCTTGATGAGTTTATCAATTATACCTGAATGGAGTATTGTATCATATGTCTTAGCTATGTATAGGTAGGCGGTATGCACCATTTTACCCTCATACATTGCTTTGCTAACCTTCTCAAAGAACTCCACCAGGTTTAGCAGCTAAAGTTGTAGCTTATCTTATTTCTATCCTAATAAATAGAACCATAACAGAAGGTACCATCCCATCCATATGGAAAGTCTTCCATATAATCCCCCTACACAAAGGTGGCAACTCAACAGAACTTTCTAACTTTCGTCCAATTGCCCTATTCTCTCCCATAGCTAAAATCATGGAAAAATGCATTCACCGCCAACTGTTAGACCACCTTCTACAAAATAAACTATTAGCTAGCTCTCAGCATGGCTTTAGAACCTTCCATAGCACCACTACTGCTCTCCTATCATTTTCTGACCACATTAACAAAAACCGTAACAATAACAACCTCTCCTCTGCAACCTTTATTGATCTCTCAAAAGCATTCGACATGGTTAACCATGGCCTATTGTTGAATATTCCTAAGTCCCTCTCACTTGATACTCAACACTTCAATGGTTCAAGTCCTACTTAGATAACAGGCAACAAGCAGTGCTTTGGGACAACAGTCTATCCACCCATCTTCCTGTCACCCTTGGTGCCCCAAGGTTCTATTCTAGGCCCACTTCTATTCTCCATCTTTATAAATGATCTGACTATAAGTATCCCCCAAGCTACATGCATACAATATGCAGATGACTCCATATTAATATGCTCAGTTACAGATCCATCTGAACTGCAGTCCCTCACCGAAAATGTCTTTGAACTAGTAGAAGAATGTTTTTTACAGCGTTGTCTTCTCCTTAACCCCAAAAAGACTAAACTACCGATCTTTACTCCTACACAAAAGTCCACCCCAATCGACCTCATTATTAAATCTAATAATGGCACAATCATATCTCAAGACACTACCACCAAACTCTTAGGAGTAACTATTAACCACAACTTGAACTATGATACTCATATCAATACTACAATAAAATCAGTTAACCAAAAACTAGGCTCCCTCTATAGAATTAAATCCTTCCTTAGTCCCATAGCTAGAAATACTATTGCCTATACCCACCTTATCTCAACTCTCTTCTATGCCTCTCCTATATACACAAATCTATCTAAAAGCAACCTCAACAAACTGGCAATCTCCTACAATAACATTGCCAGATTTGCTACCAGCTCCCCTTTCAGGACCCTCCACTGCCAACATCTGAAGCAACTGGGTTGGCTGGAACTGCCTAATCAAATTACATTCCAACAAATTATTATTGCCCATAAAACCCTTCATCATCCATTTAATACACCAATTCTCACGACTCTAATCAGCCCATATAAAAATCTCACAAACCTACGCTCAGCAAATAAATACTGGTATCTAGACAAAAGCCCAACAATAAAGCAGGAGATTCCCTTTTCTCTAACACTGTGGGAAAAAGATGGAACCTTCTACCTGTTGAACTCGCATCTCTTTCTTCAACTGCACTATTCAAAAAGAAACTCAAATTATCCCTTACAACCCACTGGCTATGTCCCTGTACTAACCCTGACTAAGATCTCTCTTCCTGTTATCCTAGATTATAGCACCAATTTAATACTCACTTTATAGCCACTTTAAGACCACTACCTTCTAAGTTAGACTTATTATACCCTTGAAAGACTGTGTTGTTATTTTACTGCCTTATAGCTTAGTCACTGCCCTTAACTAATTCTCCAGTCTTGTATATATCTATTCTGTTTTCCTGTGCCGTATTTATAACTTTCTCTTGTGAATCTCCTACATCCTTCTGAATACTCTTTTCTTTTCTTCTACTATTTGTTTGGTCAACTACATACAAAAAAAAAAAAGGATTTTTTTTTTTGCTGTTCTATCATGAATGCTAAGCTACCATGTAACACCTGTTGTGACTGACAAGTGGACTGTAACCGAAGTTGTAATATTTTGTTTGTTCTTGTTTATGTGAAGCTTTTCTCCCCGGGCATCTACTGAAAATGGACATATATCCAGTTAGACTAGCCCGGTCAAGAAATGTAAAATAAATAAATAAATAAATAAATAAAGGTTTAGTATGCATGATCTTCCCTTGAGAAAGCCAAACTGGTTTGGGTCCAGTGTCTGAAGGTTGCCTATGTTTTTATTGATCATTTCCATAATAATTTGTTACTTGCCTTTGCATATTAGACCAGTCTGTCTAATAGATCTGTAGTTTCTGGGTTCACTAGATGATCTATCCTAGTGAAGTGGGTTAGCCATTGTAGTCCTCTATTCTTTAGGTACAAAGCCTGTTTTGAGGCTATAGTTGAAAAGTGACTCAAGTGATGCTGACTGGTCATATCTCCAGTTATGTAGGAAGCATCTTGGGATATTGTCAGAGTCTGTTGTGGCTGTTTTTGGCCTTAGCAAGTGCTGCCAGGACCTGCTCCCTGTTAATAGTTTGGGGGTGGTATGCTAGTAGGTTCCTAGGTGTTTACTAGGTTAATGTCCACAAGACCTTTTTAACTCTAGCCATGCATCCCAAATCTTTGACAAGTTCTGGTACCCTTAATAAGTGCAAGCAGAAGTCTGGGAGATGAACCATTTGCAGGTTGCCTGTATCCATTGGAGACATAGCTGCCAGGGATGAATTTCCTGATCCCCAGCCAATTGTCCAAGTTACACTTGAATTGGGTTAGGGAGGAACTCTGCTTTACATGGATGGGGAGCCTGTTCCAGAGATGGGGTACTGTCTGGGATACATACCTGTCTCTCCAGCAGGTCCTATTTATATCACAGGCAAGGTTTACATCTTTAGAATGGGTAATTCTGGTGCTGTTTGTTTTGTGGATATGCAGGAGATCTGTCATAGTGGGGTCTGACAATGCCCTGTATGCCAGGCATAGATCTCATCTCAACAGCATGTAGGTCACAGAATACAGGGATAGGGGCTTGAAGTGTTTTGCATAGGATATTCTACTTAGACCCTGTATTCTTTTAATGAGGAACCTTTGTGGATGTTCCAGTTGTTGGATATGCATGGTCAAGTACATACCAAAGGGACATTGTACTCAGTGATAGGTCCGATGAATGCCAAATACAGTGGAACAATGACTTCCTTGGACCCAGATACCATACCTTTGTTAATAAGTTGTGCAACATAGAATGATTTCCTCACTACTCTAGAAACATGATGGTCAGTGGCTATGTGTGTCCCTAAGTCCGTGACTACTGGATCAACTCTAAGAGGTGGGTTGTCAATATGATAGTTATCATGGGTGGATGGCTTCCCAAAGGATACTATTATGCATTTCTTGGCATTTAGTCCATGGCTCTGACACCAGTTGGTTGTCTGTATCATTCCTTCCTGGTGAACATTTGTGGCAGTGTTGGATTCAATGACAGCTCCTAATATGCAATCAAATGCAGATTTAGTCAGCCAGGGATCATTGACAATGGTCTTGACTTCAGAGAAGTAAATACTAAAAACGAGTGGTCCAATGACCAATCTTTGAGGGATCCACTTGTGACTGACCTTTTTGTAGAGGTGGACTCCCCAGTTCTACCTTCCTGGGTCCTGCCTGTGAGCCAGTTAGCTATCCACCGGGTGACATACAGCCTGGTCTTGATGAAATGAAACCAAACTGGGCTGGTTCTAGTGTCTGGAGGTTTACTATATCACTATTGTTTATGTTCATGGTGATTCTTTCCATGGCTTTATATATAAGACTAGTGAGTATTATGGGTCTGTAGTTTCCAGCATTTGTAGATGGGGGCCACCTTTGTGTAGAGGGATGACTGTCACTGTTCTCTGTTCATGAGGCATGAAGCCTGTTTAGAGACTACAGTTAAAAATAGCAGTTCCAGAGGGCCTGATAGGTCATGTTTCATGCTATTTATAAGGCATCCTGGGTTATTATCTGGGACCACCGATGCAGTGTTCTTGGCCTTAGAGAGAGCATTAAGGATGTGTTCTCTAGTGATAGCAGGAGGAGTTATATTTAATGGTATTTCCTGAGGGAAGGTTGAGGGGGAGAATAGGTAAAGATGGAGCTGAATTTGTAGGCCAGTAGGTTTGCTACATGTTCTGGCTCAACATAGGTGGCTCCATTTACAATGAGCTCTGCACACGGTTGTGTACTGACTTTAAGGTTGGTGACATAGCTAAAGAATGCCTTGTGGTTGTCCTTGGCCTGGGAGGCCAAATTTACTTCAAAACATGGCTTTGGTAGACTTTATTTGTCCTCTGAGTTATTTATTTAGTTTGATGAGAGTGAGGTGGAGGGATGTGGAGGCGAGTGGGGAGTTGAAGTTTGACCTGAATTTGTCAGCCAGCAAATTTGCTATGTCAATCTGCTCAGGCAAGGTGGCACCATTGACCACCAGTTTGTAACACAGATGTGTGCTACCTTTAAGGTTATGGGTATAGCTGTAGAAGACCTTGCGGTTGTCTTTAGCCTGTGAAGCTATCTTGACCTCATAATTTGCCTTGTTGTGCTTTATTAGTTCTCTTAGTTTCCTGTTTATTTTAATTAGAGACCTCCTATCATTATGAGAGTTGCTCTTCTTGATTTCAGCCATGACATTTTTTCCTTTTGTTATATACCCAGTTAAGGTATATATAGTCACATGACTTTTACTTATGCAGAGATTGTACACATACCCCTAGATTTAATAAAATCCATGTAGGTATAGTGTAGAGCCTACATGGAATGTTACCATGTCCATGTACATGGTTCCCTCTCAGCAGCATGCCATGCATATTAATCATGACATGTTTCCGAGTGACAGCCATGGAACACGGTTATTGAATCAGTGTAGGGAGTGTGGTGCTAACTGTGTCCGCAGATCAGTAATACACTCCCTGCACTGTCCAATTGTAATGTATCAATGTAATTTAATTATTTTTTATTTCTTTAAAAAGCATGTTTGCACGGCGCAGCGCAGAGTGCAGCAGTGCTAAGTGGTGCCAAGACACCTGCCAGACATCTAAAAATAGAAACTGGATGTATTTAATTATTTATCTAAAGGTCAAGTGTAAGCATAGCTGAGCAGGTTTGCACTGCATGGCATGGTGCTCAGCACTATTTAAAGGTAGCTCAGTGGTATATGTAAAGGTATAGCAAAATTCCACATATCCACATATCTAAATGGGTAGAGCTGTGGCCTCATGTGCAGTAGGGTTTGAATACATGATGGGTAAGTAAGCATTTATTTTTTACATACAAATTATGCAAATTATTTTTAAATCCTGGCCTGCTCCACTCAGCTAAGATCTGCTAAGGCATGCTAAGCACTGCATAAACTAAATAATGGCTGATAATGTTTATGCACTGCTTGGCTGATTTGTGCACTGCTAAGCACTGCTAAGCAGATGGGTCTTCAGGTCTTCGCACTGTTCAACTTAGCTATGCTGGTTTGCATGCTGCTAAGCAACATGCCACATTTGTAAATGTTGTCCAATGGCATTTAAGGGCAGGAAAACAGGCTATATTAAGCTCACAAGGCATGAATACAGCATATTTTGTTAAGAGTTTTACCTGTGTAGTGACTATGGCTCGCGTTGGAGAGGGTGCATGCTTCCAGGCACAGCAGTGGGACAATCAGGAGTACTGGGTCATGGTTGGACTCCTAGTGAAATACCATGATGACTGGCTGCTGCAGGGTGTGTTCCAGGGCTCATAGTTCAAGGCAGAGGCCTGGGACCAGTTGGTACATGAACTCACCAGTGTGACAGGTATCCCCCATGCAGGTGAGCAGGTCTGTCACCACCATGATGACCTGAAGTGTAGGAAGAAGAAGCTCGGGCAGGGAATGCCCCACATGTCTCTAAGTAGTTTTACCTTTGTTTCACCAATACCAAATCTGAATGTCAGATAAACTGGTATGCATAATGGCATGCTTCTCTCCCAACAGCTGCAGAGGAGAGGGCTCACAACATCAAGGTGCATGCTGGGTGCTTAGCCAAGTTGTGCTGTGAGTGTGGTAGTACATACGTTCATAGCTTCATAGGTAGGTACTAGGCTATTGGCCCAAGGGTTTATGCAAGCCTAGCTAGCAAGAAACCATAACTTACACCACCCAAGAAAGTTATATTCCAGTGCCACTGTCCAGCAGAGATACAGAAATGATCCCCGGGGTGTATTTCCTATTTCCCATCCACTCATCAAGATTTTTCTTGAAGAGTGCTAATGAAGAACTTTGCTTGACATAGATGGGTAGCTTGTTACAGAGTATAGGAAGTTTCTGGGACAGGAATCTGTCCCTCCAGTGTGTCCTGTTTATGTGGTGACAAGGTTTAGGTCCCTAGAGCATGTAGCTCAGAGGGATTTGGATTTCTTTAGGTGTAGCATGTCCAACAGCTCTGGGTTTGACATAGCTTTATATGTTAGGCAGAGATCACCTTGGAGTAGGCAATATGCTATGGAGTAAAGCTGGAGTTTTTTGAGGCAGTCAGTGTAGGGCATTTGTTTGAGGCCAGTAATCCTCTTTGTGAGGTACTTCAGTGTCCTTTCCAGCTGCTGCAGATATCTTGTGAGGTACATTCCAAAAGGGGCTTTGTACTCTATAATGGGTCTAATGAGTGACGAGTAGAGGGGAACAATGACCTCTTTTTTTCTGGATGAGAACCTTTTTATGATGAGGTGTGCCACATAGAAGGACTTTCTGACTACTGTGGCGATGTGACTATCAAAGGAGAGACTACTGTCCACCTGGGTCCCAAGGTCTCTTATCACTCATTCGGTGTTAAGTAGATTGCTGCTTATGTGGTAGTTCATGGGTACAGAGTTTTTACCAAAGGGGATGACACTGCACTTTTTGGCATTGAGCTTGAGGTCATGGCTCTTGACACCAGGCATCTGTCTCAGTGAGACCCTTCTGTAGGATGTCCACATCATTTGGGGACTTGACTATGGCTCCTAGTTTGCAGACATCTGTGAACTTCATTAGCCAGAGGCCTTCTGTGTTAGCCTGTACTTCAGAGAAGTAGATACCAAACAGGAGAGGCCCCAGGATGGAACCCTGTAGTACTCCACTTGTCACTGCTTTGAGGTCAGATTTGGAGTCTGCAACTTTTACAGTGTGGGTTCTGTCAGTGAGCCAGTTGACAACCCATCTTGTGATGTAAGGATTTATACCTAGTTTAGTGAGTTTAGCTATAATTCCAGAATGGAGATGGTGTCGAAACCCTTGGTGAGGTCAGGATAGGCTGTGTGAACCACCTTACCCTCATCCACGGCTTTGGTGACTGCCTCAAAGAAGTTGATCAGGTTCAGGAGGCATGATCTGCCTTTCACAAACCCGAACTGGGTGGGATGCAGAGTTTGGAGGTTACCAATGTCTTTGTTTATGAGTTCCATGATGATACGTTCCATGGCCTTGCAGACCAGGCTCATCAGGCTAATAGGTCGATAGTTCCCGGGATCAGTGGTGGCTCCCCCTTTGTGGAGTGGGATAACTGTTGCTGTGCGCCATTCAGTGGGCACAAAGCCTGATGTGAGGCTATTATTGAACATGGTGCTTAAGTGGGGAGTCAGATGTATTTTACTATCTGTAGTCAAATAAGCAAGAAAGAGTAAAGCATTAACTGTGATTAAGAATATATAGTAAAGATTGTATTTTAATGAATGTACTGCAATAAGTGCATACTGCCAACTGTAGTGCCATAAACAAGGAAATAGTAAAGCATTAACCATCATAAAGTATATCTAATAAAGTTTGTAGTGCAATAACTGTGGAATTACAGCTGTATTGCTACACCTGCATAATGACAACTGTTGTGCAATAAAATACTCAAAACTATACCTGTAACTGCATGAAGGTATCTCTAATAAAGTCTGTTGTGCAATAAGTGTGGAATTAGGGCTGTTTTGCAAAAAAATAACTTATGACAACTGTTCTGCAATAAAAAACATAAAATAATATCAGTACTTGCATGAACGTATATCTAATAAAGTCTGTTGTGCAGTAAGTGTGGATTCAGCGCTGTTTTGTAAGAAATGAATTATGACAACTGTTCTGCAACAGCTCATGAACCAAGAGCAATAACACCAATGTAAATTGTGTACATCAGGAGTGTCTTGTTTTCACCATTGCATGGCAGCTATATGCATTCAGGCTGTGAGGTATGGTGCTGCACTCAGGTATAAAAGTGTAATAGTTGTAGACTGGAAGTAATAACCAATGATCAGATCTTGTTTGTTGACTTCACAGATATTTCAACACACTAGCAATATATTGTGTACACCTACATTCTATGTAGTAATGTATAGATTACCAACTATCTCTGTCATACTTGAATTTCATGCATATGTGTTCAACTGTCACTGCAGTCTAATCTAAAACTGTACTGCTATTACCAGGTCATATTTTTGTGACTGGTGAGCTATAGGCAAATATCAGCTAATTATTAATCAGCAATAACTCAGTAGCTCAATTTGCTAAATGCTTTGTATGAAGTTCATTTTGCCACACACAGACCAGGGTTCAAATCCACTGCTATGTAGCAGTACATATTATAGTGTCAGTCACGTGAAGTTGACAGATATTCTCTCCACAGAAACTACAGGTAAATGGGTGAGGTAGCCCATATTATAAGTAAATAATTGTGTGTTTAAATGTCACAGACTGTTACAAATCATTACTAGGAATGTGAAAATACACCATAAAATAAAAGAAATAACTATAATAATAATAAAATATAATAAATGAAATAAAATATATAATCTTTCATATGGCTATATGCCTGTAGTGTCTGTTAACGGTTGCTGCAGTTAATTAATACATTCAATGCAGATGTTGTCTGTAGTCACTGCTGTTGGGTTCTATCCCCATGCCAGCCAAGCAAGGCATGTTAGTTGTTTACTCTCTGTACTGTACACGTACATGTCTCTCAAGTGTCACGCTGTCCCATAATATAATTACTATTTTTCAGGCATGCACAAGTTTGTACAAAAATGACCACATCTATGAGGCAAACATATTGACATTCTGCAAACATCTGTATAGTTGAGAGGTATGATGCTTTCAGGGAACATCTACTACAGCATGTTTGCATTGCCTTCTGTCATTGTGGCATACTCGTGTTGCTGGACTGTCCCATATAGTAGTAATAGCACACTGTTATTTGTCCGACAGTGGTCATATGACATATTAGTGGGGATTCACCTGTAGGGGACACACCACAGTACACTGCAGTGATGAGTGTAGAGACATAAAGCAGAATCTGTCATGGCGCACAGGGACATTACCCAGTATTGCTATCATGGTGATAGCCACACATGTAATGTTTTGCCAGACTGAGGGGTATGACATGTAAGGGAGCAGTGGATAGTGCAGGCCATTATGAGTGTGTAGGGTCTGTACATAGTGGACATCCATGTATCTGGTTCTGTAATGTGTTCCCTTCTTGTTGTCTTGCAGGAAAGATATAGCAAGGGAGACATCCACCATTTTCATCTGCTGAGAATGATGCTTTCTATGTTGGATGCACTCAGACTCCACCATCACATCCTTCTTTCCAGGGGTTGCCACAATCGTGAACAGCAGGCACATTTTGGGGTAACCTTGCAAGGACTGTTAAACAGATTGGCCAACAGGACAGGACCTATGAGCAGGTCAGAATCCAGGCCATGGAAATAGTCAGTGCTGCACATCAAAGGGCAGCTGCTGTTGACAGGAATCGTGCTGCACTGATGGAAGGTCTGCAACACAACAGCCACTCTTTGCACAGAGGAATACCTGGCAGACCTAGGATCAACCAGCAGCTCCCAGGCAGCTATCACGTCATACATCCTGGAGGTGGGTGCCACAGTGTCCACATCAGAGGAGCATCCAGGTAGGCATACTGTGTTTATCAGTATAATAATGTATCAGTCATTGTGGCAGGCTCTACAGACCAGTACATGGGTGTCAGATATATCTGCATTTTGGGGGGGTGGTTGGCTTTTACCCACAGTTGTGCAAGTGTACTCAGAATGTCAGCAACATAGCCAGTATCACATTAGCTACTGTATATGTGGATATATGCACATATTACCTTGTAACACTTAAACATTTGATGTTTCTGACAATGCCTCTCCCTCACCTTTTCATAGGTCTGTCAGGTGTGGTTGGAGTCCATGGTCCTCTATCTGGTAAGTGTGATACTGTTGTTTTAAAGATCATATATACCTATGAAAGTTAAAGGCTGCCATTTTGCCTTATGCACAACTGTTGTGCTTAGCCAGAGTAGAATACTTGTATGGTCCATTTCGGAGCAGTTAACTACAGTGCATAGCCTAGGGAATGACAGGTGAGTATTTGTACAAACATCAACATGTTTCTTTACACTTATAGTTATGAGCAACTATGCCGCCTACTATACATGAGGTTATTACTCCAAGAAGCCCATTCAAACACAGTAGAGAGATGGTACATACCTGAGGCAGTGATAGTACAACTGGCATATCATTCTCAAGATAGGTATACTGGGTGTAATGTGTAGTTCTATCACATACTGTCATATTGCATATCTCACAGGTGTATTGTACTGGCAATACATTAACTGGATATAGGTGACATGCATATTATACAGGGCCTGAGTTGACTGTTTATCTTTTTGTGAGTTCGTGTGTTGTGCATGGGATCAGAGATGAGAAGATATGAGGCGTGTAATGCAGTTGTGGATCCTCATCTGTATGAGTCTGTGTGGATTACCATACATAATAGTGCAGGTGGTAATGTACTGCTTTTGTCTTGCTTCTCACAGGTGAACAAGGGGGTTGGAGTCTGCCCCCTCACAAACTGATGTCAGTGTTGCATTGAACTCTGATGATGATGACGGTGGCAATAGTGAGGCACAGGTGGGGTTGTCAGGGGTGGAATCTGTCCCAGAGGTTGACATCCCTCTTCTGCCCCCATTGTCTCTGCACAGTCATTATGCCCACACACACCCAGTCATCACAAACCACAAATCAGACAGTTAGAGGGTGTCAATGTAGTACAGGACAGTGTGCGAACTATGGTGTCAGTGAGTGTAGAAACTAGCCATAGCTAGAGAGCTGGTGAGGTCCCACACAGGCAGATTGACAGGGGTGCTTGAAGGAGGACTGTGCCCATCCACCTCTTATTGCAGGTGTCACAACATGGTTCACTCACCGCATGTTTTGGGCTGTCATGGAGACACAAGCATATTTGGAACACAACACCAGATGGATGCTTAGGGTCATGGATGCAGTACAGTCTGATATCTGTAACTGCCTCCACCGCATGGGTGATGCCCTGGAGCATTTCACTGATGTAGTGGACAGACAGTGGGCTGAGAGATGGTCTGTCTTTGACCGCACATTGTCTGTGCTGAAGCATCTGGTTGGATTTAGGTGTTGGATATGTAGACATAGGCCAGCAACACCATCTGCTGAGAGTCCATGTGACTGTGCACACTCATGCTTCCATAGTGGCAGTAACTCCAGCACTACAGAAGGATGTGTGCTGTCCACACCATGGGCACATTGTCCTGGGCAGTGCTGTGGGGGACACAGGCCCAGCAGGCAGCAGTCACCATCAGTTACTAGCACCGCATCCACATCTGACCTTGGGTATGTTGGCGCCCATGCTAACTCCTGGTGAGGCCATTTCCCATGTTTGTAGCTCGAGATGGTAAACTGTCCTCTCTACCATGTACAGTCTACAGTTGTCCATCATACACACATGTAGGGCTACCATTGGGATTGACTGTGTACACACAGACACTTCAACACCACTGTCACCATCAGGTCACCAACAGACACAAACAGCACCTCTCCATGGCCCATCTTACCAGCACCCCGTTCAGTCTCACACACATGCTGTCAACTGTTTGGCACAGCCTAGGCCTCTGGCACCCCCACACCACACCCTGTGCATGTGATGATACCTGTGCCACATCACTGCTATCCATGCCATCAATTCAGGGACCTGCAAATGTGTCTTATGCACAGGGTGACTATATTACTTTACATGTGTTTGTGTAGTGCAGTAGTGTTATGACATGGCAGTTGTTGTGAGTCATGACAGGTACTGTATGCTGGCATGTGCCTTGTGTACAGATCAAACTTTGTATATCTTTGTTGCCTGGGTGGTACACTTGCAGTAGAGTGACAGACTGGCAGATGTGTCACAGACTTGTGTATGTTTGTGTCCCAGGATTCTGAGCAGTTTAACTATGGACACATGGTTGTAATACAGCGGCACAGGATGGCAAAGCAGCTTAGCAGAAATATGACGTCAGCAGGATATGCCAGCACTAGTACATGGCTCCCTGGGTGCATATGTGTAGAACAGTGTGTATCAGGGACAATGGAGACAGTCAGCATCATCATGCTTTCATACTCTGTGACAAGGTCTGCTACCCCTAATATGTGTCACTGGGGCATTCTGCATGTAGAAATCTAGATGGTGGCAGACATCAATTATGCTTATGTAGATGAGGGAAGTTTAGGGCCAGCAGCTAGCACAGGGCCATAAAATGCATAACCAATGCACAGAGATAAGCTGGATGGCCATGTCTCTAGAGCTGCAAAGGGATATATTTACACACACACACACACAGACACACACACACACACACACACACACACACACACACACACACACACACACACACACACACACACAATTTAGATGTCATGAGATTAGAATCTCTGCTTATCTAATAATACACACTATAGTTTGCAGTACTTCCTGCATGCACCACAGAGTTTATCTGATATCAGAGTGTCAGCCAGTCCACTTAAGGTAGATGGCATCAGCAGGCCTTGTAAAAGAGGCCAATGTTGAGACCAGTAGCTAGTCACAGGATCTTAAAACGCATAACCATTGCACAGAGATAACCCATACAGGCATGTCTGAAGTGCTGCATGGGGATATACTTACACACATAGACACACACACAAGTTACATGATGTGAGATCAGAGCCACTATCTATCTTTTAGTACACACTATAACTTGCAGTACTTATCGCATGTGCCACGGAGTGTATCTAATATTATTTTGTCAGCCAGTGCTCTTCATGTGGATGACATCATTAGGCCTTGTAGAATTGGAAATTTAGAGGCCAGCAGCCAGTCACAGGGCCATAAAATGCATACCATTGCACAGCGATAGCCCATATGGGCATGCCCATACTTCTGTGAGGGGATATATTGATACACACAGAGAGTTGGATGATGTGAAATAAGAACTCCTACTATCTAGTATTACACACTACAGCTCACAGTACTTACTGCAGGCACCACAGGATATCTCTGTTATATATGTTGATGCAGGCACAGTACTTGTGGAGTATGCAGAGTGGCCTTGTGTTAGACAGCATGTGTGGCCTGCAGAATGATACTGCTTGGTACTGTTATTTTGTTTAGTGTCCTAGGGGTGGGATAGCTGGTAATATACCTGCTATGTGTGTACACTTACCAGTCTGGCCATAAGTGGCTGCTGTTTGCAGTTTGATAGGCAGACATGTGGTCAGGGACATTATGGCCTGTCCAAGGCTTGCGTTTCACCCATTGTACATTATACCACCTGCATACTTATGTCTGTCTACAATGTGAAAGTCCACAGAAGTCTGTGGGTGAGTTGATTATGTACTGTTGCGGCTTTGGTCTGTGTCCATCGGACAACTGTTGTGATGTGTAAGTGCAGATAAGAGCAAGGAAAGCAATTCCAGATAACAGACACACAGAATCACTGAAAAACAAGTTTATTAAATCCACAAAGCTTTCAGGAAAAATCCTTTCCTCAGTGTGTGTGAGAAGTTAAGATCAACAGTTCTTTTATGCAACTTAAAAAATGCAATAGTCCAATCAAAGAAAACATCCAATAAATTAAGATCCAACTAAAATTTAAAATGACTCAGTGAAGAACACATGTTAAAGCACATATTAAACACATTACAGAACATTTTGCTTCCTCCTTAGTATAGGTTTAATGCTTACAGCTGAATTTAAACCTGGTCTTGAATCAGCATTTAAATGGGTAATCCACTCATATTCATTAGCATTATTTAGGTCACCCCCTCTTTTCTTTTTCTTTTTCTTTATTATATCAGTAACCCTAAAATGAAAGATGCTTGTCACCTACCTCCCTAATATGTATATGATCTTGCTGAAATCTTTTTTTGGAAAGATTGAAATTGATTTACAAATGGAGATAGCATTGCTTGAAAAAAACATCACTGGTGAACTGTGTTTTTCAATGCATATTCAGTGCTATAGTGATATGCTTCACAGATTTAAAGTATTTGAAGAAAAGTTGATTTCTTCTAAAAAAAACATAAATTAAATATAGATCTATTTGATTTTAGCCATGGGAATATTTTCTCATGGCCTAAGGAACAGCGTAATGCATGTAATGTGAGTAATGGAACAGTCCGAGTCAGTGGAACTGATAAGCCTCTGCAGAAATCTTTAGATAGGTTAGATAGCTTTTCAATGCATGAATCAACTTGTGGCATAGCTAACAAAGATAAAAATAATATGGATCTGAAGAAGGCTTTGATAGCTGAAAGCACAAATCCGTTGTTTAATGTTTTTTGTCTTGTTGAGATACAGCTCTGAATAAATCGTTGAGATACGTTTTATGGTGTGGTGCATCGCTAATCTCTTAGTTATTATAATAATATAATTTAGCTCACAAACTCTACTAATTCTCCTGAATTCTGCAATGATACATCACAGTCCACTAATAATATAGTTAATGATGTATCCGTAACCACCAGTGTTTTGGACATGAATGGTAGAATCCATCTGGCAGAGGATTTTCAGAGACATCCAATACTTCTTCATTTAAAACTTCTGGAAGTAATATGATGGTATGATAGCCAGGCAAGAACAGAAAACAAACAGTACATCATGTTGGCGGAGCAAAGGCCCACAGACCTGGAGTAAATTCAAGTCTCAAACAAGGTGATTAATGGACTGATAGTTAATCTTTCTAGTCTTATTTTATCTAAGTCTGATATTTCCTTATTAAGTAAAGGATTGAAATTTATTCTTCTTTCTCATGTTGATACAATAGTGGATGCTTTGACTAATTTACATATGTTTGTGAGGAATTTAAGTCTGAAGCTGATTTTTAAAGACACACTAGTTGTTGAATCAAGTGTACGTAAAAAGTCTAGCTTGTTTGCTCCTTCCAATTGTCCAATAATAACTGTTTTTAATGATATTTGTGAATGACAAATATGAGAGTTTTATGATAGGAATGCTGCCATTAGGAAATATAACTTAGCACAGGAAAATGAAGCTCTTTATAAATTAGAAAATAATAATGATATTATCATCAAACAAGCCAATAAGGGAGGGGCAGTGGTGATTTTAGATAAAGTGACCTATGGCAACTGTATGTATAAATTTCTGAATGATGCACATACGTTGTCTGTGATTGATGAGTCAGCTGTATTTAAACTTATTAGCAAAGTAAACATGGCAATTTATGAAATGCAGTTAAATGGTGATTTAGACATTGATTTATTTAATTATTTTACCGTTTTTTGCCCAAGAATACTGTCTATATACGGGTTACCAAAAATTCATAAAAACGTAACCCACCCCCCAAGGAGATCTATTGTCTCTGGCGGTGGGTGGATAATAGAACCTATTTCCCAATATCTACAGTCTATTTTTAGTGTATATCTACCCTCGATTAAGTGTTACATAAAAGATACTGAAGATTTTTTGTCTCATTTATATATTTGATATAAAAGATATAAAGGGTGTAAATTTTTATTTGTTACATTAGATATTAAATCTTTTTTTAGTATGCTTCCTATTGATGTTGGTATAGAAGCAATATGTACGTTTTTATGTAAGAACACAAATTTAATGGCAGGAAAATAGAAACTGTTTGTGAATTACTTGAATTGATATTAAATAACAATGTGTTTATGTTTTCTTAATTGCTATACCATCAAAAGACAGGGGTAGCGATGGGAACGCCAGTAGCAAATACATACGCCAACACTACTGTAGCAGAATGTGAAAATAAATATGTTTATCAGTGTCCTGAAGTTTTTAGAGGGAAAGTACTGTTTTTTCAACATTTTGTTGATGATATATTTTTGTTATGGGATGGAACTAGTATGGAATTAGAGATTTTGTTGAATATTTAAATCAAACCACGAACTATCCAACACTTACATTAAATTAATCAAGTGACAACATAAATTATTTGGATGTAAAGTTAGAGAAAGTGGGTGATAGCATCACTAATATGGTATATAAAAAAGATTTTCAGGCAAATAGATATGTTCATAATAATAGCATGCATGCACCTCATGCGTTTAAAGGTATAGTTAAGGGCCAAATGCTATGAACTTGTCGTTTGAACACTGATAGTACAAAGTGTAATAATCAAATAGATGACAACTGGTGACTTTGCTGTGCAAGGTTATGATAAAATGTTATTACAGCAGATAAAAAGTGAAGTTTTAGATATGAGAGAAAATAAAGCTTTACCATACTTTTCAGCACAGTGTAAAGATAGGATTGGTTAAACTTCCAATAAAGGGAAGAACAAACATGAGATATGTCACTACGCATAATAGAATGTCCCATGGTGTACGACAGATTATAGAAAAAAACTGGGGCATTCTAATCACTATGCCTGACATTAAAAAGCTGGTAGGTGATAGACCATTCTTTGCGTATCATAATTGCTCAAGTCTAAAACAACGTTTATGCTATAAAGATTTTAAAAAGTTTTTTTCTGATAAACAAGTAAGTAATAGGAAAGACACTTTCCCCTGTTTAAATTGTACATGTTGTAAAGATATAGAGAGTGATCATAGTTTTAGGCACTGCATCACTGGGAAAGATTTTAGTTTTAATGACTATGCCACCTGTAGTACTAAGAACATTATATATCTGGCTTATTGCACAAAATGTTCCGCTTTTTATGTAGGCAAAAGCAATAGAAAACTAAAGATAGGATTACTGAATATAAGTCATAAATAAGGAGGAAAGTGGACACAGATGCCCTATTAAGACACATTAGGCAGGTAGGTGAGGAGCACATCTTTTATTTTAGAGTTATTGATATTATAATGAAAAAGAAAAGAGGGGTGACCTAAATAATGCTATAGATGTTAGTGAATATGAGTGGATTACCCATTTAAATGCTTACTCAGCTGTAACCATTAAACCTATACTATACATATATATCTATATATATATATATATATATATATATATATATATATATATATATGTGCCACATACTGACAGAGACACTAATCAAGTGTGAGGAGGATAGGGAGAGACAGATATGTGTAAGCAGGTGTATGTATGTGCAGACATATTTGCACATAGCAGGTCCTTGTGCGGTAGAGGTAAATAACAGACTTGGGCTCAAGCTAGCTAAGTGTAGGAGCAAGCCCAGTGTGATTGTCAGAACTTACAAGTTGACTCCAGGCCAGAGCTACCTGTACTCCAGTCCCGGATTATGTGTTCTGCAGGCCATTGGCTGCTGCACCTGTTACCACAGTACTTCAGTTCCCAGATATTGTCCAAGGCATTACCCGGCTGTTTGCTGACCTTAATATGTGATTCATATCTCACAACTGTACACAGCTTCACAGACTGTCCAGAGGTTTGTCTCATATTTTTAGTCCATTTCACATAACATTGTGGTTTTTTGGCACATTAGTGGCAAATCACTGAAGATTGAAGTCAATAAATAATGACAGACATTTGAGTTTCAGAGTCCATACACATCAGGAGAGTCATGCTAATGCAAGTCCTGTTATTATATTGACATTTTATTGACATTCTATGTTTGTAGGAGCAACTATTTAAAACCTGTCCCTATTTGTGGGCCATGGTCCCACTTTTATTCATA
This sequence comes from Protopterus annectens, assembly GCF_019279795.1. NCBI lineage: Eukaryota > Metazoa > Chordata > Ceratodontiformes > Protopteridae > Protopterus > Protopterus annectens. The sequence goes on from NC_056728.1 coordinate 1,033,357,551, forward strand.
ACTTTGGCCAGATTTCCTGCTCTAAGAGGTTGAGAGTTATGATGTGACTGGGGTGCAAGATGTAACACCATACGTAGGGTGACAGTCTGCATACCTCTCCCTGTACATTCACTTACTAGGTTACTCAGAGCATGTATATCTGTCTGTAGATATGGCCCTTTGTGCCCCCATTCACTCTGGCTTTCTCCAACTTTATTGCAGTAATGGATTGAGAGGTTATGACACTCTGAGGGAATACCACCATATGAGTACCTGACATGCAAAAGATGTTGGATGCGGTCAGGTTTGAGCCATCAGCACCATCACCCATGATACTGTCCCTGGTCCAGTGAGCCACACCAGCCACCAGACAGAGAGGTTTCATTCCTCACACTATCAACAACATACAGAAATCGTCTGGTCTGCTAATATATCATTGCAGACTTAGACCAATCTTTGTTCTGCTAGCATAGACAGTCATGTGACTGTCCTGTGACCCCACTGTTTGGCATCTCTCTGGAATAACCTTGTGGAGTTCCAGCTATATGGCTTAGTGGATATTATGGGAAACATACTAGTGAACAGAGTACCTGTTGTCCCAAGTGGCTGTTAGATCTGTACAAGTAGCCCAGTAGCCCACTATAGATTTCTGTAATTAGCCAAGTAGCACACTATATATAGCCCACTATATTCCTCTTGCATACATGTGGCAAGTCCATACATATGCTACCATATTGCAGTACCCCTTACAAATGGTGTATAGTAGAGTGACTTACCTTGCAAATGCAGAAGTTGACAGACCTGTAGTTCATGGTTAACTCTGTCTGATGCACGCAGTCCACAACCAATACATGGTGAGGTATAAGTTGTGTGGTCTGGCAGACATTGTTTTTACTAATATGTATGTGAGGCAGAGTAAGGTGTCAGTCCCTAGGGCCCTAGGTTGTCAGTGCATGTTCTATGCATTGTCTCTTGGCCAGGGCCAGGGCATATTGTGAATGTCTACATCTGCTTACAGGGACAGCTTCAGGGGGTTCCTTTGCCGAGTCCCCCCTGTGGGTGCAGCTGTGGTGACCTAAGCATTGGTGGGGGGGCTGTGTATCCCTTCTCTTGGCTGATCCTGCTGCAGCTGTTTCTGCAGGATCATATTTTGTAGCATGGTACATATTTTGCACATCTGTGCACATGTGACTGGAGAGTACTGCAGGGCTCAACCAGATATATTGAAGCACTGGAACTGTGACTTCAATAGTCCATACACATGCTCTATGATGTTCCTAGTTTGTGCGTCTGCCTCATTATGGCGTTCTTCGGTGGGTGGGTGTGCATTTATGATGGGTGTCATCATCCATGGTTCCAGGGCATAGCCAGCATCCCTAAGTAAATGGCTGTGTGGGATGTCCCCCCAGCAAACATCTAGTCCAGCTGTGATGCATGCCAGATATGGGAGTCATGATAACTGCCAGTGTTGCCAGCACACATATTCATGATAATGCCCTGGGCATTGCACACAACCTGGCAGTTGATGGAGTGGTACACTTTGCGGTTGACGTAGATTCTATCCTCTTCACTGGGTGGTGCCGTGATGTGTACATAAGTACAAACTATGGCACCCAGTACCTCAGGATAGTGTGCTACACAATAGATGAGTTGCAAATTACTGGCCCTCACCTCAGGGGTTTGGGGAAAATAAATGTGCTCACTGACATGTGGTAGCCTGGCATCCAGGAACTGATGGAGTACCCTGGAAGCAGATGCCTGTGAGATCCCCATCATGTCTCCATGTGTGTTCGGAAAGCACCTGTAACTAGTATCCTAAGGGCTACATATACCTTTGTTTCCATTGGGATGCATTCCCCTCTGTTTTCTTTGGGTCTGAGTTGAGGTCAGCAGAACTCAGACAGTTGTTGTAGTATGTCCCTTTCCACCCAGTAGTGCTATACAGTCTCCAGCTGATGTAGCTCCTGGTAGATTACCCTGGGCCAGAACACTCTTCTCCTTCTCATTCTAGGCCTATGGTCAGCATTAGCAGCAGCTATATTGACCTCAGCATCTACCACATACATATATAGCAGACCTGCAGCAGCCCCTAGCATTCTCTCAGTTAAAATTGCCAAGTTTATATTCCAATGGTGCAGAGTATAGGGGAAAAATCAGATTGTAGGGTGTATGCAACCTTTATAGTGCTCTGCTGTAGGTGTAGCCTGTGTGGTTGGCTACCTATGATGCATTCCACCTGCCATGTACATCATTAAGGGGATCAATGACCCTAGTTTAAATGGAACAGGGCTCATCAGTAATTAACATATCATTGGCTTTCTCAGCCAATTTTTTTTGACAGCCTTCCTTAGTGAGCACTGTGGCACCCCACACAAACCCATGCCACAAAGATAAACAAAGCTTAGCAGTCAGTAGACACATCCGCATGAAAGACTATGCTCAGCATGGCGGCATGCCATGCAAACACATGTAAGCACAGTAAAACAAGTGCCTCAAAGTTAAACACAACTTAGCAGACAGTGACCATCCCCCATGCTCAGCTCACAGGTGTGCCATGCAAGTAGGTGCCACTGAGCTCCAATGAGCTTAAATGTTGCAGACACCCCCCTTGTAATGTCAGGTACCTCTTCTGTGGACACCAACATGGTTCTGTGCCTACACTGATGGGATCTGCGGACACATACCCATTTGTGTTATGCAGTAACCCCAAGTCATTTGCATACAGATCTGTGCACAGTACCTGGTAGCTACACAATTTCAGGCCCTGCCTGATTAGCAACCACAGCAGTCTAACATTGTACATACTCCACACAGGATCCTATAATGCATTACTATTGCATACTCACAAATTCTGTTTTTTACAATATATTTATATTTTTTCCATAATGGCAGGTTTTGCACACTGTGGCACACTGTGCAAACATACCCAGGGTATTAAAAAAATACAATTATTTTATATTATTTTCATATGGTTTTGGAGACACAGTGATTCTTTTTGCACATATCTGTGTCCCCTGTGCTATTTCTGCCACTGTCAGTACACATTTAGAGCCCCAGGTGTCATTTTTACATCCTGTACAAGGAATTTTTCCATGTACATTACAGACAACAACATGGGGTCTGCACAACTGCCTGTCTCCTTGCTGGATCACTCTACCTGCCTCATGTGGATGCATTTCACCCACTTATAAGGTGATTCACACATCACAGACACGTCTGTGTTTGCATGCTCATGCACACCCCTCAGCTCCCTTTACTGGATCACACATCTGTTTACTTCTGCATAAGCACCATGTCACTATATTTACACAGCAAATATGTCCATGTAGGCTTTATTGAATTCCCCCATAGACTTAGCATATGTTATTAGGTAATTACTATTTCTTATTTACTTATCATAAGTGCTTTTCTTGTTAAACTGTGCTAATTCCTTATGGGATGAGTAAAATGCTCACTTGTTGAAAACTACATTTGCTTTTTAAAATGTTTTTCTTTGTCCTGGCTGCTAAGGACCATTTTTGTTTGAACAATATTGCAATTTTTGCAAATCTGTGGGCCAGATTTATGAAAGCTTGCACGGAGTTGTAGAGTAGAGTAAGACTTCAAACAGGCAATATGTCTGCCGTGCGATCCAGGAACAGCAGGCAGGGGCATGCAAGAGAGCTGCTAAAGCTACTCTTGCACGGACAGCGTCATGGTATGCAAATTACCTCATTTGCTGCTGAAAGCTATGAAAATTAGGTAAATGCAATCCAGGAAACACTAACCTGTCCGTGGAAGATTAGTGTTATCTGCAGAAATGTACTCCTTTGGTAATGGAGTACTGTTCTGCAAATAGCTAAATGGAGCTATGACAGCTCCAAATAAAGGATGCATACAGTTGAGGAGGCATGCCAATGGCCAAATATAAGGGCATTGGCATTTATAAATGTTTAAAATTATTAAAATCCAACTGTTTTTCCCCCACTATCTCCGATGTTTAAGCATAGCGCAGCGCCGAACAAACGTGTGGCGCTTTAAAAACAAGAAAATAATTTAAAATAGCCAAAAATAGCCATTTTCACTAAAAAGCTTATCCTGCCATGCAGGTGAATGGCAGGCTGAAGACAACATGGCCACTGAGTACTGGTTGCTAAGGGGGGGGGGGGGCTCAGTGTGAGAGATGTAACCATGCATTAGTAGGCAATCCCATGCAAATGAGGATAAGGGTAGTGAATCCCAATTTTCCCCAGGATGTGAGCCATGTCCTAAGATTGTAAGTGTAGGAGTAGGTGAGTAGTAGAGTAGAATATAGGTGACATCATGAGGGGGTATGTCAGGAAGGCTGTAAGTTAATTGGAGCACAGTTTCTTGTATTTGCCCTGAGTTGCTCAGAATTGCAAGAGGCGTGTCTACAGTTGTCCTATTTGAAAACCAGAAACCAAAGGTGCACACTGTGAAAATATCTGAAATTTCTTGCAAACATGCACACAACGTGTGCGCTCGTATGCGCATGTCCATGCATGTGCGTGCTTTGCGCTGCCCTGGGTGGAAACAGAAAGGGAAAAGGAAGGAAAAGAAGTAGTAGGAAGTTAACCAAGGAGAACTAGCAGAGCTGCCAAGTGAAATATATCAGAATCAGCCAATTACACAGGCAGCAGACTAGCTCAGCCCAGCCCAGCACTTTAAACTCTGCAAACAGCATTCTGCCCTGTTTTTTCCCAAGAACTCTGCAACACTGCAGTATACAAAGAGGGAAAGCTTAAGTCAGACAAAATGTTAGGGGCTGCTCTTGCTATCATAAACCAACATGTGCAAGGTGCTGAGGGTGGTGATGTTGTGAATGCTGCTGAGCAACCCACAGTGAGGAGACAGAGAAGAGTGTACAGACCCAGGGTAACCTACCAGGGGCTACATGAGCTGGAGATAGTGGAGCGCTATAGGGTGGACAGAGACCTCCTGCAGCAAATTGTTCAGCTGTACTGGCCACGCCTTTCACACAGAACCAACAGAGGGGAACCCATCCCAGTGGATACCAAGGTATGTGCTGGCCTAAGAATACTAGCTACAGGTACCTTCCAGAGACCAACTGGTGATATGATGGGGATTTCACAGGCATCAGCATCCAGGGTACTGCTCCAGTACCTGGATGCCATGTCAGCACATGTCAGTGACCATGTATATTTCCCCAATTCCTGTGAGGCATTGGCCAGAAATATGTATCTTTTCCACCAAATAGCAGAATACCCTGAGATAGTGGGTGCAATAGACTGCACGCATATACACATCAAAGCACCACCCGGTGAGTGAGGTAGGGTCTACATCAACCGCAAGGGCTTCCCCTCCATCAACTGCCAGGTTGTGTGTGATGCCCAGGGCATAATAATGAATGTGTGTGCTAGCTGCCCTGGAAGCTATCACGATTCCCACATCTGGCATCTGACACAGCTGTACCAGAGATTTGCCAATGGGGACATCCCACACATTCACCTAGTGGGAGATGCTGGATATGCACTGGGGCAGTGACTGATGACACCCATCAGAAATACATATGCACCCAAACAAGAACTCCATAATGAGGCATACGCACAAACAAGAAACATAATTGAGCATGTGTTTGGGATGCTCAAGTCATGGTTCCGGTGCCTGGACACATCTGGTGGAGCTTTGCAGTACTCACCAACTACATGTACCCAAATTGTCATGGTATGTGCCATGCTGCACAATATGATCCTGCGGAAACAGCTGCAGCAGGAACAGCATGGGGCAGGGCCAAACAGCCCCCCACCATTTCCAAGGCCTGCACAGGCACAGTGTGACTCAGAGGAGGAACAACTTGAGCCTGCCCCAGTAGGCAGAAGGAGGCATGCCCAGTATGCCCTGGCCTTGGCAAAGAGGCAACACATAGCACATACACTGACTCAGTAGGAGCCCTGGAAATGACACCTCTCTCTGACTCGCACATTCAGTAAAAGGGATGCCTAACTTGACACTACCTGTTTTCAAACATGTATAGAGAGTGTACTATGTGCATTCAACATAGGCAGCCCTGCAGCACCACCTGAGGCATCAGAGCCCTATTTTAAGCAATATAAAGCACTGCTAAGCACATCTGACAGTATTGAGCACATTTAAATATATCTGTGCATAGCTGCTCACTGTGCTAACCAGCGCAACGTTGGGCAAAGTCGGGCAAAGTAGGGCAAAGTCGAGCAAAGTTGGGTAAACACGCTCACACCTGCTTTACTGTTCCTTAACCAGGTCAGGTCTGCCCAGCAGGAAAATAAAAAGCAGTGACAGGGCTCGAACTCAGGATACTGTACACTATAGTCACAGTACTGAACCACTAAGCCATGACAGCATTTCACTGGCACAGACGCAACTTAAGTCACTCACACATACCAGTTGTGGGGGTCACATACCTAACAGTCACAGCCAGCAGAACAATTGTAGACAAATTCAAACACAAACAAATGCTGTATCATGCCCTCTGAAGAGGCATATGAGTAACCTCCCCCCAGGCCTATGCAGACAGATAACAGCAGGCCAGGCAGTGTGATGTGGGTTGGGTAGGCTATGAAATCACAAACTAATATGCATGTAATTGGAACCTAAGGTCTGTAGTACAGTGGTATGCCTCAAGCCAGTACAATAGGCAACAATACAGACTGACATGGAGTACCTGATATAGCAGTGCAGGTCTAGCAAATGTGTATAAGTGTTAGGTGTACCCCTCATCCTATGTACACCCACAGTAACAATCAGGTGTGCCCCCTTGGGTAGAAATGTACAAATAATAGCTGTCCCCTGTATGTAGAAATGTTGATAAGTCTCTGCAAATTGACTCATGGAAGCCCTGCAGACACAGCATGCTTCCTGTTGATGTACAACACAAAGGTGAGCCCTGAAGTAAAAACCAACTTGATTTTTCACACACATACAGTATATATGCCGATAGTGGGCATGCTCACACACAAACAAATTTAGCAAATTTCAGTCAGAAACATAATGAAAGGTCATACTGGGCATGCTCACACACTTAAATAAACGAAGCAAATGTCAGTCAACAATATACTGAAAGGTCATACTGGGCATGCTTACACACCTAGGCCATGTCTGAGTGCAGCAGTGGGCCACACATATCTGGCAGTTGCAGTTTTTACTCCAGCCACTTGACACTATTCATCAGTCTTGCCTTGCGCATACAGTGATATGAAAACAGACCCATATAATATATTGGACCCCTGTCATAATCAAACTATGTACTACAAGTACTTAAGTTGTTCAAAGAAAGTGAAAATCCAAAGAAGATCAATAAATCTCCGATCAGTATCATCAAGAAACAATGAGCACTCCTAACATTATCCAAGCCATGTTCTGGCAAAAATATTGCCAAAGTGTCCATAGAGAGCCATGAAGCTTTCTTTCGCTATGTCATAAATATGAATGTAAACTCATATATGTTCTGAGTCAGTGCAAAGTGTAAATGAATACATGTACATGACTGACATTGCCAACATCTTGTCAGACAGGCTCATACATATTTACCCTCCTCTCACTGACAAAAGGGCCCATTACCATACCTGGAGATTGTGAAAACACAGAAATCACATATACAATGTTTAAACAGCTCTATCCCTGGTTGTGTCATATGTGAACTCCAAAACAAAGAGATCCTGCACCTGAACAGTCTGTTGAGACTCACCCTCTGTACAGGATATGAAACTGTTGAATGGGTTACAACAACGTTTGGCACACTCCACAAGTGTTGGTGCACAACAGACCATGGGAACTATTGTCTTATAAGCCTAATAAGCCTGATCTGCAAGGCCATGGAGTCCATCATTATGGAACTCATAAACAGAGCTATTGGGAGCCTACAAACACCCAACCCTACCCATTTTGGTTTGGTTAGGGGCAGATCATGGTTACTAAACCTGCTAGACAGTTTTCAAGGCAGTCACTCAGGACATGCATCAATGAAATAAGCTCTACACAGCCTACATAGACCTTTAAAAGCCCTTTTCCAACATCCCACACATGTCTTATCCACAAAATCAACAACCTGTGCATAAACACGTATGTCATCAGATGGATTGCCAACTGGGGCACAGATAGATCCCACAAGGTAAGAATTGTGGTCTCCTGTTCAAGCTGGTAACAACTGCTGTCCCCCATGGCTCAGTCCTGGGACCCCTCCTGTCTGGTGTATACTTTTCAGAAATACAGTCAAACACGCAAGGGCTATGTTTAGCAAAGTTTGTGGATGACTGCAAAAAGGTTGTCATAATCGATGTTTGGGACAACAGAGACATCCTTAAAAAGGGTCTCAGTCAGACACATGTGGTGTCAAAATTATGGCCTCGAGCTACAGTCATACAAATAACGCATAGGTGCCAACACCCTAAATATTGAGGTAATAATAAGGGATCTATTGACACATGTGGTTAGTCATCTCTACTTCCAGAAACACATTCACAAAGTGGTTAGAAAATCATGCTATATGTTCCCACAAATTGCCAAGGTCTTTGCATGTAGGTCAAAGGAGGTTCCCTCTACTCATCAGTCATCATACCCATCAGAGAGTATCACGGCACACTTGCGATGAATCTGAATAGGCACATTCAGCAGCTAGAAAGACCACTGAAGTACCTCAACAAGAGGATTACTGGCCTCAAGCAGTTGCCCCATGCAACAAGACTGAATTTAACTAAATTTGTACTCTGTTACATACTGTCTACTCAGGCAATCTCTGCCCTACAGACAGGTCCATGCCCAATGCAGAACTGATGTACATGTACTGTCTGAAGTAAACCCAAGCTTACTGTGTCACATGCTCTAGAGATATCATCATCACAACAATAAACAGAACATGTTGGAGGGATACATTACTAACTCACAGACTTCCCTTGCTTTGGAACAGGCTCCCAACCTACATTAAGCTGAGTCCCTAACTGACACTCTTCCAGAGGAGCCTTGATGAGTTTATATGAAACTGAACTGTCACACCATGGATCACTTCATCAGCTCTACTACACAGAGGCCTAGGGAATGAACCCCATGTGTGGTGATAGCCGCACACTCTGGCCATAATAATATATGCCTTCAGGCAGATAGCCTATTACCTACCTATGTATATATATATATATATATATATATATATATATATATATATATATATATATATTTATATATACATATATATGTTGGGGGAACACAGTATAATAAGCCAAAGATGGATGGGCAGAGATGTGTGTAAGAGGGTGACCATGACAGGGAACAATCCAGGACTGTCCCACCCAGTACACATCCCAATGGCACAAAAGACATGAGGTGCCACCAGTATCTGTAAGCATTACAGTGTATGTGGTCCATGTGCCTGCTGTACAACATGACTGTACAATGAAGTACACATCTACTATCTGTAGACATGTACCTGTCACATAGGTTCATAGGTATGTAGTAGACTATCTTCACAAAAGTATATATTAGCCTAGGCAAGTTGTGCAGATTTCACCACCCCATTGGGTAGTCTCCCAAGCCCTAGTTCTAATATTTAGTACCCTAAGCCCCTTTCTAGTGGGGCTGCTGATGTGATGCCTGGCATGAATTGTCTGTTTCCCATCCACTCATCAAGGTTCCTAATGAAGAGTGTCAGTGAGGGGCTCTGTCTGATGTACATAGAGACTCTGTTCCACAGTAAGGCAAGTGTCTGGGATGTTACTCTATCCCACCAGCATGTTGTATTCATTGTTGTGATGAGGTTCATATCCCTGGAGTGTGTAGTGTGACTCAATTTTGTTATCTGTAGATGGAGCATGTTCAACAGTTATGTGTTGGACATGGCTCTGTATGTTAGGCAGAGTGTGCTTCTGAGTAGGCGGTATGCAACGGAGAACAGATTTATTTTTACCAGTTGTGTTGCATAACACAACTGTTTGAGACCAGTAATTCTCTTGGTGAGGTACCTCTGTGGTCTCTAAAGCTGCTGGATATGCTTAGTTGAGTACATCCAAAATGGTGCATTGTACTCAATGATGGGTCTGATGACAAGAGCAGAGGGCCACCACTACCTCTTTTGATCCTGATGCAAACCCTTTGTTGATTAGGTGGGCCACATAGGATTTCCCAATCACTTTGGCAACATGGTTGTCAAAGGAAAAATGACTATCTACTTGTGTCCCTAGATCCCTTATTACCTTGTCAGTTTTAAGGGGCTAACGCCTATGTGGTAGTTTGTGGGTACTTTGTTTTCACCAAAGGGGATTACTATGCATTCTTCCACACTGAGCTTGAGGCCATGATTCTGACACCACACGTCTGTCTCATAGTCCCTTCTGGAGAATATTTGTGTCATCCTGGGAATCTATTATGGCAAACACTTTACAGTTCCCAGCAAACTTAGTCAACCACAACCCTCCTGTGTTGGCATGTACTTTTGAGAAGTCCATACCAAACAGGAGGGACCACCAGGACTGAACCCTGGGGGACACCAGTTGTTACCGGTGTAGTCTGACATGTAGCCAGCAACTCTTAATTTGTGGGATCTACCTGTGAGACAGTTTGCAATCCATCTTGTGATGTATGGATTCATGCCCAGGTTGGTGAGTTCATCTATGATACCTGACTGGGGAATGGTGTCAAAGGCCTTAGCGAGGTATAAGTAGGGTGTGCATAGCTCAGTTCTATCATCTGTAGCCTGGGTAAATGCCTCAAAGAAATCCACTCAGTTCAGGAGGTGTGATCTGCATTTGACGAAGCCAGACTGGGTGTGCTCAACTGTGTGAAGGTTTCCAATGTCTTTATTGTTGACTTCCATTATGATTGGCTCCATTACCTTGCAGATCAGACTCGTCAGATTCATAGATCATGAATGCCAAGGGTTTTTTTGTGGCCCCACCCCTGTGGAGTGGGAAGAACATTGCTGTGCAATATTCTATGGGTACATATCCTGTAGAGAGCATGTAGAGAGAGGTGTAGGTATCCTTGATGAATATGGATACATCCCCACCTTATGTGCTATGATCCAGGTTCTGATGCTGGAAGGTATGGAATGAGTAGTATACTGGTAGTGCTGGTGTCCTCTCTGGAGCCTTGAACTAGGTTTCTGTTACTGTACAGATATCAATATTCTCCATACTGAGAAGTGCCTCGAGTGTGTGCATCTCAAGGCTGAGACTTATGGCAATGAGTAGCATTTAGCTCACTTTGTGATTATTTGTGTTGGTTATGGGGCTTGGTTTGTCCTGAGTGACCGGTATTCCACACCTGAATTCAATGCCTCATCAGTCCAATCTGACCATAAGCTAATTACCCTACATATCCACATTCTGCTCCCACCCTCCATTAAGGAAACCATGTTAAAAACTTTCTCCAAAGACAACTTCATGCTTCTTAAGACAGAAGTGATGAACTTCAGGACACCCATGCAGATGGACAGTACAGTTACGACTACTGAATCCTACACAATTGCATTTTATAAGAAGTTACATGAGTGCATGGATCGTGCTATCTCAAAGAGAACCAAAACACTATCCTCCAAGAAAAGGAAGCCAATCTGGTGGTCCCCTGCCATAAACAAACTGCACAACAGAAGTTAGAAACTGTTACAAAAGAGGGTAAAACCCATGAGTGGAGGAGCTCCCTGGTCAGCCTCAGTAAGAAGCTGTGATCCCTGAAAAAATCCTCCAAAGCTTGTTATGAAAACAAAATCGCCACTGATTCTAAAGACAACCACAAAGCATTCTATAGCATTGTCAAGAATCACAATGGCAACTCTCAGATCTGCTCTGAGTTACAGCACAATGGCAATGAATACACAGACCCAACTGATATTGCCAACATCCTGGAAGATAAGATCAGTGCTAACTTTACCCCCCTCTCACCCATGAAAGAGCCCATCTCTATACCGGAAGAATGCAAAGTTGCTGTCATCACGGCTGCACAGTTAAAAACCATTCCCAAAGCCAGGAACACAGCATCCATGGGACCAGATAACATCCCAGGCTGTGTTCTACATGAACTACAGAACAAACTGGCACCACACCTAATTACCATGTTCAATCATAGCCTCACCTCAGGCTTTGTGCCAGCTGAATGGTGCACAGCAATGGTTATCCCACTACACAAGGGGACCCAGGCAACTAGCGCCCCATTAGCCTGATGAGCCTGTTCTGCAAGGCCATGGAACATATCATCAAGGAACTTATAAACAAAGACATTGGTAATCCCCAAACTCTGGACCACAACCATTTCAGGTTTGTAAAAGGCAGCTCATGTCTGCTAAACCTGATAGACTTCTTCGAAGCAATCACCAAAGCCGGAGACAAGGGTAAGGTGGTTCACATAGCCTATCTAGATCTTGCCAAGGCTTTCGCCACCATCCCCCACTCTGGAATTATAGATAAACTCACTAAACTAGGTATAAATTCCTATGTCACAAGATGGGTTGCCAGCTGGCTCACTGACAGAAACCACTCTGTGAAAGTAGCAGACTTCAAGTCCGACTTCAGACCAGTGACAAGTGGAGTACCACAGGGTTCAGTCCTGTGTCCTGTCCTGTTTGGTATCTACTTCCCTGAAGTACAGGCTAACACAGAAAGTCTTTGGCTAATGAAGTTCTCAGATGACTGCAAACTAGGAGCCATAATCTAAACTACTAACAATGTGGGCATCCTACAAAAGGGCCTCACTGAGACAGATGCCTGGTGTCAAAGCCATGGCCTCAAGCTCAGTGCCAAAAAGTGCATTGTCATCCCCTTTGGTAAAAACTCTGTACCCATGAACTACAACATAGGCGGTAGTATACTTAACACTGAAAGTGTGATAAGATACCTTGGGACACAGGTGGTCAGTGGACTCTCCTTTGATAATCACATCGCCACAGTAGTCATGAAATCCTTCTATGTGGCACGCCTCATCACAAAAGGTTTCTCATCCAGAAAAAAAGAGGTAATTGGTCCCCTCTACTCATTACTCATTAGATCCATTATAGAGTACAACACCCCTTTTGGTATGTACCTCACAAGACATCTACAACAACTGGAAAGCCCACAGAAATACCTCACAAAGAGGATTAGGGTCTCAAATACATGCCCTACACAGACCATCTCAAACACTACAGCTTTACTCTGTCGCATATCGCCTACTCAGAGGTGATCTCTGTCTAACATAAAAAGCTATGTCAAACACAGAGCTGTTGGACATGCTCCACTTAAAGAAATCCCAATCTCTCCAAGCTTCTTCCCCAAAACCCAGACTGAAATACAAAAGGAGGGGGTGTATCCATTTTCATAAAGGATACCCACACCTCCAGGTTAGTGGCACAGCACAAGGCCTCGGAGACCATCCAAGTGCAATTAATAGTATACAAAGCTGCTTATCACATCATAGCCTGCTACAGATCACCTACCTTGTCTCAGGACCCTCACTCAGCATTCCTGAGAACACTGGAAAATATAAAGGTCCTACCAAACAACATGATATTAGGAGATTTCAACTACCCAAACATTGACTGGGAGAATTACTCAAGTACAAACACCTATGCCCAATGCTTCCTAGAGTTTATAAACTCAAATGCCCTGGAACAGCTGGTCACCATGCCCACTAGAGATGACAACATACTAGACCTGATCATCACCAACATGGGGGATCAGTGTTCCACACCAGAGGTAAACCCCTTGCTGGTAAGATCAGATCATAAAGTAATCACACTGGACATCCACATCCCGACCCCACCCCCAGTCAAGGAAACCACTGTGAAAAATTTTTCAAAAGTAAACTTCACACTTCTCAAGACCGAAGTGGAAAGTTTCATAGCCCACTTGCTACAGGATAATGCTATCCAATCCGCAGAATCCTTTACAAGTGCATTATATGAGCATCTACAGGGATATATGGATCGAGCCATCCCAAGTAAAACCAAGACTCACTCCTCCAAAAAGAGGAAACTAGTCTGGTGGTCCTTGGCCATAAATAAGCTATACAACAGAAGGAGGAAACTACTACACGATAGAGCAAAATTCCAAAAAGGAAAGGCATCACTGATCATTATTAGCAAGAAACTATGATCGCTCATAAAATCATCCAAGGCCAGTTTCTAAAAAAAATTGCCAGGGAATCTAAAGATAACCACAAACCCTTCTTTAGCTATATCAAACATTTAGGTGGCAACTCTCAGATATGCTTTGAGCTACTGCAAAATGGCAAAAAATACACTGAACAAAATGACATTGCCAACATCCTGGTGGACAAGTTTAGTGCAAACTTCACCCCCCCTCACCCTCAAAAGGGTCCGTGTCCATCCCAGAAGAATGCAGAGCCCCAGACATCATGGATATGCAGGTAAAAACAGCCCTCTCCAAAGCTAAGAACACAGCATCAGTGGGACCGGATGGTGTCCCAGGCTGCGTCTTACATGAGCTGCAAAAGGAACTAAACCCTCACCTAAATTCACTGTTCAGACTCAGCCTTACCACAGGATATGTACCCAAAGAATGGTGTACAGCAACAGTCATCCTGCTCCACAAAGGTGGTACCACAACAGAACCTGGGAACTATCACCCTATAAGCCTGACCAGCCTGGTCTGCAAAGCTATGGAGTGGATTATCATGGAACTCATAAACAGAGACATTGGGAACCTTCAGACACTGGACCTTACCCAATTCGGCTTTGTTAAAGACAGATCCTGCCTCCTAAACCTTTTTGAAACAGTTACCAAGGCCATAGATGAAGGGAAGGTAGTCCACACAGCCTACCTGGACCTCACTAAGGTCTTCGACACATTCCCCACTCTGGCATCATAGACAAGTTTACCAGCTTGAACATTAACACCTATGTCATGAGATGGGTGGCCAACTGGCTCATGGATAGAACACACATGGTCAGAGTTGTGGGTGCCATATCCAACTCTAAACCAGTCACAAGTGGCATTCCATAGGTCTCGGTCCTGGGACCCCTCCTGTTCATTATATACATCTCTGAGGCACAGGCAAGCACAGGAGGACTATGGCTAACCAAGTTCGCAGATGACTGCAAATTGGGGGCCATAATCAACTCTCCAGCTGACTCAGACATCCTCCATAAGGGTCTTACAGAGACAGATACCTGATGTCAAAACCATGGCCTCAAGCTGAATGCCAAAAAAGGCATAGTCATCCCTTTTGGAAAAAATAAAGTGCCCACGAATTGCCACATAGGTGGTAATCCACTAGGTACGGAAAATGTAATTAGGGACCTGGGGACCCAGGTAGATAGTAACCTCTCCTTTCATAATCACATTGTCAAAGTGGTTAGATATTCCTTCTATGTAGCCCACCTAATCACAAAAGGGTTCACCTCTAGATCAAGAGAGGTCATTGTGCCCCTCTACTCATCACTCATTAGGCCCATAATAGAGTACAATGCCCCATTTGGTATGTACCTTAATTGGCACATGCAACAATTGGTAAGACCACAGAAGTACCTCACCAAGAGGATCATGGGCCTCAAAGAGATGCCCTATGCAGCTCGACTAAAGAAACTCCAGCTCTACTCGGTTGCTTACTGCCTGCTCAGAGGTGATCTACGCCTGACGTATAAGGCCATCTCCAACCCGGAATTAATGGACATGCTCCAACTCAAGAAAAACAAATCTCTTAGAGCCACATGCTCCAGTGAATTAAACCTCAGCAAAGCAATAAACAGGACGTGCTGGAGGGATAGATTCCTGTCCCAGAGACTTCCCTCACTCTGGAATAGAATCCCAGTTGATGCTAGGCAGAGCCCGTTGCGGACTCTCTTCAAGAGGAATCTTGACGAGTGGATGGGAAATTGTAAATTTAGCCCTGGGATCACTTCAGTGGCCCTGCTAGACAGAGGCCCAGGAAACTAATTTAAAAGGGAGGCGAAAGCCAACACATTCTGACTAGGCTTATAAATGCCCTTGGGCAGATAGCCTATTACCAACCTATGAACCTATGAACCTACATGCTCTAAGGACCTAAACCTTGTCACCACAATAAACAGAACATGCTGGAGGGATAGATTCCTGTCCCAGACTTCACATACTCTGGAATAAACTACCTATCTATATCAAACAAAGCTCCTCATTAGCACTCTTCAAGAAAAATCTTGATGATTGGATGGGAAATAGGAAATTCACCCTGGGGATCACTTTTGTATCTCTGCTTGACAGTGGCACAGGAAAATAAATTTCTTGGGTGGCAAAAGCCAGGGTACCTTTTTGGCTGGGCTTGTATAGGCCCCAGGGCTGATAGCCTAGTACCTACCTATGAACCTATGAACCTTTGAGCCATGCCTAAAAAAAGGTAATATTGGGAGAGCAAGATCCTTGGCCAGTATTCAGAAGCATAGGGGTGACAGGTGCAAACCATCTGTAGTGAAGCAATAAGGCTTGTCTATCATATCATCACAGGCAGACATAGACTGGATCCCCTTTGAATGACACCAGACGCTCAGCCAATTGTTGAAGTTTATCATCTTTCTGTTATATTGCAGTATCATGTAGGTGAAGGTAAGATGCTACTCAAGGTCAGGGTCATACCAGCCTGGGTTACATGATCATAGAGCTAATATATATCTCTTGTCATGTTGTCCTGGGTGATATGTCTCAGATCATTCACACTGACATGTACAAAGACCACGTCATATAGGTACCTGTTCTGGAGTGATGTAAGTGCTTGTGTTATGTGGTGGATCATAGCACCTGACAGACAACTGACAGTAACCTTCCCCTTGTCCAGCCGAGTGAGTGGAACATCTGTGTGCCTGACTATGAAGTCACCTATTACTAGTGTGTTGGGTATGTTGTTTTGCCCTAGGGCCTGTTGTGAGGCACACTGCTTTGGTATATTACATGTTTTCTGGCATGTGCATGTTGCTTGCTTGTCTGCTTAGGAGGACACTCTCTCTTTTTCAGATCAATATTTGTATTCTCCGAGTATGGTAATGTATATTTATGTGTGTGTTTTGCTGGTGCTTATATTGTAGGTAAGACAGTTGGTGTTGTAGTTGTATGACCCTACTCCTCCTGACTGTATTGTCCAGTATTAGGTTGACAGAGCTTAGCCACTGGTTTGACCCTGTGTGTGCCAGCATGTGGTGCATCAACCCATATATGATATGGTCATGGCCTATGCATACAATACACTCACAATACACCTAGTATGATAAGCCTGCTGAGGTTAGCAAATGTGAAAAAAACCTTTGTGCAAACTGTCAGCAAGTAATGTCTGTATTGCACCCTGTAACTCCATATTGCTTGCTGAAGCGTAAAGACGTACTTAGTTTGGATTAAGAACACTGCACTTGCCAGCTGTTTGTGTGTATGCGTGTGTGTGTGTGTGTGTGTGTGTGTGTGTGTGTGTGTGTGTGTGTGTGTGTGTGTGTGCCCGTCTCTCTCTAGGGAGAGAGCAACCTTTTTGGAGGCTACTCTCACCCCTTAAAAGTGGTATACTCATCTTTGTCATCTCATGATGTCACCATCCCACAAATATACCCGTGGAAAGGAGAAATACAAGTAATGTGTGTAGCGTGTTGTGTAAATGTGTGCTGCTGTAGTATCATAATGTAATTAGGTAGGGGTTTGAATCCTGCAGTTGCCAGCTGTGTGTGTCTCTTCCTGGGAAGGAGCAACCTTTCTGGAGACTACTCATACACCTTAAAAGTGGTATACTCATCTTTGTCAAGTCTGATGATGTCTCTATCCTACAAATATACCTGTGGAAAAGTGCAATTTCAATAATGTGTATAGCACGTCATGTAAATGCATACTACTGTAGTATCATAATGTAGTTAGGTAGGGGCTTGAGTCCTGCACTTGCCAACTGTGTGTGTGCATGTGTTTCCCTGGGGGAAAGTAACCTTTTTGGAGACTACACCCACACCTTAAAAGTGGTATAGTAATCTTTGTCAAGTCTGATTATGTCACCATCCTACAAATATACCTGTGGAAAGACAAAATCCCAGTAATGTGTATAGCATGTTGTGTAAATGCGTATTGCTGTAGTATCATAATGTAGTTAGGAGGGAGTTTGAATCTTGCACTTGCTGATTGTGTGTGTGTGCGCCAGGTTTGTGATGCCATTGGTCAATGGGGTGTGGGTTTTGATTTTTCTAGTGTATGACATATCACAATAACAACTGTATGTGCATTACCCATGTAAGGTAGTTGTGAGGCAAATCCATATACATACATGTGACCTCAATTATTTCTTAGGTGTGTACTCTGCTTTCTCCATGAACGCATCTGTTATCTTTGCCAGAGTGTGCTGGTGCTTTCCAGACCTTAGATCACTTCTGTATGCTTGTGACAAGCTTAGCCACTGCAGTGATCCCTGGGCTATGTCTTCTGTTTCACATCCACTCATCACAGTTTCTATTGAAGAGTGTGAGTAAGGGTTTATGCTTGAGGTATATTTGAAACCTGTTCCAAAGCAAGCAAAGTCTGGCAAAGATGACTAATCATTATAGGTGCGCAACAGCCTCTGCGGATCTGCATGCAAACCCTTTATTGCTTATGTACTCCACAGAGGGATTTCCAAAACCTTTTGGTAATGTGATTATCAAAGGAGAGATGACTAAACACATGGCTCTATGTATACATTAGTACCTGTTTCTCATTTTGGGGGCTACTACCTATGTGGTACTCTGGGGATACTTTGTTTTCTGAAAGTGGATAACTATGCTTTCTTTGGCTTATAGCTTTACAGCATGAGTTTGACACCAGGTATCTGTCTCTATGATACCCTTTTGGAGGATGTGTGTGTCATCTGGAGAATAAAGTATAGCCCACAGCATGAATTTTCATCAGACGTGGGCAGACATATCCCTACTGTGTTTGCTTGTACCTAAGAAAGCTGTATGCCAAACAGGAGTGGTCCCAGGACTGAATGCAGTTGAATACCACTTGTTACTGGCATAGAATAGTACATGGAGGCTGCAAACGTTACTGTGTGTCCTACATCCATGCGTCAGTTTTCAAGCCATCATCTAACAATCGTTTATGGTCAGTCTGTTGAGGTTATGTATAATACCAGAATGTGGGATGGGTATGAATTACTGTTGAGCTATAGCTTGGCTGTGTTGACCTCCCCTCCCTCACCTATAGCCTTGTTAACTGGCTTGAAGTCTACTAGGTGTAGGAGCCATGATCTGGCCTTTAGAGAACCTAAGTGGGTATGGTGCAGTGTTTGCAGGTTCATAATGTCTCTGTTAATGAGATCCATAATGTTGTGCTCCATAGCCTTTCAGATAACATTTGTCTGGCTTATAGGGTGAGAGTATCCAGGACCTGTTGTAGTTCTACCCTTAATCAATTTATGTTAACATTTGCACTGGGTGTGACGAGGGTGGACAGGTTTAAGAATAAGTATATTAGAGGGTCAGGCCAGGTTTCAAGGTTAGTAGACCAAGCCAGATAGGCAGGATTAAGTTGGTTTGTACATGTGCTGAGGAGGGATGCAAAGTATATTGTGAAATAGATGCTAAGGATGAAGCCACCAGGTAACAGGAAAAGAGGAATGCCTAAGATGAGGTTTATGGCTGTGGTGAGAGAGGACATGCAGGTGGATGGTATGACCACGCAAGATGCAGAGGGCAGGAAGAAATGGAAACAGATGATGTGGCGACCCCTAATGGGAGCATCTAAAAGGATAAGAAGAAGAAGAAGAAGAAGACATTGTAGCTCAACCCTCGTGGATTGTAAACACCATTACCATGCATCATTCCACAAGTATGTAACCTGTATAGAGGCTGCATCTGGACAGAGTGTTTAGGTGAGTGGTGACTTCATATGTCAGCTTGTGTATGACACAGCCAGGGACACTGTCCAGTACCATTGCCACTGTGGTTTGGACTGTGGTAAAGAGATGTTTTAACTCAAGTGTCTGTGAATCATTAGGTTTTACATTCTTCAAGTCTGGAAATGTGGCCCTTGTATAATGACAGGGTGGTGAATTCCGCATTTAAACTGTCTGACAAGGAATTGGTAATGTCAGTCAGATAAGTGTACTTTGTGACCATTTACATTAACTGTGACCCGATCTGAGATTTCCCCTGTAGATTATAAACAACCCTAAAGAAAGCTTTAGTGTTGTGATTGGAATTCTTGCCATTTTGTGTTTTGAAGCTTGAAGCTTGCCTTGTATGTTTATTGAGGGACTGTATTTTCCCAATGATACTGACCAGAAAGGTTATCCCTTCTTGGTATGTAACTCTTTTTTGGTACAACTTCACACCTTCTATTATATATTTAGTTTATGGCAGGGGGGCCATGAGACTAATGCACTTTTGCTGTATAAATGAGAATTTCTTGTGTTTGTGAGAGCATGGTCCATGCAACCCTGTAGGTGAACAGTGTGCATTACTAAAGGATTATGCAGCTGGGACAGTGTTAACCTTAGTAATGCAAACCAATGACAGATAGCAACAACAGCATCACCCACAGCACAGTGTCAACCCATGTCATACACACACATGCGTACTCAAGTTCCAAAATGTGCGTATTACAATGCATACTGGTCACCAATAGAAACTATGGAGTGTTAACACTGGCCAATACAGGGCATGTCACCCTGCCCATGTGTCCAATATGCATGTACATGCAGACAGTGCACCTCCACCATGTTCACAAATGTACACCTGCAAACCTGTGCTGCACACACCCCACACTTACTGTCCACTGTATAACGCATGCTGACACAACTACACACATCAGCCAAGTGGCACATGGGCAAACAAAACGCAATTGGAATAAACACTGGTGAAAGCAATACAACATTGCTAATTACAGCTTTAATGCATCATGCTCAGCTGCACCTTCAAGGATATCACTACACTTTACTGCTGACAACATGCTACACATCCAACCATTGCTATACTTTATTAAAGTCACCTTGTGCATCAGCACCATGTTAGCCTGTTCCTGCATCAATGTTACAGATGACAGGAGGTGGCACAGGTTTCATCATATGCACAGGGTGTGTTGTTGGTTTGCCAGAGGCCTACACTGAGCCATACAATCGACATGTGTGTGTGAGTGTGTGTGTGAGGGCTATGAGTACTGTTATGGGCCAATATTGATGTACTGTGTGCGGGTATGTGTTTGCCCTAGGTTTCTGGTTTATGTGTGTGTGTCTACATGCACACAGTTCCACCATGTGGCTGCCATATACGGGGATTTCTGAGACAGCTACAGACTGTACCTGGCAGGTTTTACAGATCACCATCTCTGGCCACGGATATGGAACCTGTGCCTGGCAAGGCTGCTACAGACAGTATCAGGTACTAATCCAGACTGGGTACTATCTGAAGAGGTTGACATATGTCCACTGGATCCAGGTCCCTGCTGGGACTGGCCAGAGCCACGTGCACGTGGTGTTCTAGGACTGTCTATGGACAGCCCCCCCCCACAACATTGCTGGGGCTGGTACTGGCACTACGGGAGTGGCTGTGACTTGCTGGACATCCACGGCAACCTCCAGCTGCTGATGTTGCTGGCATATGTCCATGTCGACGTCTCAACCATCCCACACTGTCCTGACACATGGACATGACATTGTGGAGGACATCCAATGTCTCACCCCAACGTCTATCAATGACCTCAGTGTAGTTACATATGGCATCTGCTAGGTCATGGATACTGTCATTTACAGAGGTGTCATGAGCCCTCTGTGCCCTTAGTCCCTGTCTGGTGTACCGCTCCATTCATGTCTGTGCCTGCATGACAGCCTGGAACATGCATGTGGTAGAAAGAGGTGTGGTCCATCTGCCAGGGGCATGATGACCAGCAGTGCCCTGAAAATAACCCCTAGGCATCTGCCTATGTGGTACCGTTCCAGACATCTGGCTATGGCTGCTGTTTCCTGATACATGTGCCATAGATACCACACTGTCATGGTCAGTGCCAATCGTACACTGTCCCTCAGCTAAAGGCAATGATGATGATGGATGTACAGGCAGTACACATGACTGTGTGCATGGATGGGGTGGAGACTTGTGTACTGTCAATTGATGGCCCAACAACAGACCTTGACAAACCTGCCTGTGCCTCAACACACCTATCCTCATCATCACTGTCTGTCTCAGTGATATCAGGTTCCCTGCTGTACTGAACCAGCCCCACCTTGGCACCTGTGAGAGGAAAACAGGAAACACACTTCAAGACCTGAACAAGACTTCAGACCACATGCACACATGTGCACATGCGCACATGCACACATGCACACATGCACACATATGCACATGCGCACATGCACACATGCACACATGCACACATGCACACACACAAAAATACACTCCTCCCTAAAGCAGACACACACACCAGCAATCTCAGAACATACACAATAGCAGGTGATGGTGGGGTACAGTATCACAAGCAAAACAGTCATATCACACATGTCAGCATGCAGGACATGTGCTGCTTAACAGCATGCAGTGCAAGTGTAGACAGTCCTTGTTACTAACAGTATACATGGCTTTGATGCATGTGTTTTGTTATTAGGTGATGGGCCTCCCCCTGGAACACAATGCATACATGGACACAACATTGCTGTGCAGGTATTCATAACCCTGTAATGTACTATGCACCATAACTCGCAGGTGTACATACCATTGCTGGATGTGTATCTGTGTGTCAGATAGGTATCCAATGCTGATTACAGCCTCTGTGTCTTTAGCAAATAATTGTGGACACATTTTTAGCACATGCATGATGAGTATTCACACAACATCATCAGTGGTGCATATGTGTGCACACATGCAACATTAAGGTGTATAGCAATGAAAGCTGTGTGTAGTACTGTGGTTACAATAACTGGATGGGGTATAGTACCATAGGCCATCATCATGAAGCATCATGTGGTCACTCAAGGCTACAAATGTTTCCCAAACCAGCACTAATCACGCTGTGCTGGAACTGTACTAGCTTGGCTACATTCACCATTTCACAACCAGTTGTTACGTGAGTTTGTAAGGAGGCCAATAAGGAGCATTCCCTGACATGAATGTGTAGTGTGTTGCAGAGTGTTTAAATGCCCCATGATAGGCCTCTACCCCTCAGGTATATTATGTGTAATGTGTGAATGAGATTTTGGACACTGGAGTGTGTCTTTACAGAGGGTTTGGGAATCCTTTATGTGTAGCATGTTAAAATGCTCTGTGTATGACATAGATGTGTATGTTATGTGCATGTTGAGTATCAACAGTGCCTATCTAATGGTCACTACAGTCTAGCCCACTTTTGTTTGAGATGGTCTGGGTATTGCCTGTGTTTGAGGTAGCTAATCACATTAGTAAGATGTGCGTGCACTTACACCAAACATGCACAGCATGCACTATGGGTAGGTGTGTTACATGTGTACATGGCCTGCACCTTAACTATGACATGCACTTTTTATTTACAATAATAAATATAGAACAAACTCACCAGCATCTGTCCACTGCCTTGATGTCACCCCAGAGGGACCTACATAGAGATGAGACAGTTTGTCAGTGGCCACAACTGTGGCATTGCTACTGTGTGTTTACAATCTTACAGTACAACAACAGTTTACATTCACAGGGCTACAGATTATGTTCCAAATGATCAGTATTGCACAACAACAGGCTGCACATCTTTGAACGACACACTCCACATCTCACATATGCTTGATCTTCCAATACAGATAACAGTAGTCTACTATGTTACCTGCATGATCCATGTGTGCTTGCTGGGTGGCTCCAACCTCCATCATGGTGTATGTCTGCTGCTGTTGTTGTTGGACAGATGCCACCAGGCTCAGGAGCAGCTCCACCACTCTGGTGAGGGGGGGGGTGGATATTAACACCACCTCCTGTTGCAAGCTGTTGTCTCTGCACATCAGCAGCATGCTGACGGACATGTCTGAAAAGCTCACTGCAGTGGTGACGTACCTGCTCATATGTCTGGTTATGCAGGCCTACCTCATTTACCCTGCGGACAACATCTTGCCACATTGTAGTATGCTCCTGCTGGTCCTGGCTGGTTCATGAGAACATGAGATGGTAGTGCTGAATCATACTGCTAGTAATTATATCATCTTCAGCACTACTGTAACTGGGGTTCCTGCGATGCACCATGATCCCTGGAAGACATAAATATGAAAATATGTCTGAGCAAATCATATGGCATATTTAACATTATACAGTACAGATATCACTGAACTGCCATATATAGCAACCTATTAGCTAACCGAGAGTGAAACACTTTAACTGCCATTTATCACTGCTCATCCCACAACTGCTTGAAAGTGCCTTGGTCACTCTCTATCTAATGAACCACGTTCTGCACAGCAACAAAATAAAATCACTATATAAGACTATACAAGAGTACCTGGCACACTGCATGCAACACGATGCACCACCTAGCCACAGCAGATATACATCAAGCTGATGTGTAAAGAAATATATCATCCATCACAATGAGTGTAAGGTCCAGTAAATGTATCACTATTATACCACACAACTTGTTAATGGCAAACCCATAACCAAAATATGTGCACAATTGGGGAATATAGGTACATACTGCTGTAGTACACTATGAATGTTGCTAAATATGCAGTTATATGTTTTATCACAGATATGTCAAAGGACATGTTAGAGACATAACCACACACACATCAGACATAATTACAGGACACAAAGGTACGACAACCCAGATAAGCTTTCAGTGTGTACTATACAGTGCTGTGTGTCAGTACTTACACAACCTTAATCTTGAGAAATGTAATATGTGATGAATACAGGGACCTCACAAAACAGTGGATGCAAGCAATGTAGACATACACCATACTTTGCTGTACAGGCCTAGAGCTTCAAGTAGTACTACAGTACACACAGGATTTGGATTCATCTTCGGTACCAATCAATAATCATAGATGTAGTGCTTTAGCCTCCAATGACACAGCCTAGTTAAAACCAAGGGACTTAATCACACTGTATGCAATAGCACTTATTCTGCCTAGCAACAGAATACACAGCATTTGCTAGGATCAAAGCAAGGACTCATAATACCATGACATAAACGGTTTCCCACTAAGCTATCCCACAGATACATATCTTTGACGTATTCACAAACATATTGACCATCACAGTCAGTCAACAGTACAGAGAATCTATTGCAACAAGTAGATGCAGGTGTGCATGAGTATATATAACGATATATATATATATATATATATATATATATATATATATATATATATATATATATGTGTGTGTGTGTGTGTGTGTGTGTGTGTGTGTATACATATACACATCCATTGGTGTACATATACATATATATGAAGGCACATATACATTTCACCTTTCATAGTGAGAATATCAATTATACAAAGGATGTAAGGTGTACAGTAATGTAATAAAATCGCACAGTCTTGGGAGAAATGCATTGAAGATGTTCACAGCCCAGAGAGCTTTAGCAGGCCTCACTGGCTTCAACATTGCAAATTGAACAAACCACCCACAGTGTTTAACCACCACATGTCATATACCAGCACTGTATGCTGTTTTGTTTGTCACACACTAAAACCTACATACAAATATGCGCATACTAACCTTCACTACAATATATATCTCCACCCTTCACAAACAGTTGCAATATGTCCCCTGCTCTATGCACATATCCAGATGTGAATATATATGACACATATATATTTCTCCGTATGTGTGTGGCATACACACACAAGGTCCACACTGTTGTAAGTCCCTGGACCTCACAGCTGAACTGTTGGTCCTTGCTGCAACACAAACAGGTGTCACATATGAACATACACTAACATTAGGGGGGTATATATGGCTACAGATGCTAGATAAGCTTACTAGACTGCTACAGCAGTTGCCAATGCTAAGCTACACTTTAATATGACTATCATGCATGTGTTCTTCTGTCACACCCATGTTTATATAATGTCAGCGCTAATCCCTCCAACAGCCATTGGCCACACTACTGTACAGAACACAGATAACATGGATCAGATCTTTGACAATTAATACAGAGCTACACATTTCACAGGTATGTCCCACTGTCCATAGGTACACACAGTATTGTCTATAGCAGTAGTTAAGCAGAACATCTGTGTATAAATAAGTACTGCTGCCACATATGAATGGTTCTCATTATGTAGACTATTCTTCAGTAACATTTACATGCCGGTAAATACATATGTGTCACATACCTTCCTTTGTATGATTTGGTAATATTTCTTTTTCTTTTTACTTTTATCTGTCGCTCCTCTCTCTCTCTCTCTCTGTCTCTCTCTCTCTCTCTGTCAGTCTCTGCAATAGAGTGATTGAGTTTGTTGGCAGAGATTGCAGCCTGCTTTTGTAGGAATTTGCACATGAGCATGTGATGGCCTCTGCACCAATTAGTGGCCACCATTTACTAATTGCATGCAGACTGCTGTGTAGTAATTGCAGTAATCACTGTCATAGGAACCCAGTACTATAAATTGCTAACTCATGTAGGTGTGGCCCTTTCAGCTTTCCAAGATGGAGATCATCCTTGTTTGCTGTGGACATCATTGTTTAAGACAGAAGGTTGATATAGTTCTTATATCAGAAGCCAGGGGTGTAGCCAGAGATTTACATTTTGTGCTCAGACCTAATGTTGCTGCTTCCAGTACCCACTTGTCAGTATAGAAATGTACTCACCCCTCAAAATGCTACCCCAACATACATGGAAAGATGTACTTTCTTTTCAACTTTTACAATTAACTGCCATACAAAGCTAGTTATTGAGATGTATTCCTTTGGCACAAGAATTGTTTGTGAACCGCTATACTGTGAATATTCATTTACTCATTTCTAAACAGTTTGTGCTTTGTTAGTGTTGACATTAGCACAAGCTGATCAGAAAAAAGGGATGTGCAGGACAGGTGTAGGGAAGGTCCATAGCTGGCCATTTCTTTAACAGCAACAGCTGTGCATATGGAATAAATTCGGAGGTAGATATGAAACCTTCCACCCCTGAGAGAGGGGTGAGGACAACAAAGTATATTGTAATGACAATTAAATAACATTTTATGTGTCCAGTGGACATGTGTGCAAAATGGGCAGCTATGTATGAGGCATAATTTTTTTTTTTTTGGGAGCAGATTGCCCTTTTTTTTTTCAGGAGAGAGTGGAATGTAAGGTAGGGGAAGTAGGTATATTTGGGGAGGTAGGTTGGGGAGGTAAACAGGCAAGACAAACAAGACGCATACATGGGCGGTATATGACACGTGGTGGATGAACACCTTTGATGGGGGGGGTATTTGGAAATCGCAAGCCCATGAGCCCCCAGATGGAAACAGTGGGACTGAGTTCCCCACCCATGGGCAGTCACCACTGCAACTTCACAGCCCAGAGGGTGGCTGTGCTGGGGGCTGTGTAGGAGGGGCAGGCTGACCTGGGAGTTGTGCCACTCATGCCTCAAGCTGGAGTAGAGGTTCTGCAACAGAACGTTCAATCTCTCTCTACACACCACAACCCAGACCGTTCGAAGGGTGATAGGTGGCACTCCTCCACCCATGCTTGCACGGGGGGCCAAGCCCCATCCCCTGCAGTGCTTTCACCTGAAGGTGGCATAGGGCCATTAGAGGAGGAGGTCCCAGGCTGGGCACCAGACCTGCTGGTGCCAGGTGCCATGGCCAGCTGAGGTGGGACAGGTGGGTCCACTGGGACCGGCCTTCCCATACAAACTATGTTTTGTAGAGATTAATAAAGATATGGGTTAGTAACAGTCAACAGCATTCCCAATTAGTTATAACAGCATGCAGAAGTATTCCCATTAACCCAACACACCAGATGTTCAATAGTTGAAAAGCAAGCAAAACACATGCATATATAGAACAATAGTGGACATTACAACAGCATGCAGGTTGAATTTATGGCAATAGGCCAGCAATATTGTGGCATTTTAACAGGGCACATGCATAGAAATAAATGCAAATATTTATAAACCAATAGGGCACATGTCCCAACAAATGTTTTGAGATTAGACATACCGACTGAGGTGTGGAATTGCATTTTTATGCACATACAGTAGGGTGGAAAAAGATAGCACAATTAACAACTTATATATCCTTCTAGTTTTCACTACATTCCTATTAACTGCAGTTATATGTCCCTTACATGTATTATTACACTACCCAATGTCCTTATATTGTGTAACTGGATTTTGCTAGATCATTATATACATGAGCTGTATCTTACAAACTGTCCAAGATGCAGATGTTACTGCTACATATTTTGAGAGTTGCTCACACACACTACTGCTAAGATGGTACACTGACAGCTCTACTTTCATATAATTATCTAGATATGTTCAGGTGAAAGTATCAGTTATATGTTAACAGCTCCCTACATTTCTGGCAGCACACTGACATTTCTGGGGAACACAATACCAAGCTACTCATGTGCCAGATTAACCTGTACATGCTGGGCATGAACCAACAGTTGAGAGCTGTAAATACTACTGGAACTCCCTTCATCCACATTATATGGGCCTACCCAAGTGTGGGTTAACACTGCTTAATACAACACTACTATTTGTAGAATGAAACAGTACAACAACATATCAAAGAAAATGACACAGATGCACTCCAGGAATTATACATTTATTAAAGGATTATTACACCTTTATTTATTGGGTTAACACACTTTTTGAAGGCTCTCTCATTTATTTTATATAACAGTACATGCAGAATAATTACTAACCTGTCTGATGACGCAGCCTTTGCTGCCTATCTTCATGGGCTTGCTGATTCATAGCCCGGACACCTGCAGCTGTGAAGTAAATGCAGTGATATTGAGACATACCTATCCATAGTATAGACAAGCATAGCAATTCTTAACTATGTAATACAATGGCTACTTACTCAGTCCTGGGACATTAGGCATCGCACAGGATTCCTGGATCCACTGGTCCAGTTGATCCTCCCTACATCGCTTCAGGTCAGAATAATGGTGCCTGACCTGCTCACCAGTCTGAGGAATGCCAGTGGCACTGGTGAGATCATGAGCAAGACTGTTCCAGGCCTCCATTTTATATTAGGTACCATGGTACTGGCCCCGCAGGAGTCTTTCCTCATGACTGTGGACAAGGAGCCAAACCATTACTTTGGACTCCTCAATGCCCCAGCGTTGCACTCTAAATCGAGTGCCTTCTCCAACACCGGCCATGCTGACTGCAGAAGGGAGCTACAACCAGTTATAGCAAGTATTCCCGCCTCTGGAGCTTAAATATGCTTCATTTCCCACACTTATTTGTGATTGGCCAGTTTTGAAAAAACTCAGCTGCAGGCACACCTGCTTAGCTGATGTTGGCAATGTTTAAAATTACTTTGATAAATATGTGTCTGTTGAAAGTGCATGGTTATGAAATGCTGTCATGGCTTAGTGGTTCGGTACTGTGACTATAGTGCACAGTATCCTGAATTCGAGCCCTGTCACTGCTTTTTATTTTCCTACTGGGAAGACCTGACTGGTTAAGGTACAATAAAGGAGGTGTGGCTGTGTTTAGCTGACTTTACTCAACTTTGCCCAACTTTGCCCAACGTTGCTCGACATTACTCGACGTTGCTTGATGTTGCTCGACATTGTACTGGTTAGCGCAGTGCGCTGTTACGCGCAAATAAGATGAGGTTGTGCTGGTTGGCACAGTGTGCAGCTATGTGCAAAGACATTGTGCTAGTTAATGCAGTGTGCAGCTACGAGCAATTTAATTTAAATATGCTCAATACTAGTAAAATGTGCTTAGAAGTACTTTATATTGCTTAAAATAAGGTATAGATTGCTTAAAATAAGGTACTCATGCCTCAGAATGCATAACCATTTCACCTTCGTATGTATATAATTCGTTCACGACTACATTTAACATTTCAATGCTTTTTGCAAAACTTATACATAACAAATGTCAGGAAATATTTTTGTATAAGGATTTCCAACAGAAAATGGAATGTGTAGTAGTGGGACTCGAACCGAGAATGCCTCCTCTTTGTGCGAAGGCTCTAACTACTACACTATCGCTATTTTGCTTAATTTGCATATATTTTTCTTATTATCCTCTTCAGTGTCTAAGCTGCTAACTGTAGCTAAGCAATGGGAAAACACGCGCAAATACGGGCAGCTATATCGAAAATAAAACAAAAAATAATTTCTTTTAATTTTTACATTTGTACATGGTTTAACATATGGGGGAGTGTAGTGTTGCAATGTACACATGTGAGCGGACTCGCTCATGTAAGTAGACATTTCTCGAGTTTCTTCATTACAGGGTCATGTACTTTTGGACTGCTCGGCAGTCCAACATGCCCTCTACACTCATCCATGCTCCATGTAAGCTTTAGAGTTGAGGCAGCACACCCTCATTAATATGTATGGTGTGCTGCTGTCATACTCTTAGACTGGCACTTCCGTGTAAGACTAATCTAGTTTTACATGGAAGATTAGTGAATCCTGGGGTATGTTTAACCAAACAAAGACAGATTAACAGACACACTAAAATAATCGTATGCAGCTGTGTACACAAATTTATATGTTGTGACAGAAATAAATTATTAGCAACTGCAGAGTATCCGAAATGTTCTCTATAACTGTACTAATTAATTTCCCCATAATTATTGCTTTTGAATTTTAAAGGCTAAACACTAATTAAAGAAACATGCTCTTCCAGAATGTTGGCAGCAGATATAGACATTAATATCACAAACTGAAATCTGAGGTAACTAAAAGTGTTAACCATTAAATAATATTCATATGTAAGGATGTGAGGAAACATTATGTCCAATCTACCTTCAGAACAGGTTGTGTTTTAATTCAGCTGATCTCTGACTTCATCATGAATGAGCAAGTAGTCCTCAATTTAGCAAACAGCATGGATACCTTTATTAAATAACATCATTATTTATTTCTTCCCTGGCAGCAAAAGTAATGAGAACATTTTTCCATATATCATGTACATTGGCACCTTGCTTTGTCATAGGTCTAATTAATAACTGTGGATAATGAGTTCTTATTGCTTCTGATATACATTTATTCTCCAGTACATGGCACATGTCTACACTGTCAAGGAAAGGAAGAAAGACTTGGTCATTCTCCATGTTATTA
Organism: Protopterus annectens; assembly: GCF_019279795.1. Classification (NCBI taxonomy): domain Eukaryota; kingdom Metazoa; phylum Chordata; order Ceratodontiformes; family Protopteridae; genus Protopterus; species Protopterus annectens. The sequence continues at coordinate 1,033,388,614 of NC_056728.1, forward strand.
AAAGATTTTTAGAAAATTCAAAACTTCTTACCAAAAAGATATGCAGGCAGAAAGTCAAACATAGGGGAAAAGCTGCAGCATTATAAAAAAATATTTAGAAATAATTGTCAAGATTGCTCCCATGATAATAATGTAATTAATTTTGGTAGCATGTTTTAAGAAGATGAAAATATATGCCTTTGGCTACCTTTGCAAGAGATTAGAAGGTATTTGATATATGGTATTAATGGACTTTTTTGTGTGATGACTATTCAGCTACACATGTTCTTGTAAATAAAGCATTCATTAAGAAGATGTCTCAACAAACCAGCGCATTGCAGATAAGCAAGCAAAATAAATATCTATATGCATAATCTAACTTAAATATAAAACCATTAGGGTTTATACCTGGGAACACTTACTCGAAAATGTGTAATTTTTTTCTGTATGTAAGTTAGTTTCTTGAAGATACACTGCAAGGCAAATGTTACTTGTAGTTGCATTGTGCGGATAGACATTATTATCTGAGGCTGAAGTTTTGGTTTCTACATAGACACTTAATTGTATAATTAATATCAAAGAGGGAGATCTCAGAGTTACCCCCATACCATCTGAATGGGGATATAGTTTTGAAGTGATAACACAAGTCCATGTTCAAAAATGAGAAGAAGGGATTGTGGAATGATGGATGGATGGATGGATGGATGGATGGATGGATGGATGGATGGATGGATGGATGGATGGATGGATTTGTTTCTTACTACCCACCAATAGTCATATCCTTAGAGAAAAAAATGCTTAAGGCTACAGCAAGCTCAGCTTACAACATAGGTAGGTACTAGGCTATTGGCCCTAGGGCCTATATAAGCCTAGCCAAAAAATGTACCCTGGCTTTCGCCACTCAAGAAAATTATTGTCCTGTGCCCCCGTTGAACAGAGCCACAGAAGTGATCCCCAGGGCGAATTTCCCATTTCCCATTGTTTAAGTAAAGAGTTAAAGAAGGCTTCATCTGGTGAAAGTATGTTAGAAATGGATGACTATTAAGGACGAAAACAAATGTATAATTTTTCAAATTAAAAACATTAAAAGTATAATGAAGAATCCAGGAACCTAAATGTCATCCTCTACGAAAATGTGTATGTGGATAGCAGATATTTAAATCAATCAGAGGTTTCATCACAGAAAGTGGGAACAAGAAAGAACATCAACACATGAGACTGGGTAGTCTGTAAATGTTTCTTAGTATCAAGCAATAGAATTTCACTGTCTGTCTTATGCAAGAAAAGAGTTTATGACAGCTGTTCTGGGTATAAATCTTGGGACAGAGACTTCTAGATAAGATATTTTGATGTATAAAATGTGTCAGCAATCTTACTCCTACTCCTTCACCAGAATAATGAATGGTGAAAAGTCCATAAATGAGAAAAAATGTCCTATAGTAATACAGGGAAACTAGAACAACACATACATGCCACAGCCTCCGTGACAGATATATACTTTCAAAACACTAAAGCAAAAGAATAATCCATGATGTACTGTTAGTATTATGCAAGAATTAATAGATGCTGACAGTTATAGTTGCTCACTTGTCTCTTACATACATCAGAACTTACAGAATATAAGGCGAATGACTGCCCTGAAGGAAGCTGTATACCTTAGTCTAATTATGCATACCCTAAATCTCAAATAAATCAGTAGAATGTTGTAGGAAGAAAGCACAAGGGAGACAAACACAATGACTGCAAAAAATGTTATATGCAGAAAAACTAAAATACCCACATCAATACTCTGTGTGCTGTCTCTTCAGTTAAATATGCACTTCTGCTTTAAAAACATCAGTCATGCACTTCTTTTCCTGCATATTATAATAGCAAAAAGGTGTAGTCAGCTGAAGACTTTGCACTGCACCTGTTTGAATAAAGCAACTGTAAGAGAGAAGAAAGCTGGTCTTCATTTTAGGGTTCATTATCTCTTTTGTCACATTCAGTCAAAATATGTTTTTTTTTACTTCTCTCTATAAACTTCCAAAAGTGCTTCTATAAGGAAACATTTGAATTCCTTATGACAAACAAGCCAAGAAAACCTCATATCCCAGTAAACAATGGCATGAAGTGTTTCCCCAAGGATAAGTGTGTGCATGTCTGTATGTGCATGTGTGCGTGTACACTTCAAAATAAAGCACAGGTATATTAATGAAAAACATTAAGAAAATTAATGCTGCATGCAAAAATATTGCAGTGCATTTTTAGAAGCTCAGGTCAACACGTTCATTGAAGTCAATTCTAGTTTGGTATTCCTATTAGCAGATTCAATAATTTAAGAGCAACTATGCTGTAAACATATTGATTCTTTATGAATCTCATAGTTTATTTCTTCCCTAATAAATGATTCTTACACTGTAACATATTAAGTAAAGCATGATTAAAGTATTTTCATCTGCTATGTATTTCTGAATCTTAGAAAATTGTCTCTCTGTCTCTTATGGTATAATTGTCCTCACATTTCAAGGTTAATTGTCTTCACATGTTGAACTTCTGGCCAAGGAAAAGTTCATACAGAAATGTATTTGTAGCTATACCTAATTTCACTCTCAGAAAATTCTTTAAAACTAAGGAATTTGCAGCTCTTTTGTTGTAATGTCATTCAGCACTGATGCTAGAATTTCTTAAAACTCAACATTGCTAGCTGGAAGAGGAACTGAATGAAAATATAAATCCCTGGTGTTTACTCATAGCATTTGCCAAACAAATGCAGCTGAAATAAAGGTAAAGGAAATGATTTGTATGTCAATTCTACTAGTTGTTAAAATTATAAATTCTTATTTTTTTAAATAAAATAAGACAAATTATCAACTTGTCTAATGTTCTAGTCTTTATTTCTAAAAACATATTGTTTCCTAACTTTTGATCAATGCGTAGTAGATCAAATGACATCCAAGTCAGTGGCTATTGAAGAAAATGATGGCAAGAAAATTGACAGCAAAATATTATGGGTACAGCAAGGTGTCAACAAAGAACATATACTGTAGTGGGCTAAGAAAGACAATAGCAGACACTACTAGTATGCTGCTTGTTAATGTAATGGTGTATATAGCAACCACTGGAAGCCACTGTCAGTGTCTTGAAAAACTGTTATTAATTTAGTTGTTGTTGCTTCTGTCATCCTGTGGAACCATGGACCATTCTATATCATGACTGCAGTGGTGGAGGGGGCACAATTTTTTTTAATCAGCAGTAGGGACTGCCCTTGTGCTGTTCCTGCATTTGTTTGTTTATTTATATGTTTATTTACTACTGATTCCACTTGGTTGTATGGTGCCAGTGAGGTGCTTATTTCTTCCTGTCTCAGTGTTCTTAGCTTGCTTTTCATACTTACCATTACCTCAATGTTTTTGATGTTGTTTTCATCAGCAGTCACTGATTAGGATGTTCATCAATTTCCCCTGGATTCTCAAAAGCTTACGTGGCATGCATCATTAGTGTAAGATGAAATTTTGCCAATATGGCAAACGAGCGATCCACGTACGTGCACGTCTGATGTGCGTGAGCACTGTAGCACTAGTGATGCACATCCACAGCCCCCGTATGCAAATCACCACATTTGCAGGTGAAAACCATGCAAATGAGGTAAATCTTTCATCCAGGAAGCAGAAATCAGGGAGTGCAGGACTAGTGTAATATGCAAAAATGTACTCGGATAGTAACCAAGTACGGTACTGCAAACTCCAAAACGGAGCTATGACAGCTCAAAATAAAGGCTGCATATCATTGAGGAAGCATGCCAACGGCCAAGTAGAAGGCCATTGGCATTGCAAACAATGCCAAATGTACGAAATACAACATTTATGATATGTCCACCGATCAGAGCTGTTGAACCATAGGGCAGTAGTGCGCAAATGGGACCGGTGGGGAAATAAGAAAATAAACCTAAAAAAAAAGACCAACTAAAATCAGTATTCCACCATGCAAGTCAATGGCAGGCAAAAGACAACCTGGCCAGTGAGTAGTGGTTGCTAAGGGGGAGGCACAGTTTGACACATGTAACTATGCATTAGCAGGCAATTTTATGCAAATGAGGGGAAGGATAGTGAATCCTGGTTTTCCCCAACATGTGAGGCAGGTCTCAACAGTGTTTGAGTATGAATTGCTGAGTGCAAGACTAGGAGGTAGGTGACAACATGCATGGGACTGTCAGGCATACTGTCAGCAGATTGGACCTCTGTGACTCGGGGTTACATCCAGCTTAGCACAGCAAAGCCAGGAGGTGTGTCTATACTTGCCCAGGTCATACAACAAATTGTAAGTGGGTGTGCGTGCTGCGCAACTGAAGTGAACCCAGGAAATAGCAGCAGTGTGCACACTGCAGTACACCGATTGAGCGGCAAGCCCCCGGGATAAATCAGGAGGGCATTGGGAAGGGAAAGCAGCAGTAGGAAGTTAATCAAGAGGTACTAGGTTCGCTGCCAGGAGAACCGTATCAGAATCAGTCAATTACACAGGCAGCAGATCATCCCAGCCCAGCCCAGAATGCCACTAAAAAACATGCAAACACCTACCCCTCCATTTTTTCCCAAACTCTACACCACCAGTGTAGACAAGCAGGGAACTTCTTATACTCACAACAGCAAAATGTTAGGGGCTGCAATAGCTATCATACAACTTGTGAAAGAGGCTGAGGGTGGCGAGGATGGGAATGCTGCCGACCAACCCACAGTGAGAAGACGGAGAAGAGTGTACAGACCCAGGATAACCTACCAAGGGCTACATGATCTGGAAATAGTGGAGCACTATAGGGTGGACAGGGACCTCCTGCAGCAGATTGTTGAGCTGTGCCGGCCACGCCTGACACACAGAACTACCAGAGGGGAACCCATCCCAGTGGAAATGAAGGTATGTGTAGGCCTATGAATACTAGCTACAGGTACCTTCCAAAGGCCAACTGGGGATATGATGGGGATCTCACAGGCATCAGCATCCAGGGTACTCCACCAGTTCCTGGATGCCATTGTAGCACATGTCAGTGAGCATGTATAGTTCCCCCTCACCCATGAGGTGTTGGCCAGCAGTATGCATCTCTTCCACCAAATAGCAGAATATCCTGAGGTAGTGGGTGCAATAGACTGCACGCACATATGCATCAAAGCACCACCCAGTGAGCAGGGTAGGGTCTACATCAACTGCAAGGGCTTCCCCTCCATTAACTGTCAGGTCATGTACAATGCCCAGGGTATAATACTGAGAGTGTGCACTGGCTGCCCTGGAAGTTATCACGATTCCCACATCTGGCATCTGACATAGCTGTACTAGAAATTTGCCAATGAGGACATCCCGCACGGTCACCTAGTGGGGGATGCTGGATACGCACTGGAGCCGTGGATGATGACACCCCATCAGAAATGCACACACACCTGAACTAGTACTCCATAATGAGGCACACGCACAAACAAGAATCATAATAGAACGTGTGTTTGGGATGCTCAAGTCATGGATCTGATGCCTGGACACATCCTGTGTAGCCTTGCAGTACTCACCAACTGCATGTCTCCAAATCATCCTTGTATGTGCCATGCTACACAATATGATCCTGCAGAAACAGCTGCAGCAGGAGCAGCAAGGGGCAGGGCCATATAGCCCCCCACCAATGCCAAGGCCTGCACAGGCACAGAGTGACTCAGAGGAGGAACAACCTGAACCTGCTCCAGTAGGCAGAAGGAGGCATGTCCAGTATGCCCTGGCCCTGGCAAAGAGGCAACGCATAGCACATACACTGACATGGGCGGGACCCAGGGAATAGCACCTCTATCTGACTCTCACATACAGAAAAATGGATGCCAAACATTACATTATCTGTGCCTAACCATGTGTAGGCAATGTACTACATGCATCCGACATAAGCAGCCCTGCAGCACCAACCGCAATACTGGGACACCCACAAGATAAGGGACTCACACATGCCAGTCAGGAGGGGGGGGTCACATACCCAACAACAGTCACAGCCAGCAGGGCAGTTGTAGACAAACACAAACAAATGCCGTACTATGGCCTCTGAATGAGGGCCTACACGGACAGACTACAGCAGGCCAGGTAGTGGGATGTCAGTTGTGATGGCTAGAAAGTCATAAACTAATGTGTATGCAATCAAAAGATAAGAACGGAAGTACACCGGTATGGTGTAGCCAGCACGATGGGTAAGACTACTGACTGAAATGGACTACAGGACATACCAGTACAGTCCTAGCAAATGTGTACAACTGTCAGGTGTGCCCACCACCCCAGATAGAAATACAGTAACAGTCAGGTGCACCCCCAATCTTGTGTAGAAACATAGAAATAGTTAGGTGTACCCCCCACTATGCAGACATGTTGCAACAGTCAATGCCAAATGATCAGTGGATACCTTGCAGACACAGCATGCTACCTGTCGGTATACAACACAAAGGTCAGCTGTGCAGTACAAACCACCGGACATGCTCCACACATGCATAACAGATGGCCTTACAGGGCATGCTCACACACTTAGATAAATGAAGGCAATGTCAGTCATCCACATACTGAAAGGTCATACTGGGAATGCTCACACACAAACACATGAAGACCATGTATGCAAACACCAGTGGACCAGACATATCCAGCAGTTCCAACAGTTACTGCAGACACATCAGTATGTACCACTCATGCCTTGCACACACAGTGGATAGGAATACAGACATATATGTAAGGACAACACACCATAATACGCCAAAGGAGATGGATATAGATATGTGGAAGAGGGTGACTGTGACAAGGAGCCATCCATGCCTGTCCCACCGAGCACACAGCCAAAGGGCCCCAAACACATCAGTTGCAGATGTCACACACACTGCAGTTACTAGAGACCAGTACCTGTCAGCACCACAGACTATGTGGTCCACGTGCCAGCTGCGCAACATGGCTGTACAAGGACACAGTCAGCTAGTTGCCCTAGACATGCACCTGTGACATATGACCCTGTGTGTGGCCACCTGTGGTGTGTCACCCCTACATGAATAGTGTATGGGCCATGCACACACCGGCCACCCCATAGCGGTACCCTGGCAAGTCTTCTGAGGTTATCCAATGTGAAATACACCTTTGGGAGAAGTGTAGGCCAGTAATCTCTGTGGTGCATCCCATAACTGCGTACTGCTGCAGTGTAATAGACTAGTAAGGTAGGAGTTCTAACCCCAGACATGGCAACTGTGTGTGTGAGTGTGTGTCACTGTTCGTATGTGTGTATGTCTTTCACTGACTGTGTAGAGAGCAATGCTTTTAGGGTACTCGCACCCCTTACATTTCACATACCCAATGTCACCCACCTAGAAATACTTCCCTGGGAAAGCTGTAGCCCAGTAATCTCAGTAGCGCATGTTGTAACTGTGTACTGCTCTAGTGTGATAATGTAGCTAGGTAGGAGGTCAAACCCCAGACGCGGCAACTGTGCATGTGTGAGTCTGTGTGCGAGTATGTGTGCGTGTCTGTCTGTCACTGACTGTATAGAGAGCAATGCTTTTTAGGCTACTCACACCCCTTACAAGTTGAATACCCTCCTTTGGCAAGGCTGCTGATGTCATGCAACTTGAAATACACCTCTGGGACAATCATAGCCCAGTCATCTCCCTAGCACATCCCGTAACATCATATGGCCATCGTGTGATTAAGGAGTTAGTTGGGAGTTCTAACCCCCAACCTGCCAACTGTGTGTGTATGCGTGCATGTCTGATTATGTAGAGGGCAATGCTTTTAGTTTACTCACACCCCTTACATTTCACATACCCAACTTTGGCAAGGCTGCCAATGTCACACACCTAGACATACACCTCTGGGAAGGTTGTAGACCAGTAATCACCGTAACACGTCCTATAACTGCATACTGCTGTATTGTGAATTAGAAGTGTGGTTGGGTTCCATCCCCACACATGGCAGTTCTGGATGTATTGTGTGTGTCACTGTCTGTTTAGGGAAGCAATGCATTTTAGGCTAGTCTCTCGCAGTCATTTCAAAGCCCTACTTTGGCAATCCTGCTGATGTCAGTCAGTGTGAAATGCACTTTTGGGCAAGGACTACTCCAGTAATATCCATGGCACGTACTATATCTGTGTATTGCTGTGGCCAATGTGGAGTGGGTTTTACATATTTCCTATATGGTGGCCATACTATATATCACAATGTCCACTGTACAGGGATAACACATGTGATATGGCTGAGAAGCTGGGGTGCAGAGCCATACCCAGACATGTGACATCAAGGCCAGGCAATCACAGTTAGCAACCTCAGTATTACCCAGAGTACACTCTCACCCCATGTGTCTCACACACACACACGCACACACACACACACACACACACACACACACACACACACACACACACACACACACACACACACACACACACACACACACACATGCACACACACACACATGCCTAGGAAACAGCCAATATGTGGGTAGTACACTGCATATTAGCCACTGATAATAACTATGGAGTGACTGCGGTGGGCCACACAGGGCATGACACCCAGTCCATCTGTCCAATATGCACATACATGCAGACAGTGCACTTGCCCATGTTCCCCAGTGGACAACTGCACCACCTGTGGTGCCATCACATGTGACCCACAATGGACATACCATGCCTGACAACATGCCTGTATGGACAGATGCCACTGACACCAAAGAATGCTGATAGTATGCACACCATGTAGGTGCAGGGTAAAGCTGCTGGCCATTACCAGCTCCCACCACAGGTGGGCAGGACTGGCACATCTGATAATAATCTGTGTTCACAACATGGGCCGGACACCCCAGGTACAGTTCCACATGTCACTGTACATGCAAGTGTGAGGTGTGCACATCCCAGACACTGTCCATGTCATGAACGAAGGAGCACAGAAATGGCAAGAGATGCACAGCATTGCCCACACACAGTAGTCACCCAGGTGACTGGATGGGGGATGCAATACCTGCCTGTGTGGGAAACTGCAGACACTACATCCCTGAGCCACAATTCAGACCATCATCATGTGGCCTGATGCCAAAGTACACCCATCCACTAGCCATGGACAGCCATTTGGCACAGTCGAACACCACACACCTGTGCAGACTTGCACACATGTATGTCAGTAGTGGCAGCCTGTGTGTTTGTGTGTGTGTTGCATGCTGCAGATGTTCACATCCACACTCCCTACAACCCCCATGGGCATACTGCAGCATGCTGTCTGATGTCAGACACCTTCCCATACCCTTCACCCATACAGCCCCCATATGTCCTGTGTGGTGCATGGGATGCCTGCACAGTTATGCAATGTGACAATCCCACATCTGTTGAGTTGTACACCTGGCCCTGCCATGTGTATCAATGTGTGTGTGTCCATGTGAGGGTGTGTCTGTGTTGACGCTGGCACCTGTTCATGCTGATAGACACATGTATGTCACCTACCATACAGCTACTGTATCCCTGTTGCAGATGTCATTCACCATCACATATATGTTCTGAGTGCTCCACAACAGGTAACCCATGTGGCACATCCAATAATTGCATTGAACTGTGCTAACACTACATAGTTGTCAGGGGTTTGATAACCTGTGCTGCTAGGTGTGTGACACAACCATGCTTCAGTTTTACCCTCCCACCCCTTCCTGACATGTATTAACCTCTGTCTGCATTCCCCCACCCCCTCTCAGGTGGACGTGGAGACCTACACATGCTTTGTTTAGGCATCAGCATGTGTAATGTAAGTAATACTCATGATCAGCTCATGGCCTCTGCATGAATCGCAGCCCTCCCCTAGCTGATTGCATGTGAAACACCTGTGGTAACATCCGCATTGCCAAGTGTACGGAAACACACTACAATACCCAGGAGCATCATGGTGGTGTTTGCCATTTTCACCCACTGTGAGCAGGAACTAGATCTGTTGTGTGCCAAACAGCATCCCAGACGGATTTGGGGTGTACCTCTAACAACATACACTGTGGAAACAGTGCAGCAAATGGGAGGTGGATGTGCCTGACCTGACTACAGACTGTAAGTGCCGCTATACTGTATTTGGAGTAATTTTGCTTTCACAGTGTTTGTGTGGATATGGCTGCTGTACATGTCTCAATACCTGCCATGTCAGTTCCATGTTGATGGGGAATCTCCATCTGCAGGATCATCTGCAGCCTGGGCAGTGTTGTGTCTGTGGTTGCATGTTTCACCCATGGAGCGTCTAGCTGTTCACTGCTGAAGGTAGTGTGAGAATTGCAGTCAGTAGATGAAGAAAGCTGTGGTAGTCACAGGCATCATATCCCTCAAAGGACATATGTTGCAACAATCCTGTAACAATAATAAATGTATGTGGTCATCACAGCAACATGTCAATATTGGCCCTGTGCATGTGTTCCCAGCCACACCTCTGTCAACCTTAGTATATATGTCGTGCATGAAGTGGTGCATATGTGCTGTACACCATACTTTATAGCATATCTGAGAACAAGCCACTGATCATTCTGACTGCTACACATGTTATGTACAGTAGGGGTTACATTACATTGCATTACCTGCACATTCTGAGGATATTCATGCAGTACTGAGGTCTGTGTACCTATGGTGAATGTCAACAGTGTGTGTACTGCTGATATGTACCTTAGCCTGTGTACAGACTGTATTACATGACATTGTTCTAGTTCCCCTACTATCAGATGTTACATGCTGCCTCACTGTATGGTACTGTAGTGGCGTACATGTTTGTAGGGCCATAAACACACATGTCCCATACAACAGACAGCCACCAGACCAAACTGTGTAGCAGGCCAGTATATGTAGGGCAGTCTGTGAGTGGCACATATGAGGATGGTGTCAAACACATAGTCCATATACTGTAATACCATGCTAGTTAACCATATGTGGCTGTGGCTGTGTTCACATTGGTTGTGGGCATGCACTGTCACACAGTTGTATCTTACCCTGTGCTGTGACATGCCTGTAGAGCCTGCAATATATGCAGGTACATGTGCATTCCGCCATAGGAGATGTAGGCCAGTGTTGAGCCAGTCTGCCTGCAGCCTGCATAGTGCATTGTGACATGCCTAGCAGCTGAGTGTATCTACCCAGTGGGATGTCATGTGCAGATACTAGCCAGATGTCCCACTGCCGGACCTCCGCTAACAGTCATGTATGTCTGACAGGGCAGTGGGATGCAGTGCAGATGTATGTCAATACCTATTGTGTAGTATGTGGCCATGGCACCCCTGTACCTGTGGTCATACCGTTACAGTCCAGGCAGGGGTGTGTGAATGCATGAACTATGGTGGACATTATATACCAGTCATTATGCATTATACCCATCTAAATGGCCATCCACATCCATGTTGTCAGGCATGGTACACATGTAGAACTAAGGGCTTATGTGTATACCTCTGGACTCCACAGACTGTATCAGACCCCCTCATATATTAGCCAATATCTCTGCTGCAGTCCACAGTGGCATTACTTGCTAGCAGCCGTACTGTACACTAATGTCCTTTGGATGTTGTTCAGTAACCAATGGCACACATGTTATGAGCAGAAGTGACCTGCCACAAACACCATGTCTTTGAAGACAATCACAATGACAGTAGCAATAGCCTACTAGTATACCTGATAGAGATACCTGACATCCCCTGCAACTACAACATTGGGAACATACAGGCTGGGGTTGGCCTACGCTTCATGTCCAGGAACTATGGTGGTAATATATGTACATATACATATCCAGATAGCCAGATATATGATTATACATGTGTACTACACCCATTTAACACTGTCATGGCAACCACCCTCTATTGATTCGCACATCATGTGTGCACGGTCCCATTACTTCTCCTGTCTGATGGGCATCTGTCCTGTGTGTGGGCAGCAGTGCTATCGACAGCATGTAGCAATACCCCTTACAAGAGAACTGGCACACTCAGAGCAGCCACATATTTGTAGGAGGATCAGGAAGTACAGCCAGACTGCGAGTGGAGTTGTGTTATGCTTTGTACATTACTAGTGTTACAGAGTGTGGGTGTACATATTAATTTGCCATGGAATGCAGTCTGTCTGCATAACACACAACTGTGGGCCTACCCTCATACTGGCTGGAGCTGTGCCTATCATGTCTTGTCTGTCCACCACACAGGTCTTGTGTCAGATAATACACTGGCAGTGTGTGTGTGTTGCATGTTACCGGTGCATGGCTACATCCAGGGCTGTCCATACCAGCAATTCCCTGACTAAGGGAATGTTACAGATTATCCTGTAACAACTGTACATTGTGTAGTGTATGGCAATAGTTGTCCACATATGTGCCTGTATTCCAACCTCTGTCCATCACCTACATACCAAGCTGTGCACATATGTCATGTTGTCGGTGGTTGATCCGTAGTGGGCTGGGAGTATAATGCACTGCCATGTCTGCCTTCAGTCCACTGCCATTGTAACCCCCACACATATGGTGGGGCTGGAGCCATATATGTGTGGGCGCCACCTACACAATACATGTGTGCCCTCATGCACTGCAGAGCCCAGTGTATGTAACAGTGGTATATGGCCCTGTATTATTGAGTCTGGGGGGGGAGCACCAGAAAAGACCTAGGCTGCTACAAAATGTGGGGTTATCAGGGCTGAGCTGCCTTAAGGTATCTGGATGTACACTTCCATATACGTCACCTATAGACACATTACTGACATGGATCTGGGTACTGCAGGACTACTGCCCCCTGCCATACAAACTGTTCTGTGTGTTGGTGTGCTCGTGATGGTGTCAGTTATGCCATGTTATGTAGCAGTTACAACCCATGTGGTCATAAAATGTCTATACCACCTACTGTGTTTGTACAGTGTGTAGATAGAGGCTGCTGAACTACACACCTGGAGTACATGCTGTCAATTGTTAGGTGTCCTGTGGCCCAGTGTGTCTTTCCTATTGTACAATGTGAATGGCTTGGCCTGGACAGCAACAGCTGTGAGCCTTTCCAGTCTACTGTATGAGTGTAACTGGTTCACTGTAGCATCACTCCATTGATATAGTTGTCAGGGTCTGAACAGCTATATGGCATGGCATGTAGAACTGTAATAGTACATGATGACAGGTTACCATGTCTGCAAACCCGTGGGTGCTGTTTCACCTATGGCCTCTGTGGGTGTATGTTACAGGCAACAATTGTCATTTGTATGGGTGGTACATACAGTGTCCAGTCGTTCAGGGGTCAGCTGTAGGCATAGTGGCTGTTCCATATTGTGTGCACCTACCACTTATGTATCGTACTGTATATATAACTGTGTGTGTATGTGTAGTCACATGTATATGTATATATATATATATATATATATATATATATATATATATATATGAAATTATAAATATGTATACCTGTATCTGCATATCTGTGTCTGTGTATCTGAAGCCTGGTAATGTTGATGGCTTCCACATAATACATTCCCCATGGGAGCCAGATTGTACTGCATGATATGTTACCAATAACAGCCTGATATCATACAGGTGGGATGTAGTACAGGTAACATTGTGTGGCCATGTTGCCACTGGTCCTGGTTATGGGATCTCCAACACTTGGTAGTGTATTGCAGGGTGGGCGTGTTTGGCTGGAGGGATGCCTATTTGTATGACTCGTATAGTGTGTGGTGCCTCTCATCCCCATTAACGTAACATGTAGCTTGTTACACTCCACTCCCTAACAGCTACATGTGCCTTGCAGTACCAGCACAACAGTGTTGCACCAATGGGTTGGTAGGCATTGGAATCCCATTGAGGTCTGCCATATGTGTGTATATGTGCATGTGTGCATATCTGTAGGGTACACTGGTCCGAGTCCAAATACACTGGTCCGAGTCCAAATACTCCTATTACAATACACATTGCCACACAGTAGTATGGATATTATTGTTGTCGCCCATAGGTGTGGCCATGCAATGCAACACCCTACTATGCCTGTGGCATGTGCATCACATGCATATCCCTGTGGTACCACTGCTGTGATATTCAAAGGGTTGTTTTTGCATCGTGGCCAATGTGTGATAGTGGGTATGCCAGAATATCAAGATAGGTTCTAGTGTACACATTATCCAGAGGGGGATGTGGGTGCTGTGTACACTGTCTTTACACCATGGTACACCTGGTATATGGCCCACATGCCACTCTCAGGTGGCCAATGTCACCATCACCCATACAGGTAACAGATAACAGGATACAGACCAGTTACACATGTGCTGTGTGCAGCCTACTTGTAATACACTGGAGATATGGACTAGTTAGTTAGCAACTATACAACCAGGTCTCTGAGATGTGTGTCTACCTGATATGTGTCGGTCAATTTGTATATGATGGTATGACACACTTTGTATTCACCATATACAAGCATTACATCCCCCATTACCATATTGTAGGCGTCTGTGGATGGTCTGCATGTAGCACGTGACCTGGTACACACCTCACCTTACAGATGGTGTCGTTCATAGGTTCATAGGTTGGTACTAGGCTATCAGCCCCAGGATCTATACAAGCCTAGCCATAACAATTCCCTGGCTATTTCTTCCCACACTATTTACTTCCCTGGACCCCTGTCTAGCAGGGCAACTGACGTGATCCCCGGGGTGAATTTCCTTTCTCCCATCCAATCATCAAGGTTCCTTTTGAAGAGGGTCAAAGAGGCACTCTGCTTGACATGTATGGGCAATCTATTCCAGATTCTGGGGAGTCTCTGGGTCAGGAACCTATCCCTCCAGCATAGCTTCATAGGTTCATAGGTTCATACTAGGCTATCTGCCCTAGGGCATTTATAAGCCTAGCCAGAATGTGTTTGGCTTTCGCCACCCATTTTAAATTTATTTTGCTATGCCCTTTTTCGAGGTTAGTATACTGTGTCTCTGTCTAACAGTGACACAGAAGTGATACCCGGGGAAAACCTATGATCTCCCATCCACTCATCAAGATTCCTCTGGAAGAGAGTCAATGAGGGACTCTGCCTAACCTGGACTGGGATTTTATTCCAGAGTGAAGGGAGCCTCTGGGTTATGAATCTGTCCCTCCAGCATGTCCTATTTATTTCAGTGCTGAGGTTCAAGTCTCGAGCCAGAGCTCGATGGGATTTGGATTTTCTGAGGTGCAGCATGTCCATTAATTCCGGGTTGGACATGGCTTTATACGTCAGGCACAGATCGCCTCTGAACAGGCGGTATGCCACTGAGTAGAGCTGGTGTTTCTTTAACCGGGCAGCATATGGCATCTGTTTGAGCCCTTTGATCCTCTTGCTGAGGTACTTTTGGGGTCTTTCCATTTGCTGCAGGTGTCTGGTAAGGTACATCCCAAAAGGGGCATTGTACTCAATTATGGGCCTGATGAGGGATGAGTAAAGAGGCACGATGACCTCCTCTGATCTAGATGTGAATCCCTTCATGATTAGGTGGGCTATATAAAATGTTTTTCTAACCACTTTGGCCACGTGGTTGTCAAATGAGAGATTGCTATCAACTTGGGTCCCCAGGTCCCTAATTACTTCTTCTGTACTTAATGGATTACCACCTATGTGGTAATTTGTGGGCACTTTGTTTTTGCCAAAGGGGATGACTATACACTTTTTGGTGTTCAGCTTGAGACCATGGCTCTGGCACCAGTTGTCTGTTTCTATGAGGCCCTTTTGGAGGATGCTTGTGTTGGCTGTAGAGTCGATTATGGCACCCAGTTTGCAGTCATCTGCAAACTTGGTCAGCCACAGTCCTTCCGTGTTGGCCTGTACCTCCGAGAAATATATACCGAACAAGAGAGGTCCCAGGACTGAGCCTTGTGGGACACCACTTGTAATTGGTTTGGAGTCTGACATGGCTCCAGCAATTCTAACCATGTGGGTTCTGTCCTTGAGCCAGTTTGCAATCCATCTAGTGACATAGGGGTTTATATTTAAGCTGGTGAGCTTATCTATAATGCCCGAGTGGGGTATTGTATCGAAGGCTTTTGCGAGGTCCAGGTAGGCTGTGTGGACCACCTTCCCCTCGTCAATGGCCTTGGTGACAGTTTCAAAGAAATCAACCAGGTTTAAGAGGCAGGATCTGCCCTTAACAAAGCTGAACTGGGTAGGATCCAGTGTCTGTAGGTCCCCAATATCTTTATTTATGAGGTCCATGATGATCCTTTCCATAGCTTTGCAGACCAAGCTAGTCAGGCTTATGGGGCGATAGTTTCCAGGATCCGTTGAGGCACCACCTTTATGGAGAGGGACCACTGTTGCTGTACGCCACTCTTTGGGCACATATCCTGTAGTAAGGCTGAGATTGAACAGTAGTTTTATGTTTGGGTTTAGCTCTTCTTGGAGTTCATGTAGGACACAGCCCGGGACACCGTCTGGTCCCATTGATGCTGTGTTTTTTGCTTTGGAGAGGGCGGCTCTTACCTGAGCATCTGAGATGTCAGGTGGGCCGCACTCTGCTGGGATAGATATTTGCCCTTTTGGTGGGGGGGGGGGGGGGAGAAGTTTGCACTGAACCTGTCAGCTAGGATGTTGGCAATATCTGTGGGTTCAGTGTATTTTTTTGTCATTTTGGCCTAATTCTGAGCATATCTGGGAATTACCACCCAGGTTCCTAACATAACTAAAGAAAGCCTTGTGATTATCCTTACTGTCCTGTGCAATTTTTCTCTCGAAGCTGGCCTTAAACAATTTTATGAGTGCCCATAGTTTTTTGCTAATACTGATCAGTGATGCCTTCCCTTTTTGGGATTTTGCTCTATCATTTAGTAGCTTCCTCCTTCTATTGTATAGTTTGTTTATGGCTGGGGACCACCAGACAGGACGTCTGCAATTGGAGGATTGGGTCTTGGTTTTATTTGGGATCGCATGATCCATGCATTCCTGAAGGTGTTCATAGAATGCGTTTATAAAGGATTCTGCGGTCTGGGCCGTATTTTCCACAGGCCCGGGGTCTTTGAAGGATTCCACCTCGGTTTTGAGGAGTGTGAAATTTGCTTTAGAGAAGTTTTTCACTGTAGTTTTCTGGGCAGGGGGTGGGGTCGGGATGTGAATATCCAGTGAGATTAGTTTATGGTCTGATCTTACCAGTGAGGGATACACTTCTGGTCTGGAGCATAGAGTCCCCATGTTGGTGATGATCATGTCCAGTATGTTTTCCCCTCTTGTGGGAGTGGTAACAAGTTGTTCCATAGCATTTGAGTTTATAAATTCTAGGAACCTTTGGGCTAGGGTGTTGGAGCTAGAGTAATGCTCCCAGTCTATGTTTGGGTAGTTGAAGTCGCCAATATAATGGTGTTTGGAGAGACCTTCATATTTTCCGGTGTTCTCAGAAAGGCCGAGTGGGGTTCCTGGGTTTGGGAGGGTGGTCTGTAGCAGGCTATAAACTGGAAGGCAGTTTTACCCACTGTTAGTTGCACATGGATAGTCTCTGATGCTTCGTGCTTTGCCACCAACCAGGAGGTGTGGGTATCTTTGATGAATATCGATACTCCCCCTCCTTTTGTGGTTCGGTCCAAGTTTTGGGGCCAAAAAGCATGGTATGAGGTATAACCTGGTAGTGCTGGGGTGCTCTCGGGAGCCCTGAACCAGGTTTCTGTTACTGCACAGATATCGATGTTCTCCATGCTAAGGAGAGTTTTGAGTGCGTGCATCTTGAGGTTTAGACTTCTGGCAATGAGTAGCATTACTCTTAGTTTCTTATCCCTTGTGATACCTATGGAGGTGGGTTTGTCTTTTGAGCCTTGCCTAAAAAAGGCACTATGGGGTAGCAAGAGCCTTTGCCTATATCCAAAGCCCAGGGTGACAGGTGCAAGCCGTCCCTAGCGAAGCATCGTGGCTTGTCGAGCATATCATCCCAAGCTGACAGGCATTGGATCCCCTTTGAATGACACCAGTACTTAAGCCAATTGTTGAAATTGATCATCTTGTCTTCATATTGTGGCATCATTCTTGGTGAGGGTAAGATGCTACTCAAGGTCAGGGTCATACCGGCCTGGGCTACATGCTCAGAGAGCTCCTTTATGTCTCTTTTCATGTAGTCCAGGGAGGTACGTCTCAGGTCATTCACACCAGCATGGACAATGATCCTCTCCTTGTTCAGCCTGATGAGCGGGATGTCAGTGTGCCTGATGATAGAGTCACCTATTACAAGTGTATCAGGTGTGTTGTTTAGTGTTAAGGGCTGTGACTGTTCGGCACACTGGCTTTGTGAGATATGTGTTGCACGTGTTTTGTTTTGGGGTAGCGGTTGCTTGGGTGTCTGCTTTGGAGGTCTCTGCTGCTTAGGCAGATCTTTATTTAGAGCCTCCGAGTATGTTTTTGTGTGATTATGTGTTTGGTTTGCTGTCGTGGTAGGTCTATGTGAGACTGGAATTGTAGTGAGTGTGGTTTCCTTCTCCTCCTGACTGGTTATGCCAGTACTAAGTTGAGAGAGTTTAGCCTCCAGTTTGGCTATATGGTCGCATCTCTCACATGTGTTGGAATTTGTTGGGAGGAGGAGAGGGTTGTCTGTGTACATGAGGCAATTGTAACATTGCCTCAATATTCCCAGATTCACCAGCTTGACCGGAGAGGAGATTGACAACTGACCTTTGGACATGCTAGAATAATATTGGGAATTCCTTAATAATTGAAAACAAGGGCCAGTGGGGAGTGAGGGTGTAGTGCTTTTAATTTTTAGTGCTGACTTATATAATTGCTTTAGCGAGCAAGTGCCAGGTAACTTAAGTGCAATGTGTTACAGGTAACTTAAATGCAAAAATGACAAACAGTAACTTTCTTTCAAGTGAAACAAGGAAATAAGTACAGTAAGCAATGCAGATATCACTAGTGATCCACAGAAGCTGAGAAGCGCATATTAGGTGGAATTAGCGTTCCAGGGAAATAACAAGCAAACAAACAACAAGCATATAAACAAAGCTAGATTCAGCAGGCCTGGATCTAGTCTATGCTACAGCAAACAAGGTGTACCAATTTCAGCAAGATACAGTTCAAATATTCAGGCACTATAAACCTTTAACCAGAAATTCCCAGCTCAGAAGGGCAGAGTCCAGCCTCTTCTCCCACAAGAGTGCAGACCACGAACCTTCTTAATGTAAAATAACTGGCCTGAAGCCCAAGTGCTTAAACCAGAACTAATACACTTTAAGAATAACAGACACTGGGCTCTCAATCAGCAGTTCCCAACTTAGAAGGATGAAAGTAACCTGTCCTGCCACCACAGTGCATGCCACAAACCTTCCTAATGTAAAACAACTGGTCTGAAGCCCAAGTGCTTAATCCAAAAGACTTAGAATGATAGCTACACTTTAATCAAGTTAAAGCATGTTTTGTTTATTGTGATGACAAGGTTTAGATCCCTGGAGCATGTGGCTCTGAGGGATTGGGATTTCTTTAAGTGTAGCATGTCCAACAGCTCTGGGTTTGACATGGCCTTGTATGTTAAGCAGAGATCACCTCTGAGTAGACGATATGTGACAGAGTATAGCTGGAGTTTTTTAAGGTGGTCAGCGTAGGGCATCTGCTTGTGTGCAATGACAGCCATACAATTCAGTAGCACTACATATCCGGGTTGAGGTCTAGACACTGTGTCGCCAATTAAGGATGTGTGTGTGTGTGTGTATGTGGATGGGTTGACATAAGGGTGAAGATTATACCTGTACCAGCAGGCCACCAGTCACGTTTGCATGGCCAATAACTGTTATACATACCTGTGGCATGCATGCAACTGTATACCACATATATCACGGCCATGGTGTCACCACACTGACATACCCCTGTGGAATATGACTGCGGACCATCCTCCTGCTGACACATGTATGCCTACAGCACAAATGGATGACAGTATGGGGATATCAATTGGTGTTACCAACAGATGAGATGGATCATAGCTGCATGGCTACACTACCTAACATGTATGCAGTACACATTACCCCTGACTACATTCTACACTGCAGTACATTGCGGCACTCTATCACAGTCATGGTGTGCATCAGAACCATGTTAGCCTGTCCCTGCATCGATGTCATGGATGGCAGGGATGTGCCACAGGTATCATCATATGCACAGGGTGTGTGAATGTCATCTTAGCTGCAAGGCTACACTATCTGTCATGTATGCAGTACACATTACCCTTGACTACATTCTACACTGCAGTACATTGCGGCACTCTATCACAGTCACGGTGTGCATCACAGCCATGTCAGCCGGTCCCTGCATCGACGTTTTGGATGGCAGGGTTGTGGCACAGGTATCGTCATATACACAGGGTGCGTGAATGTCATCTTAGCTGCATGGCTACACTACCTGACATATATGCGGTACACATTACCCTTGAATACATTCTAGACTGCAGAACATTGTGGCACTCTATCACAGTCACGGTGTGCATAAGAACCATGTTAGCCTGTCCCTGCATCAATGTTGTGGATGGCAGGGATGTGACACAGGTATCATCATATGCACAGGGTGTGTTGCAGGTGTGCCAGTGGCCAAGGGTGGTCCAAACATGTGTCACTATGTGTGTGGGTGAGGGGTGTGGTTCTTTGATTGGGGCATGGAGATGTGGTGTGTGTCAGTATGGGGTCGCCCTAGGTATGTATGCATGCACACAGTTCTGCCATGTGGCTGCCCTATACTAGTAATGTTGGACAGCTGCAGACAATACCTGGCAGGGTGTGGATTTCAGTGCCTCCAGCCAAAGACACGCTGACTGTGCCTGCCAGGAGTTCCATGGGCATGTGCAGGTACAGACCTTGAGGTGCTACACTCCCTTGATTATGATATATGTCCACTAGAACCATGACCCACCTGGACCTGGCCAGGACCAAGTGCATGTGGCCTGCTGTGGTGTGGTGTGGACAGCAGCCCCTGTGGTGTTCTGGGGCTGGTACTGCCACTACAGGAGCAGCTGTGCATCCTGGCACGTCCACATTGACTGCCAGCTGCTGGTGATTCTGGCCTATGTCCACGCGGCCATTGCACCACTCCCACTGCACATTCTGGCACAGACATACCACAGTCGAGGATGCCAACCATCTCACATCACCTTCTATCCATGACCTCGGTATATTCACGGAAGGCAACAGCGAGTTCATGGCGGTTGCCACTTACAGCTGTGAAAGCAGACCTCTGCAGCCTCAGGACCTGTCTGGAGTGCATTTCCATACGTGCCTGTGTCTCCATTACAGTGTGAAACATGCTCCTTGTGGTACCAGTTGTGGCACCTCTATCAAGGGCAGGATGACCTACGGTCCTCCCATGACCCCATGGTACATCTGCCGATGTGCTGGCCTTCTGGTCATCTGGCTATGCTGACTGTGACCCGACACAGTTGGCATGGACACCACACTTTCCTGGTCATTGCCACCAAGCGCCAACTGTCCTTCTGCTATGGCCACATGTGATGTGGTTTGTAGGGGCACTGTAACTGTGTGCAGGCTTAGCGTGTCTAGGAGGGTGATGACAAATGTTGGCACAGTGTCGGCTTCTGCAACCCCACCTGTGCCTCACCTGTACCTTCATCATCATCGGTGTCTGTAGGGACACCTACCTCAGTTTGGGTGCAGGAGGGACCCTGACCCACCTCGTCACCTGTGGGGGAAAAAATACACACGTTAAGACATGTACAGCAGTGCACAACAGTACACACACTCACACTGACAGCCACCTTACTACCTCACCTTCCCTGAGTTTGCAGACAGTCCCAGAGTCAGTTACATATGTTCCCCTTCCTGCATGGCACTTGGTAATATACACACATCACTACAACCCATTAAAATATCATCTCTCTCCATGCCTACATGTGTGGTTACCACAACTGACCTGTTACTCCATCACCTCCCTGACCTGGGTGGAGTAGGTTGTACATGGCCTCACTGATGTCACCCTGTATTACCCTGTGTATGGGCAGTAATTGTGTACAAGGCCCCTATATGGTTGGGGCTGCTACATTCACTACATATGTCACACACCAGAGCCTCATACTACAGTCTTGCTCAGTCCATGCCACATCTGCTACACAAGCGACCCACATGCAGACAACAGTACTACGGTGGATACACTCACTGATGCACTGGGTAATTCCCCATTGCATTTGTAGTGCTGCTTATGTGGGTAGCTGGTTACCTATCTGCTGCTGGCAATATGATGTGTATACCTAGTATGTACTGCACCTCTCAATGCATGCTACAGACCTTGTTACTTGTTATGCTATCAGCTGTCCTGTGTTCACATACCTAACAGGTTGTTCTGGTGTCCCATGTCTCACTCCATGTACAGCATAATTCCAATGAGAAGTACTGCCATGTGGTCAATCCCACTATTGCCTGTGCATACATGTACACACACACACACACACACACACACACACACACACACACACACACACACACACACACACACACACACACACACATCTGACATGCATCGTCCACACTCCACTAGATTGCACTTACGAACACAACCGAGACACGCACACACACACACCCCACACTCCTACATGTGGAGTTGCACAACATTTGTACACACAGTCCTCCCATTAGCCTTCTGTCAACATCCATTACATATGGAGCTCAACAGCATGCAGTTCAACTATAGTGACATCATGCTAGCGGCAGTATACATGTGTGTGAGGCATGGGCTTTGTTGGTAGGTGATGGCCACTCACCATGTTAACACTGCACCCATGTACAAAGTGTTACTGTGGACCTGTTCTGCACCCTGCTTTGTACTGTGCCCCATACCTCAAGGTATAGAAATCATTGATGCATCTGTAGTACTGTGTCAGTTATGTCAACTCCAATGCTCACAGCCCCTGTGTGTTGTAGCAACACATACCTGGGATGATATGTAAACAGATATCAGTTGTGGATGCCTGAGGTCTGCGTTACAGATCACAATATCAGCAGTGCATGTATGACCAGTACATGATTATTACACTGACAACCAGTGGACCTTACCATGGCTGTGAGGAGTGCCCTACACATGTCCCAGACCTCTGTATGGTTGCAAGGTCTACAGGTCTACTCATGTGCACATCCCTTGGAGTGCAAACACTGCTTTCACGAGTGCTGTGGGGTCAGGGTTATGTCTGCAATGTTTACTTAATATAATTGTGTGCAGCTGCAGCCATGGTGGTGTTGAGACACACATGTCCCTACTGTAGGCTGTGTGTCCTGCCACACATCACATCCCTGTGCAAACATTGCACATTGACAGGATGTTAGTTATCTTGCGTGTATCTGTTGTACCCTTCCGATACCCCAGCATGGTCTCTACTGTGATGCAGTGCATTTCTCAGCAACAAAATTTGAACATGTATAGCATGCAGTATGGATAGGTATGTTAGACATGTGCATGGGGATAGCCCATAGCTATTATATGCCCAGTTTATCATCATGCATGAACATGAAGCATACTCACCGGCTACAGGCTGCTGCTGTGGTGGTATCCTGGAGGGACCTACATAGGAGAACGAGAAAGCTGATGTCAGTGGCCACAGCTGTGGCATTCATAACAGGTGAGTGCAGCATTACGTTACATCAACAGTAGAATTACACAGTATCACAGCTTATACACAACAGTTTATTACTACTACTACACAGCAGCAGACTATGTATATGACATCTCATTTTTGCATGATGTACCTGTACAGATGCAGATGCATACACATGAGTGGTGTACCGATGTGCCCTGGGGCCTTACCTGCACGCTCCTCAGCTGGTGTGTCGTTGGCACCCACCTCCAAGATGTGCCCTGCCAGGTGTTGATGCTGCGGGCAGACAGGTGCCACTAGGCTGCTGAGAAGCTCCTCCACATGGGTGAGGGGTGGATGGGTAGGTTGCCCGCCCATTGCAAGGTGGTCCCCCTTATGGCAGCTGCACACCGACATACATGGCGAAGCACATCAGTGCAATGATGCTGGACGTGCTCATAGCTGAGGTTATGCAGTCCAACCCTATGGACTAGCTCGTTCCACAGGGCGGTCCTATCCTGCTGGTCATGGGCTGTCTGGCCAAAAAGAAGTATGTAGTGCTGCACCAGGTGGTCGATGATGATAGCCATTTCAGCAGCGTTGTACATGGGAAGGTGACTATGTGACATGATTCCTGTAAGACATAAGGATGGAAACAGGTCTGAGCCACCCACCCATACAGCATGGTTACCATAGTTCTTAATACAAATATATGTCTCCCCCCACCATATCAGCTATAACAACACGTTCACAGACTGGAATTATGTCAGCTGCTTACCTACCATTGGGACATATGTTGTATTGTACCAAGCTTTGTGCTATGTGTATGTGCCATGCTTTGTGCTATGTATTTATAGCCATGCTCCCTATGGGGACACTTATCTTTAGTGGCCTGTTACAGACTATTTCACCTGCATGTCATTGTCAGTGCCACTATATATATGTGTATAAACATACATCTATGTACATATATGTGTAGATATATGTTGTACATTGTTGATATATATATATATATATATATATATATATATATATATATACCTGTGTCTATATGAGTATCTATATCTGTACACATACACGTCACATTCCGTATCACACAGATATGTGGAGTGCATACAGACATCCGGTCCACATTCTGTAACCGTCTTTCATTCACAGCTGCTCTGTTCTGCCTTGCTGCAACACAGACAGGTGCCACATGTGAACACAGCCTAACATTAGGGTAGTAATCGTGGTGTGAGATTGCTGGTATGCCTATTACACACCTATGGCATTTGTGCATGCTACATTACACATTCACATGACTGTCCAGCAAGTGGTGTGCTCTGACACCCATGTGTCTATCGTGACAGCAGTACATCTACCAACAGCTATTGTGTACACTAACATAACATGCACAGATATTATGGCTGACATCTTTCTCATTCATTGCTGATCTGCACAGTTGGCAGGTATGTTCCACTGCTTACAGAGACAGACAGTATTGTCCAGATCAGTTGTTCAGCAGGACATCATTACAGGGCCAACTAAAGATGGCACATATCAAATATTCTACATCAAAAATCCTAGTAATCTATACCACATACTACATTAAATTACATACAGTTATGTTTTACATACCTTTTAGTGTTTGGATGGGTGTGATGCCTTCCCGGATGTGGCCTGTAGTTAATATTTCCCCACTGTGTGAGTTCCAATTTATGTTTTTTTTTTGTTTTCCCTTTTTTCTTTTTTTTTTTTTCTTTATCTCTCTCCCTCTCCAGTAGAGTGAATGAGTTGGAATGAATGGATTTCAGCATGGCTTTTGTAGGTGATACACATGATCAGGTGTTGGGCACTGCACCAATCAGTGTGCAACAGTTTCTGACTGCATTCAACCTGCTGTGTAGTGATTCTGTTAACCATCGTCATGGCAACCCACTACTATAAATTGCTTACTCATGTGGGCGTTGTCCCTTCACCTTTTCATTATGGAGGACATCCTTCCTGTATAGGCAGCAGTGTTACAGATGGCAAGTTGCAGTACCTATTACAGCGGGGCTTGCAGACACAGGACAACTACACAATCTTAAGAAGTTCCAGACCTACAGACAGAGTGAGTAGTGTTGTTATGTGCTTTTTATATTGGTCTTGCAGTGTTTGCGTGTACATAGTAGTTTAGGATGGAATGCAGTCTGTCTGCATAGCTCTCAACAGTGAGCCTATCCACATGATGGCCAGTGGATTGTCTGTTTGTTTATGCCTGTGCACCACACCTGGCTTGCCCTAGATATATCCCCGGCAATCTGTCTGTTGCATGCTATCAGTACATGGCTACTTCCAGTTGTGTTCCTGATGTATTATTCCTGCATAAGGGTATGTTGCAATGAATCCTGTAACACCAGCAATGTGCAGGGTGTGTAACAGCAATATTACGAGTATGGCCCTGTGTTCCTGCCTCTACCCTCCACATTTATGGCTGGCTTTGTCCTGCTGTGATACGGTTAGGGGTTGTTCGGTATTGGCCTATCATAATGTACTGCTAGCATTCCTGCTATCATCCCAGTCATATCTTGGACTCCCACGACATTTGTTGGTCAGGGTCCATATATGTAACAGATACATAGACATTATCACAGGTAATAAATGTCCCCCCTAGACCTTGACTGCAGGGTGTGATTGGCGGCTGCTGCACTACATCTGTTATTGCTTATTGTTATCTATATTGATGGCAAATCCTTTGTCCACAGTTGTACAAATTGACGAGCCTGACCTGGACAGCATAGTATGTTATATATCCGCACTGTCTGTATCTACTTTTCTGTGTGGGCCTTGCATTCCTCACTGATTAAATAAGTGCAGATCTATGTGCTGTCAGTAATGGCATACATTATTGTAAAATACACCATTAAAGGTTGTCTGTGTGTCGTTTCATGTCCTTTGAATAGTGAGTGGGATATGTGTAATTCAGTACTCATGTGCAATTGTTCATAGGTTAGTACTAGGCTAACTGTCCTTGCGAGCCAATTTAAGCCTAGCCAATTATCCCTGTGAGACTCAAACCCTGCACCTTGTGTTTGCAAGGTAAACACCTTCACCATTAGGCCACCCTCCCAACCCAATGTAAATGTCATTTAGTAGGTTATACAGTAAGACGATGCTGTTATACCAATTTCACATGGAAAATAGAATGTGCTGCAGTGGGACTCAAACCGAGAATGCATGTGCGGTAGGTGGATGCTCTGCCCACACTATTGCAGTTCTGCGTAATTTGCATATTTCTACCTTAATATCATACCAATGCTCCCTTTCCCTGGCCCCCGAGCTCCACGTACACAGCATCCATCCATTCTGCAGTTGCTAGCCCTGCCATACCATGCCTCCACACATTACCCTCTCTGCACATCTCGGTACTCCTCCATACTACTGTCTCGATGCAACCTTCTGCAGGCTCTTCATCCATTTAGTCCAAGCATGTTCGAGCCTTCCCTTCATCCACCTTCGATACTGGTGGAAACATCATTGTGACCCATAGAATCTGGTGCGTCCAGCAGGGATTGACCTGTTGTTGTGTCACAAGTACACTTTGCTGGTCTACACTGTTTCTCCCACTGGTTGCATCCTGCCAGGGTTTTGAGAAGCAGTGGTGTGCTCACAGATCAGACTAGCCTCATCTCCCTCTTCCACGGATGCAGCATGCCCTCACTCCGTGCCCCGATTTCCATTCCTCTCTTCAGTATTATACAAGGCTACTGTTCTCACAGTATGCGTGGACAGGCACTATTCATTGACACTCATAGACTGCTCAGAATACTGTGACCGAGCACTGTGCATATGTTTGCTGGTATTAATGTACATACTTACATACATTTCCTATATTGTTGACTGACTGTGCCGGATGATATGTTTGTGATAACAGCAACTGATTGTATATCCACCATGCCTTCATGGTAAATCACTTGGACTATAGTGTGTGTGGGGGGGGAACTGGGAGTGCTGATTATGTTGTTACTGGCCACGACGAGGGCTGTA
>NC_056728.1:1033421077-1033656077 GCF_019279795.1 Protopterus annectens
TATGAGCAATCTCGCTCATTTATTTACACTTTCAGCTGTTCTACTTTGCAGGGGCATGTTTATTCTGAGAGCTCTACTCTCAGACATGCCCCCTGCACTCGTACATGCTCTGTGTAGGATTAAGAGTTCAGTCAGTGTGTTTTCATTAATATACATGGTGCACTGCCTTCCTCCTCCTAAATGGCCGCTTCCATGCAGGACTAGACTAGTCCTGCACGGAAGATTAGTAAACCAGGGGGTTTGTGTATGGCTAAATGATGATTGATCTACTATGCAACAATTAAAAGTTAGGTTAGTATTGTTTACAGGTAAATTAACTGACAGAGCACATCACTATAACATCTGACTTTTATAATCTCTGCCCTGTATATTCAAAAGGTTCTCTTTTTTTATATATTATACTGAAGACATTCAGCATTTCTTTACAGTGTTGTAATTATGCATGTTCATCAAATTCTAAGAATTTTTCTTTGTTAATATCCATATACCAACTACATCCAGTTACCACAACCCTCAGGTGGAGGGTAGCTCTTATCTCCTTATTTTTCATATGCGTAAATAACATTTGTGGTAAATTTTCCTTTGTGTATTCACTATAGATGAAGGACTGAGCTGTGCTTAGTCTTTTTTATCTGCAATATTACTCATATATCTTAAAATTAAATATCTATGTATGCTATAATGTGAAATGAACATATAATCTTAATTATCTTGTAGGCATGAGTTTTTTTAAACATATGATTTAGGGTATTGGCTATTTATTTTATATTTTTTCAGGTATTTGCTATTTATGATTATACTCTTAATATTCTACAAGCAAATTTGTTATGTTTGTCTTTTTTTATCAATGGTAGGTAAGTAACTATTAATATTAAATGTTTCTGCTGATAATGTTTCATATACTTCATACTATAATTTGTTCGATCTTTGTTTATTATCATTTGGGTTTCTCACATAAAACCATCATCTCTTTTTAAAATTTCTCATTCATCCATACTTGTTTCATTATTTTCTCATCTAGAAGTCTGGAAATTTGAAACCAGTTTGTAAATATTTGCATATATATTAATGATTTTTCTTTCATATTTCCTAATTCCTCTTTTAAATACACTGCTAGGAAGATAGTTGGTAATCTTAATAGGAGTCAGATATGTTTTGAACCTTCTAGGCTGGCATTCTAGTCCTTCTCTGAGTCCAGGTTTGTGATTCATATGTTACTAAACTTACCATTCTGGTCTTACTTGCAATTATTGAAAATATGATATTATATTTCCCATATAGCTTGTCAAAGCAAGAAAACATATGTTAATCTATATGTAGCTTTTTGGTTTTCATTTTTAAACAGTTTGTATGCTTGTTTCATGTGTTATTCTATGTATATATCAGACCAAAGCACGTATAGATTTGAACTGCTCATTTCTAAACTTTTTAAGCCAAAGATGTATACTGCTTTCCTGTAACTGAATATCATTACTTATCTGGGGCTTAAATATTATTTTATCTCATTACTTTTGTTTTTTTAATACTGTTTTTATCTTACATGAAATGACACATTTCCCAAGTCTAATATTTGATATGGTTTTAAGTTGTAAGCTGTAAACTACAATTATTAAATCATGTGCAAAGCCTATCCCTGGGATTCATAAACACCTAAACTAAGTGTACACTAAGTATACACTGTTCTGAGTGAATGGACAACAGAAGCATAATTCACAACTTTTTCATCTTATTTTATTAATTTTCCTCCTGATTTTCTTGTAGTATTAAATATTGAGGGAGATTCATAAAGATTACCTAAAAGTGTAGCCTACATATACATTTAGTACAATCTTTCTGACTGACTTGAATGCAGAAAATTGTGGTAGGGATGTTCTTGAACACAAATCATGTACACTTACGTGGGCATTAACTAAAATTGTTTCTTTCTTATTTTTTGGCATAATAACTTTCTCTTTGGGTAAATATACCATTATTTATTACTGTATATTATAAAAAATTAGAGCACCATAACACACATTAGTCTGATGACTCTCTTAATAGTAGTCCAGTCCACATAGTCAGTTTTGATACTATTTTTATTTTAGCATAGTTATACTTGCAAAGTTCAATAATTATGTTTAATCCATCTCTGTTATACCACTCTGCTATCAAAACAATCCATCACATCTTCTGATGAAAAAAGTAAAAATCTTCCTTGAGATCAAGGAAGTGTGTAAATATTTTTTATTCACTCTTTGAGATAAGATATCATCAGTGTAAGCAAAATGCAATTTAGGTAAGCCAGCACTGTTCATATTATTTCATATTTCTTGCAATACACTAAGAGGAAAATGCTTAACAATGAGTCAAACAAGGTGATATGTCAATATATTTTGGAATGTCTTATCCTCTTTGCTATGCAGAAAGCAAGATGTTTTATATATCCTTACAATGCAAAGCTGAGAATCAATGTCCATTCTGGAATGCTGGATTATAAATTTCATTTATTATGTCATCCAGCCATGGGGGATTATTTCTCTTCAGATTTCAAAGCATTTCTATTATTTTTCCCAAACGTCTTACCAAGGTGGTTTCATGTTCCTATTAATTTTATTTCATTTAGCTGTGCATCTTCTTCTTTGCAATCTTTAACAAATACTAAGAAAGAACTCATAATTTTTGAACCACACACCAGGTGTATACTTTATAACAGTCATTATTTCTATAAACTGCCAAAAAATTAAATTCTCATTTGTTTGAATTACTCTTAGCATACCTTCCTATTTCCTTTAGCAGCCATAGCTTGTAGTCTTACTCATGTGTACTAAGTAACAGACAAACTGCTGTAGTCCAACAAAGTGCATTTCATAACATGTGCCTGGAAAACACAATCTAAATGGAAAACATATTCATGGTTAAAATATTAACATTAACTCACAAACCTCATACTGTTAAGTTATTCTCAGACAGATAAAAGCTGAATATGTTTAACGTTACTTGCTGTGTCTTCTGTTTACATCTGGTTATGTATTTGGGTATCCTTTTTTACTTGGGCTTTTTGACTGATAATTATGTACCAATCACATATAAGGGATCATGTTCATATCTACATCACATTTCAGGTGTTATGTATTGGATGAGTTGCTTTGCCAGCTTCATATCTTTAAATCGCACACATATGATTTTCAATACCTATCAGAGGCTTTAGCTTCACGGAGTCTTAGCCTGTTATACAAGACTAATGTGCCTATGTAATTTTAAGTGGCTAGAGTTATTCGTGTGATTGTCTTAAACCAACATTGCTGGCTTGGGATGCCATACTGATATGATTTGAATTTCCATCTAAAGGTTCTTTCTATCACATTCCACCTTGTATTCCTAACATGTCTTTCTCATGCTCTTTCTTTTAATTAGGTTGTTCATCCCACTCACTTCTTAAAAAAAAAGCTTTTAAAATTATCATTGCTACTGTTTTATGCCCTTTGCCAACTCTGAATCCAACTTCAAACAAATGCACCTGATGTTTTTTTTCAACAGCAGATTAAATCAGTTGTCTATGAAAAACAACAAACTATTTTTCAGTTACAACATCTTCCTCTACTCACTCATCATACCTGCCATTTAGTTTTGGCAACAGGGTTATTTTGTATTTGGAGAGTAAGCCTATAGCTACAGATAGTCATTGTGCTTAAGGCACCAGAAGGACAGAAGAAAAACATGACTACAAGCACCTTTCTATGTTGACATTTCTTGCACCAAAAAATGTAAACGTAATGAGTATTAAAATTAAGCAGCTGGGGAAAATTCCTGAAGAAAGTATTGCAAGATTTTATGAATACTCAACATGTTGAGCACTGAGGAATATGAAGAGCATACAAAGGCCATAGCAAGTGAAAATCTGTTAAATCATATTTTACTAATAAGTGGCTATATAGTGATAAAAAATATAGAGAAGTTTGAGGAAAAGTTATATTTAGGGTTCATATTCTTTGATGCCAAAGCAAAGTTAGGATGAACTGAAACCCCTGGTGTGTCCTTATCCCACAAAATGGTACTGCTATATATAACCAGTGATGAAATCTTTGATCCAATAGTACATCTCTGTATCTTTTCAGGTTTTATGGAGAATAAGGGCACTTACATGTTTATATAAGTAACAGGCCCCAAAGCAATAGAGCACACAATAATATTTATAAAGCTTTTGTTGGCCCTTGGGGTAGGGGAGGCTAGAATACTGGACAGAATGGGATTTTACATGTGTTGGAAAACTGGAGCAGACCACAGGCATGTAGATTCAGTGAGTACTGTCCATGCACTTGATGAAGGATGGCAGCAAAGCTAAGCTGTCATGGCCCCATATCAAGGGCTTCATTTGAAAATGCCAAAATTAGCTAAGGTGAAAGCACAAAAAAATGATAATTCTAAGTCTATCCCACATAGCATCTGAGCCGTTAGTAATTTGAATTCTAATAACAGGATCAATTTCAGAACATAAGCAGTGCTAAACAGAAAAACATACCAGCAATTAACACATGAATTAGGCAATAAGTAGCCAGACAAAAACAAAAATTTAAGAAAAAGAGCACCAGTGCTGATGATTTTAGTAAAGAATGTCTAAACCAAAGTGGAAATGACTAAAAATGACTTAGTACCGTGGCATTAACAGAAACATGGTACAGTGAGAGGACCATGGATGAGATATCTTATTCCAACCATGACATCTAGATGTATGATAATAGATAAAAGAAGAAAAAGTATGAAATGATATCTAAGGAAAGGAATTAGGAAACAAAAACAATAAGTTAGTATGGAGACACTAGCAATGGATTTAGTAATACAGCCTGCACAAGGGTTAAATCTACCTATTCTCTTCATAAAGGTTGTAGCAAAAAAACATGATACATGGAATGTTTAGAATGATGGAGAAAAATGGGATACTGTTGTTCACAGATTTAAATATTTCAAGCTGATAATTAGGGTACCATCAATGCAGCTACTCAGAATGGCAGGATATTTCTTGATGCCCTACCAAAGGCAGGAATCCATTAGCTACAACTAAAACCTGTTTTTGAAAGAGCAGCCTTAAAGTGCAATGTTTTTAAATGGAGAGACAGATATTGGATAGTGCCCATCCATTTTGTAACAGGTGATTACTGAACGCTGTGCTTCACCATGATCTTAGCTTTAGAGTCCAGGTATGCAGTACTAAGCATTTTGTGAGGGTCAGTATTTACAAATATGTGGCAGTTCATCAGAAAAGCTGGGTAAGATGGACACAAAGGTATTGCCAAACAATTAAGAATCAATGATCCAGAGTTGTAACCGGTAGCTTTTGCTCTTTCCCAAACCAGTATCCTCAGTCAAATCACTCTGGTGTTACTCACCTAAGAGGAGGTGCTCAGCAAAGAGGTGAGATAAGCTGTGGATAGTGAGGTGAGAATAGCTGTGGATAGTACTTAGAGAGGAGGTGCTCAGCAAAGAGGTGAGATAAGCTGTGGACAGCATTTACATAGAGTTAGCATTCTTGTATTGATGCCATCAGCCGCTGTAGGTTAAGTAGACTGTATGAGTATGTACCAGGGTCACTAACACTATATTTCACAGGCTGCCTCAGGATTTGTTGATGTGCATGGCTCCATTCTGGCTGTAGTTAGTAGGTAGATGTTTCTTCTGTTAAGAATGACTATCTTTATGGCCAAGCTATGATCAGACCAGATCTTCACACATTCCACAAAGTAGTTGTCATTACTCTAAAGACTAAATCTCCTTTTAGAAATTAATCTTCCATGTAAAAGAAGGTCTTTGGATACATCATGCAATATCTAAATAGCAGAGATGGAAAACCTTAAAAGCTTTCCTTAGGGATAAGAAGTAAGCTTTGGATAGGCTTCATTTCCCTGAGAACCAGCTGCTTGAATTTTATCTGTCCACTCATAACTGGTGAAATTTATTGCATGTGATCTTGATTTCATGGGTATTATTCTGGGAAGTTTCTTCCTTCAACCCTGTTGTCTGACTGCAGTGTTAGTCTTTGTAAGTTCATCATAGATGTGAGCTTGCCTCTATCTACTGGAGGGCTGGAGAGCATGCCTTTTGGGGGGGTGCTGTACACCTTGCCCAACTCCTTTAAATGCTCTTCAACTGGTGCTATGAGTTTATGTGCATTTGCTGAGTTTTGATCAGTTAGGTTTGCAGACCTTAATTTAATGCAGGGCAAGGAGTGTGCTATTCATAACATGAAACAAAACAGTTCCTATTTGTTTCATGGAAAAGGAATCACAGGCAGTAAAGGAACATTCTGTGGCACTTCTATAGAAAGGAAAAAGAAATGTATTAAGGCTGCTGATATCAAGGAAGGGATAAAACTGCTCTTTAGAGATTGAGCTGGCTATTGTTTATGTTGGCTGCAAAAGTTAGATGTTGGGTAATAGCCAAGGGACGTCTCTCAATTACAGACTTACATAAAATAAGGCAGGCAGCTCAGAAAAATTGGAAAAAATAAATATGCTGAAATTTTCTCTAAAGTCTGTCAAGCATTTCAAACTATCAGTGCTGAGATGTATCAAGTGCAGTTGAAGTTCATTTCACGATGTATCTGATCAAGTAAAGTGATTTTTTTCAAAAACTGGAATATAAAATTTCCAGTAAGGCATACTCTAAGGAGGTATAAAAGATTACTGACGGTATTTTCTGGACTCTGCTTTTTAAATAATGCTGACTCTGACATACTTACCATTATCATACTGGACAGACCCTCTTTCCCATTTCTAGTGTTACATTTTTCACAGCATGAAACTATGTAATGTAGATTGTTTTGTTTCTATAATGTATTCGTTACCGATTACTCATTTGCCATTGAAATTGTCTTTAATACATTTTCCTAGTTTGTTCAAAATGATAATGCTAAAAATGTTGACTTAAAGTTTCAGTTATTCACATTGAGCGTATACAT
Source organism: Protopterus annectens (assembly GCF_019279795.1). Taxonomy (NCBI): domain Eukaryota; kingdom Metazoa; phylum Chordata; order Ceratodontiformes; family Protopteridae; genus Protopterus; species Protopterus annectens. Next base: position 1,033,428,009 of record NC_056728.1, read on the forward strand.
GTTTAAATAAGAGATACTGACTGCTTATAATAAGGGGAAAAATATATATATATATATATATATATATATATATATATATATATATATATATATATATATATATATATATATATATAGCTTTAAGCATGCTATGTATGTAACATGTGACCTGCCTTCTCTGTATGAGCCAATGCAAGCTTTATGTAGAAGTACATCAATACACAAATTCTAGGTAGACAAGACAAGATTGTCACAGCTGATGGTGACATGATATGAGTACTTGATGCAGCTTAGGGACAATTTTAGTAATAGACTCTGACAGTAGTATTGTGAAAAAGACATCAAGTGGCAGAAAAGAGTTCATCTTGCCAGTACTGTCATGTGCTAAGAAAAATCACTCTGGACCTCATCCAGAATCATTGGTCTTGACAGCAGGCCTCTTTTTGACAAGACTGTTTGAATTCATTTCCACAGTAGTGAAAAGAAATGAAATGAAACCATCTGCTAATTCAAGCACTAATTTAACAGATGCTATATATCATTGATGGTTAAACTAATTTACCAGCCCTTTGTCACATGAAGTGTAAGTTTTATCTAGTTCCGTGATATCAGGCATCGATATTAAACCTATGACATCTTTATGGGGTCTGTTGTTTTACAGGGTCAATGGCTGTGTAGAAAGCCGCAAAGGAACAACACAACTGTACGTTTCTTACAACATGAAATTTCATGGAAAATTGTACAATTTCCCATAAACTAAGTCACATTTCCCAGTTTAAGAAAAATTTGCATGCTATAAAATGGCTTCTCAATATCAAAAAAAAAGAAAAAGTGACTGCATATGCATGCAATGTTTCATTTTTTTAAATAATCAGTGAGTCATAAAGAATAAAAACCCTGCAGGTAAACTAGCAAGAGTTCCATATTACAAATAATTTGTCTTTAATGAAAAGGATATAAAATTAATATGCAAGAGAACAGCAGAGAAGAAATAAATTCCAAATGAATGACATTGGAATATGTGCCCCAAAATTATTGGAAAAAACACACAGTACCTGCCATATCTCATATTGTAAAGCGTCATTGAACATGTAACAATATTGTTTAAAAATATGAGTAAATGAGTCCCATATACTTCTGTACACATGCTCAAAGTACTATAGTTCAAAGGGATTCTCACTGACAAGCAAAGGCCAAGACAATAGAAAACAACCAATTACTTGACAACCTTTGAATCATTAGCATGTTCCATGTCAATCTTATTGCAACCAGTCAGGATTCCACAGCAGGTAACATGTTCATGACAAGTGTATATTATAAAAGGAAACAATGCTGCATCAAAAAGTAAGGGACATTTCCAACACATTGCTTTGAGCAAGTTGATGTCCTTAAAGATATTTGTAATTCAGTCAAATTTTAAAGAACACACTCTGTAAGTTAAAGGATCATGCCATATGCCACCCGCACATGTATGAGTTTATGTAGGTATATCTGTATATGTATCGGTAATAAAATATTCTAAGAAAACACTGTTGAAAATACCAATGATAAAAATGAAACAAAATAGTTCCCGACAATATTAACATAAATAGTCTGATACAAGCTTTCATGTATAAATAATGCTTTATCAAATATTTAAAGACTCCAGAAACACACTTTTTAAATAACAATTAATTAGTCACATGATCAGTGGTGTAAGCCCCTCAATTTCAAGATGGGTTATAAAGACCAGGACTAATTTATACCTGGTTTCCTCAATGCGTTCAATCTACTTATCAGTTCATATCGACAAACCTCAGTTCTGTTTACAGTATCACCCTTCCTCTCTCCATTCACAATTAATTGTAAAACTAAAAACTTAAAAGTATAAGCTCTATCCATTAATTTAAGATGTTTTGCTAAAGTCTTGGTGGGACTAGATTTCATAATATCATATAAATGCTGTGTCATTCTGTTTCTTACCCTTCTTTTAGTTTTTCCTACATAGAATGATGTGCACGCAGTGTACATTGCAACATAGACTAAATTCATTGCATCAGTTAGCATGATGAAAAAACTCATATTCATATTTTGTACAAAATAAGCAATAGTATCTATATGCTGACAATAACTGTGCTTCATACAGGGAATTGAGCCTCTACTCACAATCAAATTTAAGTTGTTCAAGGTGTTGTCCATTAAGATGGAACATTTGAAAAATGATCCATATACCTTTAAATTAGGCTTGTTCTTAAACACCTATATCTAAATATACATATGAGTTTTTTATCATGCTGATTGAAATAGGTTTGTGAACATGAATGGATAAGTAGACTGAATGCATTGAACAGATCGGGTATACACAAGTCTTGCTCTTTAAAACCTGTCTTGAAATTGGTGGTTTACATAACTGATCATGTGACAAATTAATTGTTATTTAAAAACTGCATTTATGGAATGTTTTTAAATACCTGATACAGTGAAATTTGCATCAAATTATTTATGTTAATATTGCCATGAACTATCTTGTATATAGATATATATATATATATACTTATTTATTTAATTTTATTTAACATTTGTTGACTGGGAAAGTCCGACTAGGTTCCACAGATTCTGTTTCAGCAGAGGCCCGGGGAGAAATGCTCCAGAAGCATGTCTTTAGAATGTGGGAGGAAATCAGAGTACCCGGAGGAAACCCATATATATAGAACATATATAACTCCACACAGAAGGCACCCCAGCCGAGAATCGAACCGAAGAACCTTTTGCTGTGAGGCGACAGCATTAACCACTGCACCACTGCACCCTTTGATTTATTTCAGTAGAGGTCTATAGTAAATAAAATTCATTGCTTTTCACTTTTGACATTTCTGCAAGTGGATGGAAACAGCCAGTAACATACTGGAAAGTTGGAATACTGGTCCCAAGACACTGTATTGTAGTGCAGGCAGAGAGAAAGAAAGGTAGTACAGATATAAGTAAAGAGGGAACAGAAGAAACAAACACATCAATAAATGGATAAAATAAATAAATAAATAAATAAAATAGATAAGTGCAGTAAATAAAAAGACAAATGCCCAAATGAAGGAACACAAATTATTACACCATACAGAAATAAATAAATAAGTTACATAAATATATTATATGTTCATATTATTGAATAGCTCTGTGGGTGCAATAAGAATCAAGACATGCAAATAAAGTAGGTTTGTGGACAGACCTGAACAATGATATATCATTTCGGCTCAGGAATGCACCATAACTTAGCAGAGCAGTGAGCACCACCTAACATCCTTTGTAACTGTATACTTCTGTTTCATGCCAGAATGAGTAGAGCACACTCCTAGCTATGGAGTCTGGGTTTGTGTTGATATCCTGATGCAGATGATTTACAGGGACATTCAAAATGTGAAATGATACTTCGTGTTAACTGTCCTGTGCTCCAGTTTAAAGCTATAATACAATCGCATCTATGTATGTAGCCAAAGCTCATGGTTTTCCTATTATGAATCTGCATGTAGGTGGATTGGTCACCCTAAATTGGTCCTAGGCATGAGTGTGTGCATGCATGTGTGTGCCTTCTGTGGAAGATTGGGTGTCGGGTTGGCAACTCGACACTGTAAAAACTCTGCTGCCAATCATGAGCGGATAGATGATCCACTGTGGCTACCCCTAACCAGGAAAAGCCGAAAGAAGAAGCAATATATTCATCTCTGACTCTCACTCTCTCTCTTTTATTTACACTCTGTCTGTGTATCTGTCTCTTTTTATACATGTATTCATTAAAAGAAATAGAAATACACACACACACACACACACACACACACACACACACACACACACACACACACACACACACACACACACACACACACACACACACACACACACACACACACACACACACACACACACACTCACACACACACGCACACACACAGCTGCTAAGTTGCCCATTTCATGTAATTTAACAGAACATGTAATTTTTGTGGGTAGGGTGGCAAGCCACACACATTACATAAAATGTTATATTCCAACTTCCTGGTTACACAGTCTTGAGGAAAGTAGAAACTCCCCACAACCACATACAGCAGTCTGAACAATCAGCCTGTTTGCTCTCTCCAGAGTGATTGTCAAGCATTTGCCTAGTAGGAGACACCAGGAAGCCATAACAAGTCAACTTACCAAAATGGGGACTCCAATAACATCAAGACCACAACAGTGGGAATTTACATCAAACTCCCAGAACAGGGAATTACGACTCCGGGAAAAAAACACTTAGCCACCATTGACAAACTTTACCCTGTCCTCCACTATAGTGTGATCTTGGAGTTGTTATATTTAGATATGGGTGGTGTGAGGGGGGGGGAAGCCCCCCACTCTGGTGGATTTTATTTATGTATTATTTTTTTTTTCTAATACAGTAAGTTTAATTTAATAATTATGTTATTTGCCAGGAAATCAACTTCTTAGCCACCACTGAGGAAAATAACATAATTATATGTATATGGGTCTACTTCAAAGTATCGCTATACCAGAATGTCAAATACCATTTCATCAAAACCATATCACCGAAAGTGCTTTTTGTCGAAAACTGACTTAATTGAAATGAATTTCATCTAAATTCTTCTTCAACTGGATATATTAAAGTGTGATAAATCCTTCTTCAAAAAATGAAATAATTTTACTTCTCAAAACAAGTAACACAACTAGAAACCACTATATACTATAATGTCAAATCAAAAATGCAGGAAGTTCCCATGATTCAATGTGAATTTAAAGCAACATTACTCTAAACAATATATGAACAAGTTTACATTTTCAGAAGTGTTGCTATGGCATTAATACACTCCAGACATGTGAAATCATTTTTGTGCTCCAAAATATTTTCAAACTGTTTATGTCACTGCAGTAACTTTCTGTTTTTTGGTGAAGGAGGACAGCAAGCATTCATTCTAATTCTAATTTCATCTACCCTGTTTTGTTCTTGAAGCACAGCATACCAAATATAAGAGAAATCTAAACAATGTTTCCCAATTAAACATTTTAGCCTCTGATGCCATAACTCCACTGTGTTTTGTTGGTTGTGTAAACTACTCCACTACTTCCGGGTGTGTATTCCATAATGTACAACATCTTTCTACACTGGTACACTGTAAGTTACTACAGTAGATAGGACTTATTCTTATACAGATGCTGATTTTAAACATTGATCACTAAAATTAAATGATTTTTACTGATGTCAGTTTTCAACAAAAAGCACTTTTGGTGATGTGGTCTCGAAATGGAATTTGATATTCTGGAATTTTGACATTTTCAAGTAGACACACACACACACATACACACACACACAAATACACACACACATGCACAAATATGTATATATATATATGTATATATATATATATATATATATATATATATAGAGAGAGAGAGAGAGAGATATGTGTTTATATTTTTAATAGGTCTATGTGGAGATTCTACAAATCTAAATCCATGCATACTCTATTTCCTAAGACTCCAGAATCTATACAGTAGGTAGGTGTGTGTGTGTGTGTGTGTGTGTGTGTGTGTGTGTGTGTGTGTGCGTGTGTGTGTGTGTGTGTGTGTGTGTGTGTGTGTGTGTGTGTGCGCGTGTCTGAAATAAAGATTTTTTTTTGTCTGCCTGTCTATATAAATACATAACTTTACATGCCTCACACTTAGTGAAGAGACCTATAACTCCAAGCTGTTAAAGAGCTGTTTCCTGTGCCAAGGGTAAAGAGTGTGATTCCTTTCACTTTCATTTGCCTGATGTGTGACTCCGCACAAGTCACTTAACCAGACAGTGCTACTGGCTTGTCCCTGAAAATGGACAATTTTGGCCAGTGGACTTATCTCATCAACATATAAGTAAAATAAAATTTAGGAGACACTTGGAGCAAAAATGATACATTGTCATTCTGTAAGAAGATATATATATATATATATATATATATATATATATATATATATATATATATATATATATATATTATAGGGGAATGTGTTCAGTTTGTTAAATTATTTTTCTTTTTATTTAGAGAACTGAATTTCAGTTACTATGTAAGATAGTAAAGCCAGACATGACAATTATGACATTGCTTTAAGAAAGGAATTTTTATAGGAAGCTTTAGAACAGAATGATAGATGACAATAGATATGTCAATGTAAAACAAGCACAGAAGATGTAATAAGTAAGTCATTAAGTAGTTCTGCTCTTCTTTGTTATAGAAGTACTTGTAGAATGGTGTAGTCTTAAGAGAGAATTATCTACCCAATTTAAAGTGAAGTAAAAAAAAAAGGCTTTGAAAAAACAGACCAAGATTTAACAGGAAAAAGCAGGTATGTCAGTTTATATGGAAGATATAACATCTTAACAAGAAAATAAATAATATATGGCAAAAGTACAAAACATATTAATATCGGCATTATTTAATGTAATGTATAAATCAGAAATGTAAAGAGAGCAATATCATAGCCAAAATGTAAGAAGATAGCAAGGTTCCATCTTGCTTGTGTATAATTCATCCATTTAGGAAACCTTCAAAATGATTTTGTTGATTGCAGAAAATATGCTAAGATAATGGGCTAATTATTTATGCAAACAAGTAAGTAGTATGTGTCATTTGAATGAAAGACTGATAATCTATACTGGAACTGTTAAATCCCCTGAGGAAAATTAGAGAAGTCAGAGATCTCTATTCCTGAATTTTATTCTTAAATGAGCATGCCTTTATGATTACGAAAATATGAGTTTTCATTGAACACGTTAGGTAATTCAGTTGCATTATTGAAGGACTTAAAATTGTGTTGTTGAATTATACTGAAAATTGTGTTGTTGTTGTATAGTAACCTGCAGCTTGAAACAATAAAAAGGTTTTATCTGTCCGCCTATATGTCTAAAACTACAACATTGAAGTTTAGTCCAAAAAACTCCTCTAGCACAATATATATATATATATATATATATATATATATATAAAATCACATTCTGAGAATCACTAATAGGGTCTTGGCTGCAAAGCTGAAATATCACATCTAAATCAATCCACATATATGTATAAGTAAGAAGAACTAAAAAATAATCATTTTAACATATTTTAAATACTGTTGTTTAACATCAATCAAAAGATAATTCTGGAGGATCTATAAATCTAAATCCTTATGTTCTGAATTTTCTAAGGTTCTTGTTTGAAATTAACATTTTAAAACACAGCAAATAAAAAAAATATATAAAAATCAGGCTCATAATATCTAATTAATTCAGCAATGCAGTAACTGAAAAAAGTAGGCTTAAAGCAATATGGTTTGTACTATATTTTCAAATGGTGTACTCTACTTGTAAGTCCAGAATAAAATATTTGAAATCTGCAGATCAAAATTACAATTATAATCAGTTGATTTGCAATGCATCCGAGCATGAATTGTACCATGACTGCTCTAAAATGGTAAACAAATTTAATCTACACAAAACAGGTATTGCAACAAGTTGGTAATGTTGCAAAATGTTGGTTATTAGCAATATGATTGCACCTTTAACTGTATTTGTATCAAACATGAATTGTGGGAACATTCTCACATCAACTAGCCAAGTCACAAGGTAATAATTTCCAGGTATTATAATATTAAAGAGAGTAAACTGGAAAGCTAAATTCAGGTAATTAGTTTGCCATTGAAGGATTATCTATATGGAGACCATGGAAGCATGGAATGAGATCCCAGTGGGAGCTACCTGTGGATATGGGTATTCTTCTTTCAGTCAGCTGAAAGTGGAGCCTGGGGGAGGCCTACGTCCTTGGAATTTCTTTAAATGAAAAGACAATCTGTTTCCTGGATGAGCTGTGTGGTACTGAAAAACAACTAAGGTGCTATTTTCTCTTTTAGCTGCAAAGACAAGGAGTTGGTATTTTAGTTTTGTAATTATAAAATAAGTGTGTCTTTTTTAATGTATGCCCTCACTCTAGTGTCTTTTTGAACACACACACACACACACACACACACACACACACACACACACACACAAACGCACACTCACACACACACACACGCACACACACATTTAGCATCTCATGTCATGTGAAAGACATATTTTTGTTTACATTTGATAGCTAAAGAGAATTATGTGTGAAATGATTGTCTGTTTGTAAATACCCATACGTTTGCTTCACTATGAATCAACACCTACATCTGCAGAAATTTTTCTTCATCCCTGAATAAGACCTTGATAATATAAAATAAGCACTGATTGCCTGCTTACCTTTACACATTCATAAGGCAGTTTCATAGCAGGTCAGAAATCATGCTTGATGTTAAAAGGCAATGCTAAGTGTTAATATATATAACTGATCTAGAAAGATAGATAGATAGATACAAAAATATAATACAGGAAACATTAAGAAGTCTAATAATGAAAGACCAGCACAGGTGAAAAGAGAAGATCTGAGAAGATCTGAAGAAAAAAGTTTCCAGGAAATGTGTAAATATTTAATTTGATGAGCTTATGTGTAGTAGAGGGTGTGGGATTTCAGGAGAAGAGAGGAGCATTTGGGGACTTTTGTGGAACTAAAGATGACAGTGCTGACTAGTTTGGTAAGCAAGGTAAGGTTCATAGGTTCATAGGTTCATGGGTAGCTACTAGGCTATCAGCCCTAGGGCCTATACAAGCCCAGCCAAAAAGGTACCCTGGCGTTTGCCACACAAAGAAAATTATTTTCCTGTGCCATTGTCGAGCAGAGCCACAGAAGTGATCCTCAGGGTGAATTTCCTATTTCTCATCCAATCGTCAAGATTTTTCTTGAACAGTGCTAATGAGGAGCTTTGTTTGATATAGATAGGTAGTTTATTCCAGAGTATGGGAAGTCTGTGGGACAGGAATCTATCCCTCCGGCATGTTCTGTTTGTTGTGGTGACAAGGTTAATGTCCCTAGAGCATGTAGCTCAGAGGGATTGGGATTTCTTTAAGTGGAGCATATCCAACAGCTCTGGGTTTGACATAGCTTTGTATGTTAGGCAGAGATCACCTCTGAGTAGGCGATATGCGATGGAGTAAAGCTGGAGTTTTTTGAGACGGTCTGCATAGGGTATCTGTTTGAGGCCAGTATTCCTCTTTGTGAGGTATTTCTGCGGCCTTTACAGTTGTCGATGTCTTGTGAGGTACATACCAAAAGGGATGTTGTACTCTATGTCTAATGAGTGATGAGTAGAGGGGGAAAATGACCTCTATTTTTCTGGATGAAAAACCTTTTGTGATGAGGTGTGCCTCGTAGAAGGATTTCCTGACTACTGTGGCGATGTGATTATCAAAGGAGAGACTACTGTCCACCTGTGTCCCAAGGTCTCTTATCACACTCTCGGTGTTAAGTAAATACCACCTATGTTGTAGTTCATGGGTACAGAATTTTTCACAAAGGGGATGACAATGCACTTTTTGGCATTGAGCTTGAGGCCATGGCTTTGACACCAGTCATCTGTCTCAGTGAGGCCCTTTTGTAGGATGTCCACATCATTAGGAGTTTTGATTATGGCTCCTAGTTTGCAGTCATCTGCAAACTTCATTAGCCAAAGACCTTCTGTGTTAGCCTGTACTTCAGAGAAGTAGATACCAAACAGGAGAGGACCTAGGACTGAACCTTGTGGTACTCCACTTGTCACTGATCTGAAGTCGGATTTGGACTCTGCTACTTTCACAGTGTGGGTTCTGTCAGTGAGCCAGTTGGCAACCCATCTTGTGACATAGGGATTTATACCTAGTTTAGTGGGTTTATCTATAATTCCAGAGTGAGTACCTCAGCCCACAGGTGTCCCTCAGGCTTGCATTGGGATGTTTTTGTAAGGTCAGTAATGCTCTTTTATCTCCTCATCACTTACCATTGTTATCTAAGATTAGCTAAGATTAGGGTGGAGAAGAGAAGATTAGGTAATAAAAGGCTTGCAAACAGGATGGAGGATCAAAGGCAAAGAGCAAAGTTGCATGAAGAAATGAATAAGAGGACTACAGGCAAATTATTTATCCTCGGGCAAGCTGAAGGGAGAAAGGAGGACATGGCACAATCGAACAAAGAAGGACAACTGTTTAAAAGGACAGGGACAGATAACAATGGTAAGTGATGAAGAGTTGTAAGAGTATTGCTGACCTTACCAAAACCTCCCAATGCAAGCCTGAGGGACACTGGTGGGCTGAAATACTCACTCCAATTGGAAGTGAAAGGGTAAAACGTCGAAACATTGGAGAATATCTGTATTAAGTCTAAAGGTGGAATGAGAATGGCTAGGCTACAACTTAGGGATGAGAGAGAGATGCAGCCATACAAAGGAAAGTGAAAAGTTACAGATGAAAGGGACAGTGGAACACATAGGGTATAGGGTAAGTATGTACCATTGTGTGCATACACAGGAAAGTTTGATGACTACAGAATCAGTCACCAAGTAAACAAAGAGCTTTGTCATGGAGGCAGCAGAAACCAAATTGCTGTGGAAGCAGACTAGGAGCTTAGATTTAGCAGAATGTGGAAAAAGTGACAACTGTAGTCAAATAATAGAAAATATAGATGCTTATTGTGATGCATGTCATCTGCAATGACCAATGAGAAGAATGGAATGAATGCTTACATTTATAGCAAGATTACTTAAACCATTCAAGTCCTATATTGTGAGGGATACATAAAAACAAGTCTACCACATCTATTGTGGCAAGCAAATAGTTTTCGCTGAAGAACTCTTGTTTAATATCAATTAAGAGTTCCCTGGAATCTTGCAAAATATGAGGGTATTTATTTAAAAAATCTTTCAGTTTTCCATCTACAAATATAGCAATGTGGTGTGTTTCTGAGCCAGAAGTTGCTTTGATAGGATGCATGGGGTTCCCTCTAAATTTTTGTGTACCTTAGGAATTCCAAAGATAGATGGAGTTAGTGGCTAGTCAACGTTTAAAAACCTGTACAAGTGCTGGTCTATTATACCTTGATCTTTAAGTCCTGCAACAGTAGATCAATTTTATAATATGCCCTAATGACGTTACTTTTTGATACTCTAATGTATTGATTTTCACTGTTTAATATATTGTACATCTTACTGTTGTAGTCAGCAGCATTCACCAAGCTTTATTACCCTAATTTCCTTATTACAAGTTATTGTTTTGACATATCAAATTCTTGTCTGTTCAAATTACAACTCATTCCAAAGGGACATTAATATACATTCCTAATGACCCTTTCGTAAAATTTCTCAAAAAGTTGTAATGCAGGGAGTTGGGGCAGATTGCATGTACTTTTTCTAGCAAATTCCCTTGGCTTGTGTGCTGTGTTGAAAGAATCTTCTAACACTAATTTAAAGTTAAGTTTTCTAATGTATAATTTTAGTTCTATCAGGACATTACATACGTCGGTTCTAACTTTGGGTACACCCTTTACTGAACAATTCATGGTGCCATGGGTCAATCTTCACATTACTATAACTGTAAATTTTAAATCCTTTGTATTCGGTTGTGGCCATAGTTCCACTTTTAACAAATTCTAATGAACTTTTTATAGATAAATCATAACCTAGCTCCAACTTCAAGGGGGTTATGCCACTTAAAATCATGTCATTCAGATTGTTTAAAATCTATGCCATCCCCTCCTCTTATTTTCTTGTTGTTCCTGCCCCAGCCATTGTGGCTGCCTACCCCTTGTGCTGGTGAAGGAGCATTTGCACAGTCCTTCACAGCTAACTTTTCAGAATGTCGGAAAGGTGGAAATTGCTCTATGCCTAAAAAATCATCATCACTGTGTCGTGTGCCTATATTTAATTCAGTATTTCCTGAATTGTCTGTGCCATTGTCACAAAAATAATCTAGTTTTAGTGTGTTGATTGTTACCAAAATGCTTAGGTTTAGGGTAATCTATTTAATTCAAGTACTCCATCTCATCTCTGTACATTTTGTTAAATTTTCTAGTTTTAATTTTATCTAGTACATTATCTACATGATTAAAAATCTTATAATATTCCTGAGTCTTAATTTCAAACAATAAATATTTTTGAATGAAACATCAAGTTGGTTTATCTTTCAGGGAAGTGTTACGACAGGCACTGGGAGGCAGTGAAGATTACCAAATAGCTGGGTAAATACAGCAGAGCTAGTAAGGGAGACTGCTAGAAAGGTGTTTGGTGTGACATCTGGACAGAGGAAGGAGGACAAGGAGACCTGGTGGTGAAATGAGGAAGTACAGGGGTGTATACAGAGGAGGAGACTGGTGAAGAAGAAGTGGGATTGTCAAAGAGATGAAGAAAGTAGACATGAGTATAAGGAGATGAGGCTCATGACAAAAAGAGAGGTGGCGAAGGCTAAGGATAAGGCATATGGAGAGTTGTATGAGAGATTGGACACTAAAGAGGGAGAAAAGGACCTGTACCGATTGGCTAGACAGAGGGACAGAGCTGGGAAAGATGTGCAGCAGGTAAGGGTGATAAAGGATAGTGAGGGAAACGTATTCACAAGTGAGGAGAGTGTGTTGAGTAGATGGAAAGAGTACTTTGAAGGGCTGATGAATGAAGAGAATGAGAGAGAGAGAAGGTTGGATGATGTGGGGATAGTGAATCAGGAAGTGAAACAGATTAGCAAGGAGGAAGTAATGACAACTTTGAAGAGGATGAAGAATGGAAAGGCTGTTGGCCCAGATGACATAACAGTGGAAGCATGGAGATGCTTAGGAGATATGTCAGTGGAATTTTTAACCAGATTGTTTAATGACATTTTGGAAAGTCAGAGGATGCCTGAGGAGTGGAGAAAATGTGTTTTGGTACCTATCTTTAAGAATAAGGGTGATGTGCAGAGCTGCAGTAACTACAGAGGGATAAAATTAATCAGTCACAGCTTGAAGTTATGGGAAAGAGTAGTGGAAGCTAGGTTAAGAAGGGAGGTGATGATTAGTGATCAGCAGTATGGTTTCATGCCAGGAAAGAGCACTACAGATGCAATGTTTGCTCTGAGAGTGTTGTTGGAGAAATACAGAGAAGGTCAGAAGGAGTTGCATTGTGTCTTTGTGGACTTAGAGAAAGCATATGACAAGGTGCCTAGAGAGGAGTTGTGGTATTGTATGAGGAAGTCGGGAGTGGCAGAGAAGTATGTAAGAGTGGTACAGGATATGTACAAGGGTACTTTGACATTGGTGAAGACTGCGGTGGGAGTGACAGATATGTTTAAGGTGGAGGTGGGATTACATCAAGGATCAGCTCTGAGCCCTTTCTTATTTGCAGTGGTGATGGACAGGTTGACAGATGAGATCAGACAGGAGGCCCCGTGGACTATGATGTTTGCAGATGACATTGTGATATGTAGTGAGAGTAGAGACCAGGTTGAGGAGACCCTGGAGAGGTGGAGATATTCTTTATAGAGGAGAAGAATGAAGGTCAGCAGGGCTAAAACAGAATATATGTGTGTGAATGAGAGGGAGTGTAGAGGAATGGTGAGGATGCAGGGAGTAGAGTTGGTAAAGGTGGATGAGTTTAAGTACTTGGGATCAACAGTTCAGAGCAATGGTGAGTGTGGAAGAGAGGTGAAGAAGAGAGTACCAGCAGGGTGGAATGGGTGGAGAAGAGTGTCAGGAGTGATTTGTGACAGACGGGTACCAGTAAGAGTGAAAGGGAAGGTTTACAATAGGTAGTGACGCCAGCTATGTTATATGGTTTGGAGATGGTGGCATTGACAAAAAGGCAGGAGTCAGAGCTTAATGTGGCAGAGTTAAAGATGTTAAGATTTGCACTGGGTGTGACTAGGATGGACAGGATTAGGAATCAGTATATTAGAGGGTCAGCTCAGGTTGGGCAGTTTGGAGGCAAAGCAAGAGAGGCGAGATTCCGTTAGTTTGGACATGTGCTGAGGAGGGATGCTGGGTATATTGGGAAAAGGATGCTAAGGATGGAGCTGCCAGGTAAGAACAAAAGAGGAAGGCCTAAGATGAGGTTTATGGATGTGGTGAGAGAGGACATGCAAGTGGTTGGTGTGAAAGAGCATGATGCAGAGGACAGGAAGAAATGGAAATGGATGATCCGCTGTGGCGACCCTTAATGGGAACAACCAAAAGAAGATGATGATCAAGTTGGTTTATCTCATGCAATAAAGCAGACATAATTTTATCATTATATTACGCAATTATTTCTTTAATTTGCACTACACAATCATTTAACATAGTGATTAATTTATGGTACAGTTCCACATCATTACTAACCCCATTAGATATTTTCCAAACTCTACGCCCCTTTGGAACCTTTCTTTTTTGTATGCATTATCTCAAATAAGTGTTGTCTAACTGTAGAGATTTGTACCTGGTTAATTTCTTTTCAAACAATTACAACTGTTCATTGAACTGATTGCTTTCAGCATAGGGTCAATTCTTCTTAAAACCTCTTTCTGTTTTGTCTGACCATGAAGAAAGGTCAAAGTCCGAAGCTATGTCTTTCAAAATTTTCTTGGCATTCTGAGTATTCTGGTTGCCATGAACATTCTGGTTCTGGTAATCTACGGTTGCACAACTGCCTCAACATCTGTGGGAGAATCCAAAATCCCAGGGGGAACTTGTAGAGGTACATTATCTTGTTGTTGTACTGCAATGTGCAAATTAAAATCCCTTTCAGTAGGTACATCACTACTATAATTGTCCTTTTGTAAATTAGTAGAAATGGGTGTTAAAAGTTTACAGGTTGTTACGTCCCTCCTCTGGGCCCGTAATTAAGGAGCCTCAATCCTCACCACTGACACCGGTGAGGGACATTCACTTGGAACAAAAATAGATGCACACAGTATTTTCAGATGCAGCTCTCTGCACCAAGCACAATTTCTCTTAAGAGCATACAGGGAGCACACAGTCCTGGGGCTGAATTTTCCTCTCTTTCTCCAGGCCCCAAATAAGACCCCCACTGACACAACTATAGAGTTTAGTCATTAGCGGGTGTTCCAAGCCAAGTCTTCCTCTCTCTCTCTTTGAAATCAGTGCTCTCAGTGTCCCTGTTCCAAGTAGCTGACACACACACACTCTTTGAGATTTGATTTACACACACACACACACACACACACACACACACACACACACACACACACACACACACACACACACACATGGACACTCACGCACACACACACTCACACACACACACACACACACAACACACACACCCACACACACGCACACACACACACACACACACACACACACACACACACACACACACACACACACACACACACACACACACACACACACACACACACACACACACACACACACACACACACACACACACACACACACACACACACTCACACACACACACACACACGCTCACACTCACACACACACACACACACACACACACCTGGCAAAGGCTGACACAGATTCACTAGCCCTATCACCTCTGCCCAGGCTATAAGGTAGTTTCACTGCTACTGGTCAGCTACTCTAAGGCGTTTAGAAGGGTACCCAATTATACTGTGTGAAATTAGTACTAATAACAATGGTAATGTTGACCAAACAGCAAGGCTTTCAGGAGCAGCCACAGTGTCACCAAATAATTATAAGTACTCTCAAAGGTTAAAATATTCTCTAAAAGGCCATCCACAATAAAAAGTTTAAATATATTTAATAATAAATAATACAAGAACATGAAACTACTGAATCTCTATTTGCAATAAACACCAGAGTTTCAGCATAGGAAATATTAAAAATATCACATATGGAAACATTCACAGAGATGCAGAAAAACAATGCTTAACTAATCTCACTATATTTTCCTGACTGATCTAAATAATTACTGTCCCCTAGTTCACTTACTAGAGCAAGGCAAGATGATGTAGGTGAGTGGTCCTTCTTGTTCAGTTTAAAAAACAGACTGCTGCAAGGTAAGTGCCATCTCTCACTAATATCTAAACATCATTTGAGTGCTGACCATAGAATGACATCACATATGGTCATCAGAGTCTGGTTCCCACACTATCCCCTTTACTAGAAACGTGAACCAAGATTTTACACATATGTGTCATAATACACACACATAGAGTTTTGCTAAGATGTGTTACAGCATCTGGAAGCTGTAAAACAATTTTAACACTTCAGTTCTTTCTACAGAGCTACTAAGTCGGGTTTCTCACATTCATTTTGTCTCTGGCTGCAGTAAGAACTGTGAGATACAAACATGGCCTAAACCAGGTAATTTAATTTCAGACTATTTTCAAAGCTAGTGTGACTGAGATTAACCTTTTCTCATCCATTGTCCTCTGTTACAATATATTCATTTGAACAATTACAATACAGTCTGACATACAGGTATATATCTTTTCTGTCCAGCAGCACCCACTGTTGGTTCATTCTTAACACAAGCAGCTTTACCAATACATTTTCAACACAAGCACCTGTACAAATTAGTTTGAAATACAAATGACATATAATTCTTTACAAAACTCCAACTAGCTATGATGGAATATGTTACACATACACTGCTTTACTTCTCCTGTCATAGCTGGCAATACCTTACATCATCACCCTCCCTTCTTTGAGACTCACTCTACTTTTTCCAGTTACCTTGGAGAAAAGTGGTTTGAGAGAAATGAACCTATCTAGAAACAGATTAACCCATACCCTGTCTCGAGAACCATCTGCATTGGCATTGCTGACCCCAGTACAGTGAGTTTCTGTCATGTCATATGCCTGCAATCCTAGGATCCACTTTAATAATTTGACATTTTGCTGGCTGGCTCAATGCAGCCATATATCCTCCTCAGACTCCTCCTGCCATCCACTGCAAATACTCAGCACCAGGGTATCCCTATCATGGTAAGCCTTCATCATGTAAACATGGTACAGTTTGTGCCCCTGCCTAGCAAGTTTACCATGTCGTTAACATGACTGACCTTCCTTACCTCTGTGAAGGGTCTCTCTCAAGCTGCTTTAAGCATATTGTATCTGACAGGAATGAGCACCGCAATCTGCTGTCTGACAGCATAATCTTGAGCATAAGCAGTCTTGTTACAGCTGACCTTTTTCTGCTGATGGGCTCCTGCCAGATTCTCCTGGGGCAAGCCCATGAGCTCCCTCAGACTTGTCCTGGGGTTTAGGACATATGACACAACATATGCCTTGTGGGATTCGCAGTCACCCTCCCACTCATCATGAATCAAATCTAAAGGCACCCTCACCCTATGCCCATACAGCAAGTCAAAGGGTGAAAAACCTGTGGATTCCTGGGGAACTTCTCTGTATGCAAACAGTAAATGGGGCAAATATCTGCCCCCTACTCTCTCTTAAACTAGTCTTCAAATGCCCATAACATTGTCTTTAGTGCAGAGTTTAAGGTCTCCACAAGACCATTACTCTGCGTGGTAGGGCTGGTCTTTAAGTGTTTAACCCCACAGCAGTCCCAAAGACACGCCTGGAGGTCTGCCATGAAATTGGCACCTCTCTCAGACAGTATTTCTCTCAGGAAACCTACCCTGCTGAAAATCTCTGGCAAAACATTTGCCATCTTCTCTGCCTCGATGGAGGACAGAGCCACCACCTCAGGGTATCTAGTAGCATAATCTACTACCAGCAGGATATACTTCTTCCCTGTGGAACTTGGGATACTCATTGGCCCCACAATATCCATAACTACACTCTGAAATGGCTCCTCACTCACAGACAAAGGCATCAATGGAGCCTTGATCTTGTCTCCTGCCTTGCTTACCATTTGGCACTGCTCACAGGTCCAGCAGTACCCTACTATATGCCTTGCAATCCCAGGCCAATAAATGCTCTGCATTATACATCTCTTAGTACACTTTATGCCCATATGACCAGCAAAAGGAATGTCATGGGCTATGGCTAGAAGCACCAGCCAGTAGGCTCTGGGCACTACCAACTGTGGTATTACCATGCCCTCTAGCTGCCCTCAGCAGCCCACTCTTTATACAGTAACCCTTTGTTCCAGTATACAGAGTCTCCTTTTCCTTGAAAATTAGGTGCCTCACTAGCTAACTCCCTTAAGCCTCTTAGCGTAAGGTCTCAACTCTACCTTTGTGACCCTTCCCAGTTCTCCTTCCACAGGAAGTCTGGTACCTTCTGACAACAGTTCTTCACTGTCAACCTGGATACTATAACTCCCCTCTGCTCTTGCAGTCACTCTATTCAAGGGAACATCAGTACCTATATGCAGATGTATCTCACCTTCCGGCTCAATGCTACCGGGTAGCTCCTTCCCTGAATCAGCCACATCACCAGCCCTAGCTTCAGCTGGGGGGGTCTATCTGGGTATCCCCCAGGCTAAAAGCCCCATATGCCTGTCTCTAAGCTTGACTGTGTGTAACTGCATGCACACAAGCTACTACATTATCAAAATCATTCTCTATCAAGACAGCTACAGGGATATCCTCAAAAACACCTACTTGCTTGCTTCCTTTTCCATCCTCCCAGTCAAGGTGGCCCCTGGCCAAAGGTATATGGAATGGGGTGCCTCTTAAAGTTCTTCATGAAGTCGACTGCCCAAGCAAGTACTGCTCCTCTTTAACCACTGCTGGTTTCACAATGGTTATGTCAGAGGCTGTGTCTCTCTTAGCAGTGGCCTGTCTTCCATCCACTAAGATAGGATACAAACTCTGGTGATAGTTGGTACCCTTGTTGTCTCCAGACAACTTACCACTGACATTCATAGGATCATAAGAAGTTACTAGGCTAATAGCCCCAGGGCCCTCACAAGCCTAGTGAAGTTCTACCCTTATTTCCACAATCAGCACCTATTACCCTGTCCAAGAAGGACACAGGTGGAACTTTTATTCCCACTTCCTGGCTCCCCCACCTTGCTTTTGAGGACATCTGCATGCTACATGCTGCATGGCCCCACTGTTTACATTTTATAAACCTTGATCCTGGCTGTGTACCTGAATTAGTGGCTTCCCCTGTTACTGGTAGACACTGTTGGAGTACATTAGGCTGCCGACCATATGTTCCCTTGTATCCATGTGCAGTACTGGGTATCCCCTTCTTGTGCGTTGATGCCCTGCTTGCTAGGTAGAGATCTTCTTTTCTCCCAGCTCATCTGCAGAGTTACACTCCCAGTCTCTCAACCAGATTCTCTAATGTCCGCAGACAAAGCACTAAGGGCTTGTTCCCTCACCAAAAGGTCTGCCAGCCTTTCAAAAATGGTGACCTGACACCCACTCACCCACCTATGAAAATAAGTGTTTAACTCAGCAATATCATCACATACAGTCTCATCTGCTTTGCGTCTAGGCTCATAGAACTTTTTATCAGTAAGCTTCAGGTGTTAACTTAAAACATTCCATTAAACATTGTTTAACTTTATCATAGTTTAAACAATCAGTATCAGACAATTTAGAAACAGCAGTTACAGCTTTACTATGGAGTAAGGGGGTCAGGAGCCATACCCAGAGCCTTTGGTCACCATTATACTGTTTACATACTCTTTCAAATATATGAATACAACTATCAAAATTATCACTGGGCCGGATTCACGAAGGCTTGCACTGAGTCTAAGAGTAGAGTAAGACTCCAGCAAGCCAACATGTCCACCGAGCGATCCAGGAACAGCCGTCAGGGCGTGCAACTGAGCTCCCTAAACTACTCCTACATGGACAGGGCTTGGATATGCAAATTACCTCAATTGCAGGCGAAAGTCATGCAAATGAGGTAAATTTGTGATCCAGGAAACCCGAACCTGTCCGAGTAGTAGCAGTGTTCTCTGCAGAAATATACTCAGTTGATAACTGAGTACGGTTCTGCAAATAGCAAAACGTAGCCATGTCAGCAGTAAAAAAAGCATACATTCAGAGGAGGAAGCATGCCAATGGACAAAAAAATGTCCATTGCCAATGGGAAGTGATGCAAAAAAATAAAAATAAACTTTTTTTTTTTAATCCCGATCTCTGGGGTTTAACAGTAGGGCAGCGCCATGCAAACGCGCTTCGCCCTAAAAAGCAGAAAATCAATACTTATGATCCACAAATGTGGATTTCATAGCTAAAATGAATTTACAATGCAAGTGAATGGCAGGCTGAAGACAACATGGCCACCAAGTAGAGGTTGCTAAGGGGGGAAGCTCAGTCTAAGAGATGTAACTAAGCATTAGTAGGCAATCCTATGCAAATGAGAGTTATGATAGTGAATTGCATGTTCACATAGCAAATGAGCACAGTCAGTGGAGTGTAGGATTAGGATAAGGGGAGTAACAGAGTAGAAGATAGGTGACATCACCAGGGGGGTATGTATTAAAGGAGTGCATCACATTGGAGCAGAGTGACATGTGGCAGCTTACATTTACATAATAGTGAAAGAGGTGTGTCAACAGGTAGGCCAGGTAAAGTCAAGAAACCGAAGGTGTATGCAGTGTATAACACCAAAGTTTCTTGTTGAGCGTGCATGCACGTGTGTGCACGCCAGTAAACCCGAGTAAGACAGTGTGCGCGCATGTAAGCATGTGTGCACGTGTGTAGGCGTGAGTAAGCATATGTAAGGCAGTGTAAACAGTTGTAAGCACGTTTGCGCCGGTGTGCACAAGTTTTAACAGGAATAAGCAAGTTTTAGTCCGTGTAAGCATGTGTGCACGCGTGTGAGCTTCTGTGCACATGTTTGCACTTGTTTGCGCAGCGCTGCCCCCTGAGGAAACAGAAAGGGAAAAGGAAGCACAACAAATAGTGGGAAGTAAAGCAGGGAGTACTAGCAGAGCTAGCAGGTGTAAACAATCAGAATCAGCCAATTACACAGGCATTACACTAGCCCAGCCCAGCCCAGCCCAGCACTTAAAACTCAGCAAAAAACATTCCACTATGTTTTCTCTGACACACTGCAACACTGCAGAAAGCTTATAGAAGTGAAAACTGAAAAAGCTTTACTGAGACAAAGAAATGTCTGGGGCTGCCATTGTTGTCATAAGACGACATATGCAACATGCTGAGGGTGGTGACAATGCTAATGCTGCTGAGCAACCCACAGTGATGAGACGGAGAAGAGTGTACAGGCCTAGGGTAACCTACCAGGGGCTACATGAGCTGAAGATAGTGGAGCGCTAAAGAGTGGACAGAGAGCTCATGCAGCAAATTGTTGAGCTGTGCAGGCCATGCCTCACACACAGAACCAACAGAGGGGAACCCATCCCAGTGGAAACCAAGGTATGTGTTGGCCTAAGAATATTAGCAACAGGTACCTTCCAGAGACCAACTGGTGATGTGATGGGGATTTCACAGGCATCAGCATCTAGGGTACTGCACTAGTTCCTGAATGCCATGGCAGCACATGTCAGGTTTCATGTATATTTCCCCAGTTCTCGTGAGGTATTGGCCAGCAATATGCATCTCTTCCAGCAAATAGCGGAATACCCTGAGGTAGTGGGTGCAATAGACTGCACGCACATTCGCATCAAAGCACCAGCTGGTGAGCGGGGTAGGGTCTACTATAACCGCAAGGGTTACCCCTCCATCAACTGCCAGGTTGTGTGTGATGCCCAGGGCATAATAATGCATGTGTGTGCTGGCTGCCCTGGAAGCTACCATGACTCCCATATCTGGCACCTGACACAGTTGTACCAGACATTTGCCAATGGAGACATCTTCCATGGTCACCTAGTGGGGGATGCTGGATATGCACTCGAGCCGTGGCTGATGACACCCATCAGAAATGCACACACGCCTGAACAGGAATGCCATAATGAGGCACATGCACAAACATGAAATGTAATCGAGCGTGTGTTTGGGCTGCTCAAGTCATGGTTCCGGTGCCTGGACACATCTGGTGGAGCCTTGCAGTACTCACCAACTACACGTACCCAAATAGTCATGGTATGTGCTATGCTACACAGTATGATCCTGTGAAAACAGCTGCAGCAGGAGCAGCATAGGGCCGGGCACAACAGCCCCCCACCATTGCCAAGACCATCACAGACAGAGCGTGACTTGGAGGAGGAACAACCTGAGCCTGCCCCAGTAGGCAGAAGGAGGCGTGCCCAGTATGCCCTGGCCTTGGCAAAGAGGCAACGCATAGCATATACACTGGCTCAGTAGGAACCCTGGAAATGATACCCCCCTCCGACTCGCACATATAGTAAAAGCGATGCCTAACTTGACACAACCTGTTAACAAACATGTATAGGTAGTGTAAAATGTGCATCCGACATAGGCAGCCCTGCAGCACCACCAGAAGCATGATTGCTATGTGTTAAGCAATATAGAGCACTGCTAAACAGCTCTCACCACTATACTATATGTGAACAAAATTGCACACACTAAGTAGCACAACAACAGGCAATGCTCAGCAATATTGTGCACTGTCCAGCAATGTTGGGCAACACTGAGCAATGTTTTGCAAGTCTGTTCAAATGCATGTATAGTTCATCAAAAGCAGGTTAACAGGTACATATTTGCTTCACTTACCTTGAAGCAGTCTGTTCTTCCATTTATGAAAATATGAAGCAGTGACAGTCCTCAAACCCAGGATACAGTGCATTATAGTCAGAGAATAGAACCACTAAACTATGACAGCATGTCAATGGTCAGCTTGCATGAGAAAATGTTGATAAGTCAATGCTAAGTATCTAATGGAAACCCTGCATGCTTAGCATAATCCCTGTCGAGTCAAGACACAAAGGTGAGGCCTGCAGTAATAATAGAACCTGATATTCAACACACAAATAGTATAAATGTTAATATTGGTAATGTTCACACACAGCAACAAATGTAGCTGACCTCAGACAGCAACATACTGCAAGGTCACACTGGGCATGCTCACACACTTGAAACTATGAGACAAATGTCAGGCAACAAAACACTGAAAGTCTGAACTGGGTATGCTCACACACTTAGGTAAAGTCTGAGTACAGCAGTGGGCCACACATATCCCACAGTTGCAAGTGTCAACCCAGGAACCTTGCACTATTCACCAATCCACTATGTGCACACAGTGATATGACAATGGACACAATATAAAATAGTGAAATACTGTCACAATCAAATATGTAATGCAGAAACCTATGTTGTTCATAGGAAGTGGTAAAGGAAAAAAGAAACAAAACCTGCAACCAGTACCATCACTGTACAATGTGCATCCTGAACATTAGCATAGGTTCTGAGGTTGACACTAGGCTATTTGCCCTACGGTATGTAGAAGCCTAGCCACAGTGTGTTTGTAGTCTGCAATCATGCTAGATCAGTAGACTGTGCCTGCCAATAGTAGGTCACACAAGATATCACACATATGTTCATGTCATTCTGCCTCTGTCTAGCAAGGACCCATAACATATCCCAGGGCTAAACATATGAACACACGTCCACCTGTGAAGATGTCACCTGTAGGTGTTCAGCATGGGTCTGTGCATATGTGGTACTGTGATCACATTCCTGAGTGAGTGGAGCCTCTGGGAAGGTAATATGCCCCTCCAGCATGTCCTATTAACATCATTGCTCATGTAGCTGTCCCTGGAGCATGTAGCTGTAAGGGACTTTGATATCCTCACGTGGAGCCTGTCCATCAATGCTGTGATGGACATGGCATCAAAGAAAAGGCACAGACTGCATCCAAGTTGGCAGTAAGCAACTGAGGAAAGCTGGGCTCACCATAGCCAAACTGTGCATACCATCTGTGTGAGTCCCTAGATCCACCTGGTATGTAAATCAGTGTACATTCCAGTCGCTGCAGGTGTTGGGTAAGGTACATCCAAAATGGGCCATTGTATTCAAGCATGTGCCAGATAACTACAGGGTCACAATGACCCCACCTGATCTGGATGTAAAACTGTATGGGATAAGGTAGCCTAAGTAGAAGGTGTGTCCAACAACATTGGCAACGTGAATGTCAAAGGCAAGAGTACTAAGTATTCATGTCCACAAATCACAAACCACACGCACTGTACGTGATGTAACATCACCTATGTGGTAATGTGTGTGCACAATATTACTGTCAAAGGTGATGACTATGCATCTAAAGTAAGGTAGCTGTAGGCCATGGCTCTGGCACCAGTCAGCCATCTCTGTGAGACCCTTTCTGAGGATGCCTGTGCCAGCTGTGGATTCGAATATGGTACACAGTTTGCAACCATCTGCAAACATGGTCATCCATATTCCCCCTGTGTTAGCCAGTATGTATCAGAAATATATACAGAACAAGAGAGGTCCCAGGACTGAGCCCTGTGGGATGCCATGTGTAACTGGTGTATAGTCACACATGACACCTGCAATACTGAGCATGTGTGTGCTATCCATGATCCAGTTAGCAATCCAGAATGTGTCATATGTGTAGATATTGAATCTGGTGATCTAATGTGTAAAGGCCAAGTGGGGTATTGTGTAGAAGTGGTGTGTGAGCTCCTGGTAGGCTGTGTGGACAAACCTGTGTACTTCTATGGACCTGTTACCTGTTTAAAGACATCAAACATCTGCAAGAGGCAAGATATGCCCACAACAACACCAAATTGTGTAGGATCCAGTGTCTGTAGGTTCACAATGTGTATGTGTATGTGTTCCATGATGATACACTCCATAGCATAGCAGACCAGGATAGTTAGGTATATATTGTGGTAATGTCCAGGGTCTCTTGTGGCACCAGCACTGTGTAACGGGTACACCGTATCTCTATGCCATTCCATGGGTACACATCCTGTAGTAACTGTGATATTGAACAGTGACATAATGTGAGTGTGAAGTTTGTCATGAATCTCATGTATGCCACAGTCCGGGACACTATCTAGTCCCACTGATGCTGTGTTGTCTGCTATGGAGAGGGAAGCACACACATGTCCATCTGTGATGTCAGGGAAGCTACACCCTGTTGTGATGGACATGTGCACTGCAGGGGGGATGGTGGGGAAACATTCTTACTGAACCTGTTGTCCAGGATTTTCGCAATGTCAGTGTGTTCACTGTATCATTTGTAATTATGCAGTAACTCACAGAATATCAGTGAGTTCCCACACAGGTCCCTGACATAACTAAATAAGGCCTTGTGATTGTCCACAGTGTCTGTTGCAAGTGTCCAGTAGAAGTGGGCCTTAGATGAATCAGCAACTGATCATAGCTATACCATAGTACTGATCAGAGATGCCTTCCAGATTGTGATTGTGCTCCAAAATGTAGTGGCCTCCCCCTGTCCATGTACAGCTCAGTAATGGCTGTGGTCCAGTAGACAGGTCCCCTGCCTTTGGAGGAGTGAGTCCTGTAGTTATCAGGTATAGCATGATCCATGAATTCCAGTAGTTGTCCATAGAATGTGCTTGTAAAGTATTTAGTTGTCTGAGCCGTGATGAGCGCTGTCCCAGGGTCATTGAGGGATACCACCTCAGATTGTACAAGTGTGATGTTTGCTCATGAGAAGTATGTCACTGAGATCACATAGGATGTGTGTGTGTATGGGATATGTACGTCTAATGAGATGAATGTATGTTCCAACCTCAACAATTACAGGTATACCTGTGTTGTGGAACATAGAGTCCCCATGTGTGTGATGATCAGGTACCACATGTATAACCCCCTGTGGGTGTGTGGACCAGGTCTGCCCTAGCAGTTGAGTGTAACAATCTTAGCAACTGTTGTGCGAGTGTGTCACTGCTTGAGTAGTATACCCAGTCAATGTTTGTGTATTTGAAGTCACACAATATAATGGTGTTTGGTTAGACCTTCACATTCCCCAGTGTTCCCAAGAATAATGCCTGTTGTGCCCATGTTTGAGAGTGTGGTCTGTAACAGTCTACAAACAGAAATGCAGTTATGAACACTCTCAGTTGCACATGTACATTTCCTAATGCTTTGTGTACTGCAACCAACCTGGAGGTGTGTGTATGAATGATGTATATGGAATCCCCCCTTTTGTTGTTGTCCAGAGCGAGTCCTGTGTCTGAAAAACATGGTATGATGTAAAACATGTTAGTGCTGCTGTGCTTTTGTGAGCCTGAACCAGGTGTTTGTTACTGCACATATATCGACAGATGCCATACTGATGTGAGTCCTGAGTGCATGCATTCTGAGGGTTAGACATCAGTTGATGAGCACCATCACTCTCTGTTTCCTGTACCCTGTAACGTCTATGGCTGTGGTTATGTCATCTGACCCTTGCTCCAAACAGCCACTATGTGTGTGTCAAGAGCCTAAGGCAGTCTGTGAAACCTAGGGGTGACAGCTGCATGACGTCCATAGCGAATGTACATGGCATGTTGAGCATGTAATCCCAGGCTGACAGACACTGGATCCCCTGTGAATGACAACAATATGTTAGGCAACTGTTAAAAATGATCAAGTTATCTGTATACTGTGACATAGTACTTGGTGAGGGTAAGATGCTACACAAGGTCAGGGTCATACTGTCCTGGCCTACATGATCAGAGAGCCCCTCTATGTCTCCTGTCATGTAGTCCAGGGAGGAATGTCTGAGTGTCTACAAACCGGAATGCTCAATGATGGAACCATATCTGTACTTGCAGTGGAATGACAACAGTGCATGTGTCATGTGGCATATCCTGGCACCCGACACACAGCACAAAGTGACCTTCACCTTGTTCAGCCTGGTGAGTGAGATGTCACTGTGACTGACAATTACACTCACCTAATACAGTTGTATGAGGTGTGTTGTGTAGGCCTAAGGGCGGTGACTGTGTAGCACAATAACTTTGTGAACTATGTGATGATATGTGTGTATGGTTGTGTGTTAGCAGTAGTTTGTGTGTCTGCTTTGAATGTCTCAGCTGTTTAGGCAGAGTACAATTAGATGCTCCAAGTATGTCATTGTGTGTCAATGTATACGGTTTGCTGTTGTCGTAGGTGCATGTGTGACTGTATTTGTGGTGTGTGTGGTTACCTTCACCACCTGATAGACTGTGCCAGTCATGGCCTGGGAGAGTTCAGCCTCCTGTCCGTCTATACAGTTGCACCTCCCAGAGATATCTGACTTTGTTGGTAGGAGGACAGTGTTACCTGTGTACATAAGGCAGTTGTAACAATGCGTCCATTATGCACCAGCTGGACTGGAGAGTACACAGAGAACCAACCTGTGGACATGCCAGGATATGATGAGGACATACACTGTCGACTGATCACAAAGGATCAGAAGTGTGTCAAGTGTGTAAAAGAGTATAACAGGGTTTTAGTGTTCAGGTTTGTTGTTGCTCTGGAAAGATATTCTGCAAAGGAGTACAGACAGAAACATTACACCTCCTTTAGCTAGGTGAGAAATATCGATGTACAGTCATATATGTCCTGAGTCAGGGTCAACTGTACCTGACTGACAATGTCAACATCCTGTCAGACAGGCCCATACATACATGCCCACCTCCCAGTGACAAAAAGCCCTAACATCATGCCAAGAGATATCACATGTAGAATGTGTAAACTGGTCCCCACAATGCCAAATGAATCCCATCACGTGGATAACAGTGTTTCCCCATATGTGTCATAAGTGAATGACAGGACAAACAGTCACTGCACCCGGACAGTCTGTTGAGCCTCACACTCTCTACAGGATCTTACACCATTGAATGTGTTCCAGCAACATGTGGCACACCCCACAAGTGTTGGTTCACACACACCATGGGAACTATATTCCTATAGGCCTACGAAGTCTGAAATGCTAGTCCATGGAGTCCATCATGATTGCAGTCAGGAACAGAGATATTGTAAACCGATAAACACACAACACAAACGTCTGTGTTATGTTAATGAGCACATCATGTTCCCCAAACCTGCTGGATATCTTGCAAGGCAGACACCCAGGACAAACATCACTGACAGGAGCAACACAGGTCACACATAGACCCTGAATAGCCCTTTACCAACATCACAGACACATGTGGTATCCACAAAACCTACAATCCTGCATGAATATGTATTGTCATATGAAGGAATGGTAATATGTCCACAAATAGATCACACCAGGTATGAATTGTGTATTCCTGTTCCAGATGTTCACACCTGCTGACCCACAAGGTTCATTGGTGGGATTGCTTAACACTACATGCACACACACATAACCATGTCCAGTCTGATGTCAGCAACCTACAAACATAGCATGTGAATACAGACCCCACCATAAAGCATATAGCGCATAATGTTAATGCGTATCTCACTAGTATCATAACCTAGTTAGATAGGGGTTTGACTCTTGCAATTTTTGAGTGTGTATGTGTGTGTGAGATTGGCTGTGAGAAGAGTGGCCTTTTTGGAGACTGTGGAAATACAGCAGTAGTGGTGAATCCCCCTTTGCCAAGTGTGATGATGTCAGCATCCTACAAATAGAGCTTTTGAAATGAACGCACCCTGTAAAGCAAATAGCATGTCATGTTGATGTGTATCTCACTAGTGTCATAACCTAGTTAGGTAGGGGTTTGAATCCTGCAATTGCTGTGTGTATGTGTGTGTGAGATTGGCTGTGAGAAGAGTGGCCTTTTTGGAGACTGTGGAAATACAGTAGTAGTGGTGAATCCCCCTTTGCCAAGTGTGATGATGTCAGCATCCTACAAATAGAGCTTTAGAAAAGAATGCACCCAGTAAAGTAAATAGTGTGTCGTGTTAATGCGTATCTCACTAGTGTCATAATCTAGTTAGGTAGGGGTTTGAATTCTGCAATTGCTGAGTGTGTAGGTGTGTGTGAAACTGGCTGTGAGAAGAGTGGCCTTTTTTGGAGACTGTGGAAATACAGTAGTAGTGGTGAATCCCCCTTTGCCAAGTGTGATGATGTCAGCATCCTACAAATAGAGCTTTAGAAATGAATGCACCCAGTAAAGCAAATAGCGCGTTGTGTTAATGCATATTTTACTAGTGTCATAACCTAGTTAAGTATGGGTTTGAATTCTGCAATTGCTGAGTATGCATGTGTGAGATTGGCTGTGAAAAGAGTGGCCATTTTGGAGACTGTGGAAATACAGTAGTAGTGGTGAATCCCCCTTTGCCAAGTGTGATGATGTCAGCATCCTACAAATAGAGCTTTAGAAATGAATGCCCCCAGTAAAGCAAATAACACATTGTGTTAATGTGTGTTTCACTAGTGTCATAACCTAGTTAGGTAGGGGTTTGAATCCTGCAATTGCGGAGTGTGTGTGAGGTTGGCTGTCAGAAGAGTGGCCTTTTCGGAGACTGTGGAAATACAGTAGTAGTGGTGAATCCCCCTTTGCCAAGTGTGATGATGTCAGCATCCTACAAATAGAGCTTTAGAAATGAATTCACCTAGTAAAGCCAATAGCGCGTCATGATAACATGTATCTCACTAGTATCATTACATAGTCAGGTAGGGGTTTGAGTCCTCCAAGCGCTGAGCATGTGTGTGTGCCACAGGTGGTCAATGCAGTGTGGGTTTTGCTTTTACAACGGTATGACAAATGTTTTACACAGTATGTGCATTGTACACATTGGGTATCTGCATGTCAAATAGATTTGTGTACATGTGACCACAATCAGTACATAGGTGTGAAGCCTGCATACTACATGAATACATGTGTAACCTTTGACAGATTGTGCCACTGCGTCTCAGATCATAGGCCACATATGTATGTCTGCATCAAGACCGGCCAATGTAGTGACCCGTGGCCAAGGACATCCCTGCCACACACATCCATGACACGTACTGTAGAGGACTGTGAGTGAGGGTAATTGCTGGGGTATATGTCAGACATGTTCATACACAACAACAACTGGCAATAATGGACAGTCATGATACGTGTGCACCAGCCCTGTGAATATGCATGCAGGCCCCTAATGTGTTATGTGAAACACCGAGGGACCCCACAATACCTATGGATATGTGGATACCAAGGGACAGATTACATACGTGTCTGTCTGTACACATTGGTACCCAACATACGTGTTCAGGGCTACAACCTATGTGGTACTGTCAGGATAGTCTGTATAGTAAATACTATATGGATGACCATGCCATAGATGTCGTATTGCTATACAGCATGTATAGGACAACAGATATCTGTATGTATGATACCCTTGTGTAGGATATGCGTCCCATGCGGAGAATGCAGTGTAGGCCACTGCATGCATTACCAGATGTAGATGGACATATCCCTAGTAAGTTTGCATGTACGGAAGAGGGCTTTATGCCACACAGGTGTGGTCCCAGGAACGTGTGGTGGTCAATACCACTGGTTACTGTCATAGCATAGTACTGAAAGGATACAACTGTTACTGAGTTCCCCACAACTGTGGGTCATTTGTCAGAACATCATCTAATGATTGGTTGTAGTCATGCTGTTGAGGTGGTGTATACTGCCAGACTGCAGATCATTGACAGATATCAACGGTATCACCCACAGCATACTGCCAACCCATGTCATACACACATGTGTACCCATGTTAGTACATATCTGTAGTAGAATGCATGCTGGCCATCGAAAGATACCATGACATGTTAACAATGTGTAGAACAGGGTATGCCAAACATCACATGTGTCCACTATGCACGTACATGCAGACAGTGCGCACACACCATGTTCACAGATGTACACCTGCTAATTTGTAATGCACACATCACACACATACTATCCACTCACTAACACATGCTGTCAACACAGTACATTCCATCCAAGTGGCACATGGGAGGACAATACATACTCAGACCTAACACTGGTGTAAACAATGCTACAATGACTATCAGAGCTGTGATGCATAATGCCTACTCAGATATACCTACAAGGATATCAGTACACCTTCCTGTTGGCAAATTGCTACTATTGCTACACTGCTAGTATGTCACCCTGTGCATCAGAACCATGTTAGCCTATTCCTGCATCAATGTGACAGATGACAGGGGGTGGCACAGGTGTCATCATATGCACAGGGTGTGTTGTAGGTTTGACAGAGCCCGACATTGACCCATCCAATCGGCATGTGTGTGTGTGTGTGTGTGTGTGTGTGTGTGTGTGTGTGTGTGTGTGTGTGTGTGTGTGTGAGGGACAACAGTACTGTATGGGCCAATGTTGATGTAATGTGTGCGTGAATGCGTGTGCCCTAGTTGTATGGCAAATGTGTGTGTGTTTGCATGCACACAACTCCACCATGTGGCTGCCATGGCATTTGTGGGACAGCCACAGACTGTACCTGCTAGGCCGTACAGATCACTGTCTCCAGCCATGGACACTGGACCTATGCCTAGCAAGGGTGCTATGGGCAGTATCGGGTGCCAACCCTGACTGGGTGCTATCATCAGAGGCAGAGGTATGATGACTGGACCATGTGCACGTGGTCTAGTAGGACGGTCAATGGAGAGGCCAGCACCAGCATTGCTGGGGCTGGTACTGCCACTACAGGAGCAGCTGTGGTCTGTGGTCCATCTGGGACGGATACCAGATGATGCTGTACCTGGCATGCATCCACGTCAGCCTCTCATCCTTGCCACATGGTCCTGGCTCATGACTACCACATTGTTGAGGACATCTAATGTCTCCCTCCAACTGCTATCAATGACCTCGGTGTAATTCCGGATGGCACCGGCAAGGTCACAGATGCTGTCATTGATAGCAGTGTAATGGGCCCTCTGCGCCTTTAATCCCTGTCGGGTGTAACATTCCATACATGCCTGTGCCTGCATTACAGTCTGGAACATACTAGAGGTTGAAATACCTCCGGTGGCACATCTGCCAGGGGAAGTACGACCAGTGGTGCTCCCCCGAGAACCCCTGTACATCTGCCTATGTGGTACCATTCCTGTACCCCAGCTATGGCTGCTGTGAGGGGATGCATGTGCCATAGGTACCACACTCTCCTGGTCAATGCCAACTGTATGCGGTCTCTCAGCTATGGCCATTGGTGACGGGGGATGTATTGGCAGTATGAGTGTGCGCATAGATGGGGTTGACCGCTGTGTATTGTCGATTGGTGGACCAATGACAGACTCTGTCAGACCTTCCTGTGCCACAATACATGTCTCATCATCTCCACTATTAGTGGCGGTGACATCAGGTTCCCTGCTACACTCAGCCTCGCCAAACACAGCACCTGTGGAAGGAAGACAGTTAACGTACTTTACAATCTGTACATGATGTTAGCACACATGCACACATGCACACATGAACACATGAACACATGCACACATGGACACATGCACACATGAACACATGTACACATACACACATGCACACATGCACAGGAATACACCACTCACCACAGCACATACACACACACACACACACACACACCAGCAATCCAACACATACACATTAGTGGGTGATGGTGGGTGACAGTATCCCAAGGGAGACAGTCACCACACACGTGTCAGCAGGCAGACTTTGTGTTGCTCAACATCAGGCAGTGTGAGTGTAGACAGCCCTTTCTAATGACATTATACATGGCTTTGATGCATGTGTATAGTTGTGCAGTGATTGGCTACACCCTGGAACACAATGAGTACATGGACACTACATTGCTGTGCAAGTATTACCTGCTCTGCAATGTCATGTGCACTATCACTCAATGGTATACATACCATGGCTGCATGTGTCATCTGTGTGACACATAGATTGACACGTGTGATGACAGTGTCTGTGTCCATATCACATAATAGTGGGCACAGGCATAGCAAATGCATGCAATGTACAGACATGGGATGAGTGGTGCATGTAGACGTGAAGGGATCCCAGTGCACGACATGGACATTGCACAGTGGTTTTGGTGCGTGTGGGACACATTGCAGATATGTTGTTGCCAGCCATGACATGGCATGCTACACAACTGCAACATTAAACATCACACATACCCAAAATGTGTCATGTGACCTATACACCCAATAGCATTCCGGGACATATATATGGCACTTTGTACAGATGGCGGCTGTTGTGCAAAATGTGTATACTAGCATATGTAAGCACACACACAACATGCTATGCATGGTGCGTTTAGGTGCATATGTTTGCACACACAGAACAATGAGGTGCAGAGCAAAGACTGTTATGTGTAGTACTGTGGTCACTGTAACTGGATGGGGTGTAGTATCATGTGGCATCATCATCAGCATGCTTCTTGTGGTCACTCATGACTACCACTGTGTGACAGACCACCGCCTAGCATGCTGTACCTGAACTGCATTGCCGTGGATATGTTCACTATTGCACAGCCACTTTGTACATGGGTGTATGAGGTGCCCAGTAGGGAGCATTGCCTAACATGACTGTGTTATGTGGTGAAGACTGTTGCACAGCCCCATGATAGGCCTCTACCCCTGAGGTACATCATGTGTGTGTGTGGGTGACATGTGTGATACTGACATGTGACCTTACAGTGGGTATGTAGTTATGCCATATGTAGCATGACTTTGCGTACTGCATGTGGTAAATGTCTTATGTTGTGTACAGGTGTTGTAACGATGCCTATCCAATGTGCAGTACGGGGTTGCCACAACTGTGTGTCATGCTCTGTGTATTGCATGTTATTGAGGAAGCTACTGACATTACCGAACTGTGCAGCATCTCACAGCAAACATGCACGGCATGCATTATGGGTAGGTGTGTTACATGTACATGGCCTACCTATGACATGCATATTTCATTACCAACATTGCAGGTATAACACACTCACCAGCATGGATTGGCTCCCCTGCCGTCACACCAGAAGGGCCTACGAGAATATGAGAGGGTTCATCAGTGGCCACAACTGTGACATTGCTACAGTGGGTATGCTGAACTGCAGTACAACAACAGTCGACAGTCACAGGTGTAGGGATGTTATACAAACTATACGTATTGCACAACAGTAGGCAGCGGAACTGCTAAACACACAGTACACATGTCATGTACACATAATCTAACAATACAGTTAACTGTAGTCTACAGATAGGGCGTATTACCTGCTTGCCCCAGGTGGATGTGCTGGGTGGCTCCGGCCTCCATTACAACACATGTCAGAGGTTGCCGTGGCTGTTGTACAGCAGCCACCATGCTTAGGAGCAGCTCCTCTGCTCTGGTGAGGGGGGATGTATGGCCACCCCACCACCTGTGGCAAGCTGCTGTCTTTGGGTATCAGACGCATGTCGCCGGACTTGTCTAATTAAATCACTGCAGTGATGGCATACCGGTTATGCATGCCTATGTGATTTACCCGACTAACAAGCTCCTGCTACAGTGCAGTCCACTCCTGCTGGTGCTGGCTGGTTCTGGAGAACAGCATGGTGTACTGGTGCAATAGGCTGTTGAGTATAACCTCTTCCTCTTCTGCAGTGTAAGATGGATTTCATTGGTGGGCCATCTGGCTGAAAAATATATGAACAATTTGTGTGGGAGTGTCATGTGGCACACTTTACACCTTTACCCACAGATATCACTTTACTGACATTTATACCATCCTATTGTCTGTCAGTGGTTACACATGTTCACTAACACTTGTTGGTTCTCAGGCCAAAACTAACTAACACTGCCTGGCAGACTCTATATATGACACCACTATACAACAGTACCCGACACACTGTATGTGACACATTACACAACCTCAAGACAGGGGTGTATATCACACCAATGCACAAACAGAGATGCCATCCATTACAATGTATGTACAGTACAGGTACAGTAGCACCAATCAAACGCCCTAGTCATTGCTGCCATAGCCCTGCCTAACAGATGTGTCCAGTTGTTACTATAGGTGGCATACTGCTGTAACAGACTATAGATGTTGTTGGATACACTCGTCAACCCTGTAACACACATACGTTTGCAGCCATTGTATAGGCATAATCACACACACATCAGGCAAACATACAACGCACCACTGTATGCCAACACAGATGAGCATTACCTGTGTATGTACCACTACATACACACCCTTATGCCTGCAGTCTGTCCTCTGTGCAGGCTACAGGCAACACACATGGCAGTGTTTTCAAGCAATGTGAATGCACACCATACTGTGCTGTTTAGCCCTACAGCTTGAGGTAGTACTACAGTTCATATTGGTGATGTATTCACCTGCAGTACCACTCACTAAGCATACATGTATTGCTTGAGCCTACAGTGAGACACCACATTCATCAACGGAGAACTACGTCACATCATATGCCGTACTACTATGTCTGCCTAACAGTACATTACACATCAGTTGCTGTCCTCACAGCTAGGTTAGGCACTACCATGTCAGATACAACATCACACTATGCTATCACACATTTACACACCTTGCACATATTCACCGTTACACTCATTCAACCTCACAGAGCAGCTATTGCATTATGTACATGTGTGAGTGCATAGTATCATAGGTAGGTGTTATGTTATTGGCCCTATGGCCTATGGCAGCCTAGACATATGCTACCCTGGCCTTTGACACGCATGTACTTTGATTTCACTTGCCTCTGCCAACCTGGACCACAGAGGTGTTTCCTGGGGTGTATTAACAATCTCCCACACAATCATCATGGGTATTTATACCAACTGCTAAGGATGAGCCTTGTTTGCTATTGCTATGTGGTCTATTCCGGTGTATGGCATATGCCTATCCCTCTAACATGTGCTGTCTAGTGAGCTGACAAGGTTTAGGGCCCTAGAGCGTGTACCCCAAGGGGTTGTGATATGTTGCCATGGTGGTTGTCACCCAGCTATGGGTGTGGCATAGCTCTGTATGTCCAGCAGAGGTCACCTCTGTGTGGCTAGTATGGAATACAGTGTAGTTGTGTTTTTGTGAGTCAGTCTGCATAGGGCATCTGTTTGCGGACAATATTAGCCTTTGTGAGGTCTGTCTGTGGCCTGTTTACCTGGTGTGGTCGTCATGTGAAGTACATACCACACAGGGCACTGTGATGAGTAGAGGGGAACCCTACCCTATACTTCCATAGATGACACACCTGTTGTCATGACACATTCCACACTGACTGATTACAGGTGTAGTGTGGCACTGTCTTCATCACAGTGGAGGCTACTGTCCACCTGTGTCCCATGTTCCCTTATCACACCTTCACTGTTCTGTAGATGCCTTGTTCACCACAGACCTGTTGTGGTACATATGACCCCGTGTCTCTGTGTGTCTCTCTCTCTCTCTCTCTCACTCTATATGTATATGTATATCTGTATATCTATATATATGGATATTTATATATCTATATATTATGTATATGTATATTATGTATATACACATACATGTACACATCCATTGCTGTACACATGGATGTACATATAGGCACATGTACAGTCCACCTTTCATGATGGGGATCTCACATATGCGACAGTTGTGGGATGAACAGATATGTGATTACATTGCACAGTGTTGTGCAGAATGCATGTGGGTGTCCTCAGCCCTTGCAGCATTAGCAGGCCTCACTGTCTGTAACACATCTGATCTGTGAACTCTGCCCCACAGCATTTAACCACCACATGACATATATCCACACTACCATAGCTGGCCTTAGGCATAGGCCTACTGGGCGGCCACCTAGGGCTCCGCTCTAGCAGGGTTGCCTTTCCACTGTTTATGTGGACACAAGGATGGGGGCACCAGGAAGTGTGGTGGGGGGCACAGTGTGGCCTATTTACCTAGGTCTCCTGTTGACCTAAGGCCACTCCACCACACTGCATGCTGTCTTCTAGGCCACACACTACAACCTACATGGATATATGCACATATCAACATTCACTGACAGATAGCTGTCCACCCCTCACTAACAGTTGCAGTATGTCCCTTGCCCTATGCACATGTGCAGATACAGATTGATACATACTGCTGTCACATATGGATGATTTGCAGTGTGTGGAGTACTCTTCGGGGACATCTATAACATGCCAACATATACATTTCAGTTACATACCTTACCTTTGTGTTTACCAGCTCCGTGTGGTACGGTTTTGTATTTTTTTTTCTTGTGCTGGTTTGCTTTGTGTATTTGCCCTCAATTCCACCTTCGGTGTTTTATTTTTTGGCTGGATTGCTTTGGGGTTTTGCCCTCTACTTCAGATTCAGTCTCTGTTTCTGTCTCTCTCTCTCATTCAGTCTCTGTCTCACGACACCTGCAATGGAATAATTGCATGTGTGGACTGCAGGTACAGCCTGCTTTTCTAGGTATCTGCACTTGTGCATGTGACAGCCTCTGCACCAATTGCTGCCCACCATTCAGTAATTGCATGCAGCCTGCTGTTTGGTGATTGCATTACTCACTGTGATTGCAGCCCACTGCTATAAAATGCTAGGTTAGGTAGGCGTAGCCCTTTCAGATTTCAAAGGTGGGGCCCATTCCTTTTTGCTCTGGACACCATTGTGTCAGTCTAAAGGTTGGTATTTGTCTCTTATCTGTTGCTAGGGTTGTAGCCAGTTATGGGCATGTTATACTCATACCTGCATGTTGCTGCCTCCAGTACATACATCTCAGTATGGACATGTACGCACCCCTCCGAATGCTAACACAGGATACATGGGAGTATGTACATTTTCCTCACTTACACAATTAACTGCCATACAAATGTGGTTATTGCACTGCATCCCTGTGGCCAGTGTTTATCCTAATCTGATACTGTGTGGTGTTTGTAAGATGCTACTGTAATGTTATTCCCTGCTAGGATGGCTGGTTCGCTTTTCACAGTCATGTCATGCAATTCCACATCCACTGCTGGTAAAGAAGGGTTTGTGTTATACCATTCTTAATTTCCATTTACATTCCCTCATTGTAATGCATGATATATTTATTTCAGAACCAGGTTATTTGTATGTCTGCTGTAGCTTAGTGGTAATGGTCTGGGGTTCGAGACTGGCAGAGGTTTTTTATTTTGCTGCTCAGCAGAACAAGGGCCCTGCCATAGAGGGACTAAGTCACTTTTAAGCAGTTGTAAGAGGGTTTGCGCAGGTTTGTGTGATGCTTAGCTACACTTAGCTAAGCGCGCACATGCGCACACTCGCTTAATCCCGCTTACTACTGCTTAAAAGTGCTTACTCACGCTAACCCCCGCGCTAATTTCTTTTAAAGAAAAGAAAATGGAGAGATAGGAAAGTGGTGAAAAAGGGGGTACAAAGAGGGAAAGACGGTAGGAAAACAAGCTCAGGATGTGCAGGAAGGGTGTAGGGAAGGTCCATAGCTGCCCATTTCTCTAACAGCAACAGCTGTGCATATGCAATGCATTTTGACATGAATTTGACTCCTTCCACCCCTGGGAGAGGGGTGGCGACAACAAAGTATGTTGTAGTGCCAATTAGAATTATCAGTTTACATGTCCAGCAGACATGTGTGTGAAATGGGCAGCTATGTATGGGGCGTAATTTTTTTGTGGGTACAGATTGCCCTTTTTTTTTTCAGGTGAGAGTGGGAAGTGAGGTAGGGGGTGTAGGTATTTGTGGGGTGGTAGGTTGGGGAGGTAAACAGACAAGACAAACAAGACGCATACAGGGGCGGTGTTTGACACATGGGGTGGGTGAACACAATTGACGGGGACGGATATCTGGAAATTGCAAGCCCATGAGCCCACAGTTGGTAACAGTGGGACTGAGATCCCCACCCACGGGCAGTCTCCACTGAACCTTCACAGACCCGAGGGTCGCTGTGCTGGGGGCTGTGTAGGAGGGGCAGGCTCACCTGTGAGTCACACCACTCTCGCCTCGAGCTGGCGTAGGGGATCAGCGACTAAACACTGGATCTCCCTATGCACAACAACCTGGACCCTTCAGAGGGTGACAGGTGGCCCTTCTCCACCCATGCTTGCGGGGGGGGGCGAGCCCCATCCACTGCAGCTCTTCCACCCGAAGGTGGCACAGGACCAATCGAGGAGGGTGGCCCGGGCTGGGCACCGGACATACTGTTGCCAGGTGCAATCGCCAGCTGAGGATGGACAGGTGGGTCCGCTGGGACCGGCCTTCCCATATGTTCTGTGATTAGGTGTGTTTAATTACAACATAGACATCAGCATTCCAGATTAGTTGTAACAGCATGCAGTAATATTCCCATTAACCCAACGCACCAGGGTTACAACAGTTGAACAGCAAGCATAACACATGCATATATTTAACAACAGTGGATATTACAACGGCATGCAGGGATGATTGGTGGCAACAGGCCACCAAGGTTGTGGTGTTTGAACAGGGCACATGTATTAAAGTAAGAAATAAGTTCATTGAACAAAAGGACATATGTCCCAACAAATGTTATGAGAATACACATACCCACTGAAGTGTGGAATTGCAATGTAGTAGGGGGTAAAAAAAACATACATTAACATATTATAAGTACCTTTACTCTACACTACATTCCTATTGACTACAGGTGTATATCCCCTACATGTATTATTACAGTAGACAATATGCATTTGATTGTGTATTGGGTTTGGCTAGTTCATTATATACCTGGAATATATCTGTATATGTGACTGTCCAGGCTGCAGATGTTACTGCTACATACTTGTATTGTATTTGTATATTGATGTATCTACACATCTGTATGTATTCCCATGACATTTACACTTGATTTTCTACAGCACCCTGCATTTCATGTAGCACACTCACATTTCTGGTGAACACCTTGACAAGCTACTTGTATGCCAGTTTACCTATGCATGACAGCCATTTAACAACTGTTGAGGACTATTGTATGCTTCACAGATACTGGCACTTCCTTCATCCACTTTATATGTGACTGCAGGACTGTGGTTTGACAGCCCTTATTACAACAGTTCATTTTATTGACTGCAGTGTACAACTTTTCTTAGTAACTGACACAGACACACTCCAAGTATTAGACCTTTATTATTCACATATACCACTCTTTTCTACAGGCTCTACCCTTAATTTTATATTACAGTGCATGCAGAGGACATATTCAGGACATTCTATACCTTTATTGATAGGTTCCAATACTTTTTTCCAGGCTCACTCACTTATTTTATGTGACAGTACATGCAGAGATAATATTCCAGACCTGTTTTACCTTTATTAGTGGGTTACTACACTCTATTCCTGGCTCTCTGACTTTTGTTTTATTACAGTACATACAGAGTATTTATTCAGGGAATTAATGTTATATGCTTCACAGCTACTGGCACTTCCTTCATCCACTTTATATGGCACTGCAGAACTGTGGGTTGACAGCACTTTAGACGATAGTACTATTTTTTTGAATGCAAGGGTACAACAACATTTCTAGGTAACTGACATAGACACACTCCGAGTATTATACCTTTATTAATTACATTGAACACTCTTTTCCACAGGCTGTCTCCTTTATTTGATATTACAGTGCATGCAGGAGAACTATTCAGGACATATTATACCTTTGTTGATAGGTTACCACACACTTTTTCAGGATTGCTCACTTATATTATCTGACAGTACATGCAGAGATAGTATTCCACACTTCTTTTACCTTTATTAATGGGTTACTACACTCTATTGCAACACTTTTGTCATGCTCTCACACATATTTTATATAACAATACATGCTGAATATCTACTAACCTGCCTGGTGGCGTAGCCTATCTGCATAAGCTTGCTGATTCATAGCACGAACACCTGCAGCTGTGGAGTAAATGAAGGAATATTGAAACATATCTATCCATTATTTAGACTATATTAGCTTGTCTTACATATTGCATTCCATGGCTACCTACTTAGTAGTGGGGCATCATGCATCTGACGGGCCTCCTGGATCCACTGGTTCAGAAGGTCCTGCTTGCATCTCTTCAGGTCTGCATGGTGGTGACGGACCTGCTCACCAGTCCTTGGGACGCCAGTGGCACTGGTGAGTTCATGAGCCAACCGGTTACAAGCCTCTGCCTTATACTCCATTCCTTGGAACTGGCCCTGCAGGAGTCGGGTCTCATGCCGATGGACTAGGAGCCAAACCATGTATCTTGACTCCTCAATGCCCCAACATTGCGTTCTAAAGCGTGTTCCCTCTCCAACACCAGACATTCTAACTGCAGATGACAGCTACAATCAGTAATGGTGAGTATTCCCGCCTATTCAGCTTAAATATGCTGCATTTCCCGCACTTTTCTGTGATTGGCCGTTTTTGAATATTCTCGGCTGACTGCAGCCCTTCTTAGCAATGGTTAATCCACATTTTATTACTATATATATGTTAACAGGGGATGTTTGTCCTAACTTGCTGTGGCTTAGTGGTTCAGTTCTTTGCTTATTGTGCACAGTGTCCTGGGTTCAAACCTTATCATTGCTTTTTATTTTAATACTGTCCAGACAGGTTGGGGGCGTGACTGTGTTTAAGCAACTTTGCTCTACGTTGCTCCACGTTGCCCGACGGTAAGTGGGTTGGCACGGCGCGCACCTACGCGCAAACTGATTCCGCTGGGTATAGAGATATTTAGCTATGGGCAACTACATTGCGCTGGGTAAAGCACGATTTAGTTATGGGCAACTACATTGCACTGGGTAAAGCACGAGTTAGCTAGGGGCAACTACATTGCGCTGGGTAAGGCGCGATTTAGCTATGGGCAACTACATTGTGCTGGGAAAAGCACGAGTTAGCTAGGGGTAACTACATTGTGCTGGGTAAAGCGTGAGTTAGCTAGGGACAACTGCATTGCGCTGGGTGAAGCGCTGCTTAACTGCGGACAATTTTATATTGGGATCTTTTAAAATATTTATTTTATTCACTGATACATTGGCCATTTCACTGCTTTTTAGTTATGTTTAAACATATATGTTGGGTATTATTCCATATACTGATTTAAAAAATAAATACGAAAGGGACTGGTGGGACTCAAACCGTGAATGCCTCTTCTTTGTGCGAACCCTCTACCATTATGCTATTGTTATTC
This sequence comes from Protopterus annectens, assembly GCF_019279795.1. Lineage (NCBI taxonomy): Eukaryota > Metazoa > Chordata > Ceratodontiformes > Protopteridae > Protopterus > Protopterus annectens. The sequence goes on from NC_056728.1 coordinate 1,033,469,646, forward strand.
CATGTGATTTGCATAAACATTCTGTCTTATGCTCTTCCATGTGAGAATTGCTGACTGTAGCTAAGCAATGGGCACACACGCGCACACACGTGCAAATACGGGCAGCTGTTTTGGGTATTTAAAAAAAAATTTATGGTTATGTGTTTTAGATGTGTGATGGGGGTATACATTATCAGGCAGTGAGGTGTTGGGTGCAGGGACATTTGAGCGGACTCGCTGTTGTTTATTTGCTTTATTTTTAAACACTTGCAGGGGCATGGACATTCGGACTGCTCGGCAGTCAGACATGCCCCCTGCTTTCTTACATGGTCTGTGTAGGACTTACAGTTGAGTCAGCGTGCCCTCATGCATACTCATGGCATGCTGATGTCATACCATTCAACTGCAGCCTCCAAGTAAGAGTTATTAAGTCATACACGGAGGATTCGTGAATCCGGGGGACTGTCTGTAAACTGTGGAAAAACTTTACTGTCCTTTATTTCTTCAGGGGTTTTGTTATTCCTTTCCCCATTACCTCCATGACCCTGATAAAGAGTTAGCATCTCCCTCTAATGCTGTTACTTTTCTCGTTTTCTTTGGTCTCCAAATGTTGTAATGTTTCTAAAAGTAACGTCCTTCGGCTTTTCCCCGTTAGGGGTTGCCACAGCAGAACTCCAGTCCACTAATGTTTGGCAGTGAATTTTTACGGTGCCAAGTTGCCAGCCCGATGCCCAACCTTCAAGGAAGGCACACCCATTCACGCACGCACCTACCTGCATCTCTTTTATGCCACTCAGCCATGGGGAGGACATGCAGACTCCACACAGAAGGCGCTCCAGCCAAGAATCAAACAGAAGAAACTCTTGCGGTGAGGCGACAATGCTAACTGCTGCACCACCGTGGCCATAAATGTTGTAATGTCTCTGCTGATTCTAATTCAAAATGTTTGGCCTCCAGTTCAAGTCTCTTAAACTTCAGCCGGGTTTTTAAGTCCTCAGAAGAAAAGGTGAACTGTCCAGTTTCTGAGGGCTGCAAATCCCCATCACCAGGCTGGTTGTCTTCCTGGTTGTTGGTTCATGCTGCAGCTGCAATTAAGGCTGAAATCATTTCTTTGTTAGTGAGATTGACATGCACCAGTCCTTTGGCTTCGCACACCTTGGCTAGCTAGTTCTTTGTCAGCTTGCCATAATCCTCTGCTGACATCTTTGCCTGCTTTACTTTAAATCCCATGAGCTGGCAGTTGGACAGGCAATGATACACTCCAAATCTCAACGGTGGATCCTGGGAACACAAACTTGAATACAGAGAACTTTATTTGCAAATTAAATTGAATGCAAATACATAATCACATTTAAATTATGCTATTTCCATTTGTAGTATGTTAAAGTTACATGCAGCTAAATTATAATTGATTTTTTAATAAATATTTTAACATAAGATTTTTAAAGCATCACTTATCAAAATCAAATAAAATCACGTCAAAATCCAAAGAAACTTTATTGTCACACACAATTGCTACCTAAACAAAAGTTTAAGTGTCAGCTCTTTTTGGGATTGAGTTGGGAGGGTGGCCTAATGGTTAAGGTGTTTGCCTTACAAACACAAGGTGTAGGGTTTGAGTCTCACAAGGGATAATTGGCTAGGCTAAAAATGGCTCGCAAGGGCAGTTAGCTTAGTACTAGTCTATGAACCTATGAACCTTTTACTGGAAAAAAACAAATACAAAAAGACAAGACGTAATATGTGTTAAAGAATAAACAATAACTATAGTACAAAAGTAAATGTGTAGGTAGCTAATGCACATGCTTGTACACTATTTATATACACACTGGACAACACTGACTACAAGAAGATTAACACATGAAAAGAAAAGTACACTATACACAGGTGAAACTGGGTGATATTGCACATAAGGAAGTGATTGGAATTGCACTTGAATGAGAATATATTCATTTTAGTATGCAGTAAATAAATATAATTACTGTATTGAATGAGAGAGTAACAATCTATTATAGTTTTGATACATTCAGATTTACATCTGCATTTAGTCATTGCAGTTGGATAAAAACTGCTCATAATACTCATACATAATGTTCATGTTCATCATATACGTTATTTATGTTTTGGGATATATAAAAATTATTTTATTGACTTCAGTTATACATATATATATATATATATATATATATATATATATATATATATATATATATATATACTATTTAAATGTTATGTTTGCTGAATATTTTTAAGAAGGCTTTTTTTTTTAATTAAGCTACTGATTAATTGTTTGATTGTTGTAAAATGATTGGTATAAAAATTTTTGTAGTTTTGAAGCAGTCACTTTTTAAAGTCAGTAGTTCTGATAAAGTCCATTTATTGACAATGGACGAAAACACAACTCACTTCTAATACAACCATTGAATGCCTTTTGCTGATGAAGTGGAATTCTTTCATTTTTGGTTATGCATTTTATGTGAGGGCAATAGTGTGGACCATGCTTGTTTTGTGTTACTGGTTAATCTGCATGGTTTCTCCTCTCTTTTTTTTTTGGGTCCTATCTGGAGCTATATGTCTATCCAGTGACCAGTATATGAGTTTATGCATAATTCCATGAGTTTGTCAGCAATGCCTGAGTGGGTATTGTATTGTATTAAATGTATTGGCGATGTCAAGGTAGGCATTATGCACCATTTTGCCCTCATACATTGCTTTGGGAATTATTTCAAAGCAGTCCTACAAGTTCAGTAGGCATGATCTGCACTTGATGAAACTGAGCTTCCTATATCATTATTAAAAAATCCCATCACAATTGTTTCCATGGCTTTGCATATGAGACTAGTTCATCTTATGGATCTGAATTACTGGGGTATGTAGATGGTACACCAGTGTGCAGAGGGATGACCATTCAGTTCTCCATTTGTGTGGCATGAAGCCTGTGTAGAGCATAATGTTAAACAGTGTCTCTAATGGTCCTGATTGACCATGTTTTATACTATTTTGGAGGCATCTTGGGATACTATCAGTGCCTATCAATGTAGCTTTCTTGACCTTGGAAAATGCACTGAGAGCCTGCTGCCTAGTGATAGTTGGGTGGCATTATGTTTGATGGTATTTTATGTATGTTGGCTCAGGGGCGAGGGGGGACAAAACTGAAGTTGAATTTGTTGTCTCAGTGTAGATGGCTCCATTTGCAATTAGTACTGAACACTGTTGTGTACAGCTTTTGAGGTTGCTGATGTAGCTAGTTTACACTGATGAGAGAGTTATTTCCCCTTCAGAGCATTGTGCTTCCTTATTTTTGCTGTGACTTTCTTCCTTTGTTATACATCCTATTGATGATGAAATTCCAGTAGGATGGCTTGTTTTTTGAGTTTGTTCTATGTTTATTCCTTCTAAGCATAGCTATCTCTATGCATTTATTTACAAAACTTTACAGGGTTCCTGTGAACAGTCCCACACATGAAGCAGTGTTCTCAGGGCTTGGTGGGGGGACTTAAAATGTTGCCAGATAATCATTTAATGGTAGGAAGTTTGCCTTAGAATAGTTCTTACAAGTTTCATGTTTAACTGGGATCCTTAAATGTACTTCTATATCAAAGGAGACAGCTATATGGCCTGACCTTACCAGAGAGGACATAACACTGTGGGGGAGGGGTGCAGCATTATTCCATGTTAATGAGTAATCCATTATGCTTGCATCTGTAGTAGCTGTATGGCTTATCTTGTCCAAAGTATTTTTTATTTACAAAGTCCAGTAATCTCTGGGCTTGCAAGTTTGGAGATGTGTATGACTACGAAAGCTTATAAACTGAATGGTGTGATGTTGAAGGTTGAAAGACAGACTATCTCTAGTGAGAGATAATATGTCAGCAGTAACTGAAATAAGTAGTGGAGTTCTGCAAGTGTCTGTCCTGGGCAAAGTTCTGTTTAGGGAATTTGAGTCAGTCATATCTTTGAAAAGACAGAACAGAATCAACCTCTTCAAAGCTATCAATTTAGGACTGAGGGAGAGATTTGTAAATGCCAACCGAGTGGACAGAAAGGTGACAGCTGACTAGGGAATTATTTAATCAGCTGCAGCTTTAATACTGGATGCAACATCACAACATGATTGTGCTGGTTTAAGGTATATACTGATGATGAAGAAACTGTATGTTGTAATTTTTTTATATATTTTTAGCTTTATGCATGTTGATGTTTTCTGTTTCCAGATTACAATTTCTACAGAACTAATTCTCAATCCTATCTAACACAAATAATTGCCTGACAAATTTCAACACAATATATTAAAAGGCATACTTCAAATTTTATGGAGATGTTTTATATTATAGCAATAACCCACGCCTGGGTGTGGGTAATGCTGGATTTACCCACGGTTGGCATGGTTTGGTCCTGAGGGCGAAGCCCGAGGGACCAAACAAAGACAACCGTGGGTAAATCCAGCATTACCCACACCCAGAAGTGGGTTATTATATTATACAATGACATTATTTAAGAAAAGAAATAATTACTTTTCTTAAATAATGGCATTGTATAATGCCTCTTTGCTGCCCTTCCGCAGCTGTCTGATGTTCCGCAGCAGTTCTGATGTACTGCGCATGCCTACGCAGTACATCTGAGCTGTGGGCAAAAGCAACGGAGAACGCAAGATCTCCGTTGCTTTACTATCTCGCTATGTTAAATGGGTTTAACATGGCGAGACAGCTTTAAAATAAGCAACAGAGATCTCCGTTGCTTATTTTAAAGCTGTCTCGCTATGTTAAACTCATTTAACATAGCGAGACAGGTTTTTACACTGTGTCGCTATGTTAAAGGAGTTTAACATAGCGAGACAGCTTTAAAAAGCAATGGAGATCTGCGTTGCTTTTTAAACCTGTGTCGCTATGTTAAACTCTTTTAACATAGCGAGACAGTGTTTACTAACGGAAAAGTCCGGGCGACCGGACCTTTTTCCGTTAGTATATTGAGGGATTTACAACGGGCACGCTGGTTGGGCTGGCCAATCAGCGTGCATGTTTTAGAGGAGGCATTGTATAAATATATATATTTCTAACTCTGCTCGTTGATGCCTTACACAAGTATTCAGGAAAGGTGATTCTTCATAAAGAAATAACCAAAACATGTATGCTTTTTGACTGCTCTCAAAACACATGTAGTCAATCTACGTTATGTATTTATTCTTGCTGCAGTGAGAATGTGTTTATAGTGGCAGGGCATTCTTTTCATGTCTGTAATAACTGACATTTACAGCTTCTTTGGGATCTGGTACCGATGCTACTAAACCTTGAAAAACTCAGGCATAACTGCACTGCTTCAGAGAGGGAAAAAGACTTTATACAAGACTTCTACCACAAATGGCAGACACATGGGCACCCAAGGAGTCATCTGCTAGACAGGATGGAGTTCAGATTCTTATATCTGGCAAGATAAATCCACAGAATTATGGTTTATGCTTGAAATGGAATGTACTTGTAAAACAGGCAAACCCATCCAACAAGATCACATGAAATAATATTAAACTCGTTAGTGTAATTTTTTATTTATCATAACCTTGATTATAAGCAATTACAAAAAAATGTAGTTTGGAAATCCATTTAATCAAAATATATCAAATTCTCTCAGGGTCTCTGTATGCTTATTTATAACACTGCATTTTAAAATGCTTTTAATTTACACTAGCAACGCTTGGTTCACAAGTTATAAATTGCATGGGGTTGTGTTACATGCTTTTGTGACTGAAAATGTACTATCAGCCAATGCAAGCAATCCCTGGGATTCATTAACAATCATGTAGGTGCTACTCTATGCGTACATAATGTAAGTGAGTTAGTGCTATGATATAGGTGCTACTGTATGTACATGATGTGAGTTAGTGCTATGAGCAGCAGAGCTAATCAAATATGCATACTGCTCATCACACTTACATGGTTTCAAGCATCTGTCCATGGCCAGCAATAGTGTTAATGGCTATTGAAAAGTGCTTGCAAGCACCAGCACACAATATAAATTAAAGGACTGTATATACGAGATGCTCATTGTGAAGTAGTCCAGACAACTACAGGAAAACAATACAGCATGAGGGTAAGTGAAATAGGAGAATTGATACACAAGAATATGTTATAATGACTTAGTAATGTTGGACAGGAGAAATGTTTAATGTGTCCTAATATCCCACAGGCAAATGATACGAAAGTGTATAAGAAGCATTTCTGACATAAAACCTGTAATACTGATGTAATGATAATTCGTGTTAATGTCAGTCCCAGAATTACTCACATAGATAATAACAGACATGCTGATAAAGCTGCCATGAGATAAAGGTTAGCAAGGACCGAAGATATATTGTGGAATGAATGTATGGAATGCAGTCATAAGGATATGTATAGCCCACATTGATGCATGCAAGCTGACAGCACCACTGTATTATCCATCTCACTATGCATATACAAGAACAAAAGGACCTTACAGCTGTAATGTGAAGTACATCAGAAGTTGAAATTGTTTTTGCAAAGAAATGATAGCAGCACCAATAGGAAAGGGGTTTATCACCTATGAGCATGTAAGAAACAAGCAAGTGTTGTATGATTATGTAAATGCTACATACTCATCTAGTTGCAAACAACATACATAAATGACCAATGACAAGACAGAGCAGATGACATGTCAGGAGTCCAGTTTTGCCATTGCTGATTTGCAAACATGTCTGACAAAGTAGTACTGGGAATGCTCACATACAGTTACAGGGAACAGTAACAGAGCAGCAATTCAACAGCAGAAAAACAATAGAAAGTGTAACAGAGGATCAATCACAATTTATGATGGTCTGGCAGCATGCCATACAGTAAGAAATATTTATGGAATCACACATCTGCCACTAAGCTGTACATAGTGACAATTGCAGTATTAAACATGTTTCAAGGAATACATGCAATATAGAATATAATTATCTTGTGAATAGGTAATGCGTATGAACAAGGCATGACCTAAAAAACATATGCATCATGTCATCTTAGAACACATACATGAACAGATATCAGATAGATGCTTAATAATCATGGCTGTCACAGCCATATACATATAAGAACACCCTCAAAGGGAGTACAGTGACATCATACCATATAAGATGTATTGATGACCTATCTTGTATGAAACTGCCTGCAAAAGCTGCCCCTTTTGAGTGTTCATAAGCCACTGTTGTCTGACAGAAATATATTACCAGTGTCAAACAACTGCCTATTATTCAAGGCTCTCTCCAGACCTCCATACTGACAGCATGCCCCACACCAGATAGCAATACAAGATTTCACAAATAACTGATTTGAATGTGTGTATTAACATAGGAGGTATGAATATAACATGAAGAATCTGATTTATTCACAAAGCTGGAAAGGAGCTGCACATGTTACTGTTCACACAGCATTGAGCATTAAAATACGGTGGCTTCTTTGACAAGAAAGCGGTTTCTAACATGTAGGACACACACTGTCCCAGAACTGAACACTAGTCTATTGCTGTAAGTATGTTACAACAGCCAGTACTTAATGCACATGCTATAAGAGCACTCACAGCATGACATGCCCCAATTAAACATTTCACTGCCATGCAGTCACAAGTTATGATGATATATCATTGCCCAACATAAAAATGGACATGAATGACTAGCTACAGTGGTGTTTATGTAATGTCAGTAGCTCATATTATGTTGCCCCTTTCAGAAGTCGAACAGGAAGCCATGTGACTCTACTGACTAATGACATCTGGGTGAGTCACAAGTGCCATAGTAGAAGTTTTAACACTATTACAATAATCCCCCTTTGCTGACTTATTACATCGGATGTATGTGTGGTAAAAAATATCTGAGATGAAAGGGATCATGGAGGACTCTCACACTATAAATGGACACATTATAACATGTCTTTCATGCATTGCAGTATAAAGCCTAACAATGCAAATAGACAATGAGTGTGCTTGTTGAACACATGAGCATTTGACAGCAGACAATATACAATATTATAAAACAACCCCCCCATTAATATTCTAAAACGTGCACGCTGTCTGGTCAGCATGATATGAATGTGCACAGACAAACAAAGATAGTAGCTGGAATAATAGGCTGTGCAGATGAGGAACAGGTGGAAGTAATTAATACTCCTATGTGGGTATAGCAGATGCCCATACCTCCCAAACCTTAAGAGCACATCTACTGGATAGTCTGTAAACCATTGGGGGAACACATAGGGACTATATCAGTGAACTGTACCCGATTATCATGGACGTCCGTGATTATGAATCAGAATCTAACACAGTCCCAACTAAACCCTTCTAGAACTAGTGATATTAGGTGGACAGGTGGCGGAATACACGTAATGAATAATGACAACATGTATGAGTCATAAACAGCATGTACCTCGACAAATGTGTATGAATACATATTCTCTGGGACTGTCAATGTGTTAGGTTAATAGTACCAATCATGTAAATGTGTCCCTGAGGGTGTTATGCAGTGTCCCTGATTCAGTGTTCATTCTCCCCCATTCGCATGTGAGGTCTGCTAGTGACGGAAAGTGCATATTCCGCTGATTACCTTAGGTAAATGATAGCATAATAGGTTGGGATTACCACCTGTTCACCTATGCGAGGGACACTTCCCTTTGGGCAGTTGTGTCCTGCAAAATAAATGTTATTATGGCACATGGCCTGTGATTTAGGGCAAAGAATCTATATATTGTCTGTAGTGGTTGCATAAAATCGTTATGTTGTATCTGAAACACCTAGATGTTATAGGAAACAGTATTAGCAACTATAATGCTGCAAGAATAACCTTGTATTTAGGCAAAACGGTGAAGTAGTCTATTTTCTACTGGCTGTGGGTATGTGTTGCCCTGCCAAATCTGACATATCTACATATAGGTCCTATAGGGCTGCCACCTTTCAAAATGGCCAAAGTGGGACCTGCTCCGTAGAAATGTCAGACGTACCAGGTCAGAACATACCTACAGCCGTGCATAGTACAGAACTATATGTATTTGCATAAATAAAAGCTTCTTCTAGTAGCAGTCCACTTGCTTATGCTACTTCACATAACATATAGAAGTGTCATATATACAATAACTGTTACATGCAACTATTAGAGAAACGTAGAATATAATATTGTCCTATTATCAGGACATTTGCTATGTCTGGATTATTTTCTCATGACACATCTGCCTAAGGAGGGACTGTCACACGCAAAGTGGGACAGGTGTTAATCCTAAAGTCCCACCTCTGCCAATTTAAATGGTGGCAAACCTACAATAGGTATGCGGTAACATGACCCGGCAGTTGGATGTGGGTCCCAAAACACATTTACTTGTCTGCATTGCAGAGTATCGGTTCCCATGTATCAGCCAGATGGCAGCAGATTGTATGAGGAAAATGCATATAATATGATTAACTCACTGGACAGGCCGCCGATTCGGTACAGTCAAACGCCATGCCATCGCCTAATGGTCAGCCATACCCAATACTGCAGTCATGTAGTCCGATGTAATAAGAATCACAAGGGATCGCACCCACCCAGCATGAGTGACACATGCAAGCACCAATGTCGGTGCATGTGCAAGTGAGGGAGCAAGCAGGTGTAAGCATGTTTGGCTACCAGTATGTGAGTATTGCACTGGTAAAGAAATGTGGAGGCTAACCAAGTGTAAGAAGCTGTAACCAGAGGTCAGCAGTGCTTAACACTGCACAAACCCATGCACAACTGCTCCCAACTGCTTCAATGTGCCTTATTCCCTCCGTATCCAATGGGCTTGTTCTGCCCGCAAATAACTGTCCTTTGCAAGTGTTGGTAGCAACACCCTGTGCACACAGCTAATGTGAATTACCAATACACCATGGCAAATATACAGACAATAGACAGTACCACACACATACCATACAGCACATTCATCCAACAATATAGCAATGTACCGGCAGATATGTCCAGACCACTGGTGTTTGCAGACCTGGCCTTCTTGTGTTTACATGTGTGAGCATGCCCAGTATGACCATTCCACATGTTGTCGACTGACATTGCCGTCATACCTTCATGTGTTTGAGCATGCCCAGTATGGCCAACTGTATTGCATGTGTTACATGTCCAGGTAGTCTGTACTGCGGTGCCAACCTCTGCGTTGTACACTGGCAGGTGGCATGCTGTGTCTGCAGGGTATCCATTGGTCATGTGGCATTGACTGTTGCTATATTTCTGCACAGCGTGGGAGGACATCCGACTGTATCCACATTCCTACACAGCACCGGGGGGGGGGCGCACCTGACTGTTGCTATATGTGTATGTTGGAAGGGGGGCACACCTGACACTTGTGCACTTTTGCTACTACTGTACTGGTATGTCAGGCACTCCATTTCAGTGTATAGACCTACCTATTGTACTGGCTAGAGGCATACCAGTGTACCTTAGCTGTAATTACCAGCATATTAGTTTCAGACGTCCTAGCCTTCACAACCTACATCCAACTGCCTGGCCTGATGTAGTCTGTCTGTGTGGGTCTGTGGGTGGGGTCATCCATAGGGCATATTCAGAGGCCATAGTACAGCATTTGTTAGTGTTGGTCTACACCTGTCCAGCTGGTTGAGACTTGTGTGGGCTGTATGGACACACATGATGCTCAGCCCATTACCCGCAGTGGGTTATGACACCCTGTGTACTACTGGCTACTATGGTGACCCCCTTATGTGCTACAGATGTCATGGTGCCACTATGAATGTCTACTGTCTGCTGCCTTAACATTTGGCCACCAAATTCCCTTGCATGCTCACATCTATACTATAGCTACAGGTACCAACACATTCTAATACAACTGACAGAGACACACACAGTTGTTATGGCTGAGATTAGAACACCAATCTAACTACCTTATCATGCTACAGCATTACACAATTACATAACACACTACCGAGATTATTGGGACACAGTACTCCCAGAGGTGTACTTCTAGGTGGGTGGGTGACATCATCAGCATTGGCAAAGATGGTGATAGGGATTGTATGGAGAGTGAGCAGTCTAAAAGCATTATTTTGTCCCCCAGGCAGACAGAGACACATACACAGTTGATATGGCTGGGATTAGAACACTGACCTAACTACCTTATCACACTACAGCATTATACAGTTATAGAACGCACTACCGAGATTACTTAGACACAGTACTCCCAGAGGTGTACTTCTAGGTGGGTGACATCATCAGCATTGTCAAAGATGGTGATAGGGATTGTATGGAGTGTGAGCAGTCTAAAAGCATTATTCGGTCCCCAGGTAAACGGAGACACACACACAATTGGCATGGCTGGGATGAGAACAGCAACCTAACTACCTTGGCACACTACAGCATTATGCAGTTACAGAATGCGCTATTGAGATTACTGAAGCACAGCACTCCCAGAGGTGTATTTGTAGATGGGTGACATCATCGGCCTTGCTAACGGTGGGTATAAGAAATGTATGGAGTGTGAACAGTATAAAGGTATTACTCAGTCCTCAGGCAAACCGGGAGACACACACACACACACACACACACACACACACACACACACACACACACACACACACACACGCGGCAAGTGTGGGACTAAAACACCGACCTAACTACTTTATTACACTACAGCATTACTCAGTTACAGAACACACTACTGAGATTACTGGGACAGAGCACTCCCAGAGGTGTATTTGTAGATGGGTGAAATCATTGGCATTGCTAACGGTGGGTATAAGAAATGTATGGAGTGTGAGCAGTATAAAGGTATTATTCGATAAATGGGGAAAGACACACACATGGCAAGTGTGGGAGTAGAACACCGACTAAACTACTTTATTACACTACAGCATTATGCAGTTACAGAACGCACTACTGAGATTACTGGGACACAATGCTCTCAGAGGTGTACTTCTAGGTGGGTGACATCATCAGCATTGGCAAAGACAGCGATAGGGATTATATGGAGTGTGAACAGTCTAAAAGCATTATTCTGTCTCCAAGCAGACGGAGACACACACACACACACACTTGGCATGGCAGGGATTAGAACACTGACCTAACTACCTTATCACACTACGGCATTATGCAGTTACAGAACGTGCTACTGAGATGAATGGGACACAGTGCTCCCAGAGGTGTATTTGTAGATTGGTGACATTATCGGCCTTGCTAACAGTGGGTATAAGAAATGTATGGAGTGTGAGCAGTATAAAGGTATTCCTCAGGCAAACAGGGAGACACACACACACACACGGCAAGTGTAGAACTAGAACACCGACCTAACTACTTTATTACACTACAGCATTATGCAGTTACAGAACACACTACCGAGATTACTGGGACACAGCCCTCCCAGAGGTGTATTTGTAGATGGCTGACATCATCAGCCTTGCTAACAGTGGGATTAAGAAATGAATGGAGTGTGGCCAGTCTAAAAGCAATTTAGAGTCCACCGGCAAATGGGGACAGACATACACACACACACACATGCCAGTGTCAGGTACAGAACACCTGCCTATTTACAGATTACTATTACAGTACTACATATATACGAATCGCACCACACAGACTACACGTGTCAAAGCTGTCATTATGACCATCCAGGAATGCGGACATCAACAGGGATGCTGGCAGTTAAGATGTACATACCTGTGAACCTGTGTGTTTAAAGTATGAATCCATCCTGACCTGGAGTATGCCCATCTGTGGAATGGGTGACTACTACCACTATACAGGGTTACAATGGCCATGCCCATACACAGAGGCACATAACCAACACAAGGTGTCACTGGGCATGCTCACACACAGTAGCACAGGGCTGTTCGGAATGCACTGTGTCCATCTACACAAGGATATACTGGGCATGCTCATACACTTAGTAGCACAGGGCTGGTCAGAATGCACTACTATGTGTCCATCTACACAAGGATATACTGAGCATGCTCATACTCCTAGTAGCACAGGGCTTACTGGGATGCACTCTGATGCTAAACACAGAGGGCCACAGTGGCCATGCTACTATTACAGGTAGATGGAAATAACACATTGTAATGGGCTCTGGTGTTGGTAGTTGTCATTGTTAGTGGGAATGCTGCTCTACATATATTTGACACCGGTCTTTAACAAATCAGCTGTCATTCTGGGATGACATGGCAGACAGTACGCAGGCCTTTGACACATATCACATGCATCCATGGTACAAGGGAGTGTGGATATTACCCAAGTCGCATCCGCCCACACAGTGCCATTCCAAGGCAAATGTCCTAAACACAGGTTAACTCCCATACACCTACAGGACAACTGCATTGTTTTCTTATGCCAACCAATGCAAGATGTGTAGCATCCATATTCACATCTGGCCACTGTAGATACAACAATGGGGAGTACTGACATCTGTGCAACGAAGAACACCTGGCTGATGTCTCTGTAGTGCACAATAGAACTACCACCATATACCTCAGAACCTAGCACTACCACCATATACCTCTGAACCAGACATGTGGCCATAACACAGGTACGGACTGCTCCAGGTGGTGTACCCACATACATAAAGGCCACTCACATGTACTGACTGGTCCTCCCATGAGAGGCATCACAGATGAACCATGTGCAGGACACAGTATCACATGAACATTCTAGGATGTAAACTGCAGACACCACCATGCCCTCGGACCACCACCATGCAACCGTACATGTTGTATGATAGACGAGTATGCCACCATGTGACCCTTGTCCTGTGTACTGTACTAAGCTCTACATCAACTATAGACAGTACACATGTACTGACACAGTTGCATCATCTGTTATGCAATGCAAATGATACCACTGTCTGTGACCAGGTCAGCTGTACACATACCAAGGGCCCTCAGTACTGTCCACCATTAGCAGATGTCTGTTGCTGTACACCAGTACACACCCTCATGTATGGATATGACATACATGTACCTGACCTGGGTATGTACATGCCACACACACAACATACCTGTAAATAGCATAGCTGTTGCAGTCCTTTGTGCAAACAGATGGCTACAGCCATTGCACACATGCACATGGAATGTAGGTCCATGGCTGCTGAATGCTAACAGTACATAAGGTGTGATATCAGTGTTGACAGAGGTATCATCCCCTCTGTACTGGTCACCCATCATATCATACAACAGTCCATGTGTCATGTATGTTATTACACATATCCGCCAATTGCAATGCCTGCAAACATGACCAAATGTCAGGATTGTAGGACCTACACACCTGTACACGTAGTGTTGTGCATTCAGATAACATGCGTGTGCAGTTGCTGATGTATGCAGGTGGTGTATATCATAGTACATCATGCAGCTGCAATGCAGCCTCAACATTGCCAACTGTATATGGTGATATGCTGAATGTACAGAAAGATGTACCACAGGTATGGACAGATGTCTTGAAATAACTAAGTGGCAGGGCATCTTTGCAGATGGATGTTTGCTGTGGACAGCTCACAGGTGTGTCACAAGTGGTCCTGCAATACCCTGTGTAACCAGTAAGCAATGGTTTTGTTAATTGAAGGACATAACACAACTCAGACAGTGGTCAGGGTGATAGCGAAGGTAAATCACTTGACACCTGTTAATAGATATGATGTCCCTAGTGCATATATCAGCACTGTTGGCACAGGAAGCTTCGGTACAGTTTGTAATGCGTGCAATACTGCTGTAAATATGACATACATAACATGAGCTAGGCAGGTCTGAGGTTCACAGTAATGGCATGTGTGGTTGCGTGTGTGTCCATATTTGTCACGTATTGTGGGGAATACATCTCAATTGCTACTCAGTCTCCTGTATACTAGTGTACACATCTCTACAGACTGCAGTGTATAGGCAGGGGCGTGTATCTCACACATGTGAGGTATCTGTATGTGCATGACATAGGTGTATTAATTACTGAATGCCACAGTGTGTGTATGTGGGGCTGACTGGTCCCTGGGGTGAGGATGTATGTTACCATACTGAACTGATAGGACCCCTCCCACCATCCAGGTGATGCATTCAACTATCCATGTTGATGACCCCGATCTTAGGCTGTAGTGACTACCTGTACATGTGTATTCTCTGTGGCATGTCATGTAGGTGCACACTACTGTAATGATGAGTTGCACATAGGCAGAGGTACTCAGCACAGCAGTAGCAACTGTGTGTGAGTGTGTGTTACTGTGTCGGTGAAGCCGTGAGTGTGTGTGTGTGTGTGTGTGTGTGTGTGTGTGTGTGTGTGTGTGTGTGTGTGTGTGTGTGTGTGTGTGTGTGTTACAGTGTCACTGAATACATGTGTGTCAATACCTGAGTGTGTGGGTGCAGTTGTGTGTTGGCATCCTGTCATGGGAACGTGTATTATATGTGTGTGTGTGTGTGTGTGTGTGTGTGTGTGTGTGTGTGTGTGTGTGTGTGTGTGTGTGTGTGTGTGTTTGTGTGTGTGTGTTACAGTGTCACTGAATACATGTGTGTCAATACCTGAGTGTGTGGGTGCAGTTGTGTGTTGGCATCCTGTCATGGGAACGTGTATTACTGCTTCCCACTGAGGCATCACACTTCCCACTGGCCTCTACCCTTGTAATCAGCTAGACCACTCTCTTACCTCACCAATCCATGTAACTGTACCTGTGATGTCACCCTTTATGGATGTCATGTCTCTGGCCACAGTAGCTTAATACACAGCTATCATGCTCTTGGAATGGTAGACGTGTTTATAACATGGGACATTCTCACTGGTATGTGGCAGTTACAAGGTGCATGCTGGTATATTCATACATACCTGTGAGTAGTCCACATTGACATATGGGACACTTAACTGCAAAAACTGACATCCACCGGCACGTGCAATTAGATCTGAAGAAGGACAGCAGAACAACATGACCAATATGCATTTACTGTTGTCACACAAGACACATACTGTTAACAGTATTGTACACCTGTACTACATGGTATATCTGCTGACTGTCAACAGTCCTCAACATTTGTAAACTATACATATCATCCTAGTCTGTTCACCCTGTGCATCAGACCATATGAGCATGTCCCTACACCGATGGTGTGGATGTCAGGGATGTGGCACAGGCATCATCATCTGCACAGGGTGTTAATGTTTGCCGGAGGCCTAGGCTGCACTGTTGTTACACAAGACACATACTGTTAACAGTATTGTACACCTGTACTACATGGTATATCTGCGCACTGTCAACAGTCTTCAACATTTGTAAAATACACATATCATCCTAGTCTGTCCACCCTGTGCATCAGACCATATGAGCAGGTCCCTGCAACGATGGTGTGGCTGTCAGGGGTGTGGCACAGGCATCATCATATGCACATGGTGTTAATGTTTGCCAGAGGCCTAGGCTGCACCATTGGATGACATCATGTGTGTGGGTTTGGGCCTTTGATCTAATTGGGCATGTGTGGATGTTATACATGTGTGTGTTGCGGTGCCCTACATATGTGACCAGTGTGTGCATGTATGTCTGCACACAGTTCTCCCATGTGCCTGGCCTACACAGGGGTATTATTGACAGCTGCAGACTGTACAGGTGAGGTTTTACAGTTCACGGTATCCGGCCACAGACATGTGACCTGTGCCTGCCAGGGGTTGCATGGGCACTACCAGACAGAGGTGCAGATTGGGTACTGCCTGATTTCACTAGTCCACTGGAACTGTGTCCCTGTTGGGACCTTCCCGGGCCACGTGCACATGGTCTGCTGTGTCGTGGTGTGGACAGCACAGCACCACATGCACTGCTGCTGCTACCACCACTATGGGACCGGGCATGTGAGGTAGCTCATACACATAGACCTGACACAGGTGATGTAGCAGGCCTACGTCCACATGCCCGACGCCTCACTCCTACCAGATGTTCCAACACAGACAGCTAACTCTCGCGGATTGTCATGCCATAGTCAAGGACTCCAACCATGCCACCCAACCATCTATCCAAAGCATCAGCAATCTGCTGTTGAGCATTTACCATTGCCTGGATGCTGTTATTTAAAGAATGGACAGCAGCTCTCTGTAGCCTCTCATCTTCTGTGTTGCGCCATTCAGCACTTGCCTGTGCCTCCATTACAGCCTGAAAATGCATCTACTGCCACCAGCTGCTGTGCTCTGTCGTGCAGGAGCATGTTGGCCATAGGTCCTCCTATGAGCTGCACTGGCCACATGCCTGTGTGGGGCACCACCAGTAGTTTGGCTGACACCATGGTGTGCAGGCACACCTTCAATAGCCCCCAAACTTTCCTGTTCCAAGCTACCACGTGCCAACTGTCCTTCCTCTATGGCCACTGGTGATGGGGTATGTGCAGGTATGGGATCTGTGTGCGGGGATGAGGTGGATATAGATGGAATGGCAACCAATGGCACAGTTGCAGCCCCTGACAACTCTGCCTGTGACTCAATCATACATTCATTATCACTGCTAGAGTCTGTGGGGACACTAACATCTGATGTACCGCAGGAGGGCAATGCACCTACACCACCTGTGAGGGCAGACAAGAAATGTCCATTACAATCTATACAATAGACACACACACACACGCATGTGATATGACAGAAGGCGGGCAACATGCATGTGATATGGCAGATGGCATGCAGCGCAGACAATAATAGTGGTAGTTATTATACATCCCTACGTTGCAGACAGCATGCATGTGTGATTGCAGATGGCATGCAAATTACACAGTCATAGTAGTGGTTAGCATACATCCCTGTGTTACACCATGTGGACCAGCACAGGTTAACAGTACACCGGCCTGATGTGTGACATATGACCTTGATAATCACATGTAGTATGACGTGATCTGCTGGCGTGTGCAATGACATGCATACATGTTTAACACAATGGTGTCATGTCGAATATACAGTGGGGCAATGGTGTACAAATTTAGTGTTGTCTGTCCACCCTACAGATATACTGCAAATTTAGCTGATGTGCATGGCCATTACAGGGAATCATGAGGAGTCTCTAGTGCTATACAGTGTGAGTTACAGACAGGTTTCATAGCCATGACTGTGTTCAGATACAATACATATATACTGTGGAATGTGACCCATGTCACTGAGGTGTATACACACTAAACCATGATGTTGAAGTTGTGACACAGGTCACTGATGGGTATATGGATGGCACATCTGCAAACATATTGCTGCAGTCTGTCAACTATGGGCAGACATGGCAAACACGTCAGTACACCATGTCCCACATGACATCTGTGTACCACACACACACACACACACACACACACACACACACACACACACACACACACACGAGGAGCTAGTATGGAATGTATGTCAATCACCAGCAACGGGATTGTACTGTATCTGTGGCCTGATGTTGATACTGTACAGATAACTGCTGTCATGTTGCAACACTCTCAAGATGTTCAACACATCCTATGTGGTGGATTGATGTTACGCCTACACAAGATGTGCACAGGCCTGTAGGATGTCTAGCATTCCATTATACAAAGGCCATGGCTGAACCATGTGTAGCCATTATATGGCAGGGTGTACACACAAGAACAACACTTCTAATGTGTGTGTTGCTCCATGTCTCTGGCCATCCTCCATGGCCATGTGTGTACATGTGTTGTCCAAATTATAGTGATGGGCATCTATTTCACATGTCTGTGTTGTCCCATATGACATATATGCTCCACTGACAACAGAGTTATAAAGGGTGGTATGTGGGATATGTTTTCAGGTTAGGTAGGCAGTGTAGCAGCCAGGCCAATAGATGTCATGGACATGTCAAGATAGCACATCACATTGTGTGACATTCATACCAGGGCTATGATCCACACCAGTGAAACCTGTGTGCTGGCCATACTCCAGCCCACTGTGTAGTACTGTTTGTATTCACCACATGTGTAGATCAGATCTGTTGTACGTTCCTAAAGTGAACGGCACCTCAACCGCTGTATGCACAGCTGTCAACACATCTGGCAATAAAGTTTGTGAGGATTCATGTCAGTGAGATGATTCACATAGTTTGCAAGTGTGGCACATGGATAGTCATTGTGATGCATTGCAAGTCCGACCTGTATATTGTGACAGGACCATACATTATGTGTACATGTTGTGAATGGCCACATGGCAGATAGATTTGTGCATTACAGTTCCTGATAAATAATAACACTCTCACCTGCAATGGGCTGCTGTCGCTGCAGAACATCAGCGGTACCTAAATAGGAGTGACACAGCAGTATGAGCATAATCCACCCCTGTATAAAGGCTACAGGGAGCAATGTGCATAACACATACACCAGTACATTAGACTATACTATGGTGTATGCACGTGTGCATACACAGAGTAGCATACTATAGTATGCGGCATGTGTGTATACATGCCTTGCATATGATGTTACATTACATATTGTACAATAACACATGCAGCTATATGGAATATAGTTGTCATAGGTGCAGTACTGACTTACCAGGCAACTCCAGGCTCAGTGGTTGAGAGACACCCACCTCCACAATATCGGCTAAGACTTGTGGATGTGGTTCTGCAGGTGTCCCCAGGTTGGCCAGTAGCTGCTCGGTACGTGTGATTAGGGGCTGGGTTGGTGGTCCACCACCTGTTGCACCTTGTTCCCTGGTAATTGCATTTGCATGCTGTTTCGCCCATCTAATGAGGTCTGTACAGTGTCTGTGCACCTGCTGGTATGTGCGGTTGGGGCCACCCACATCATTAACCCTCCTGTGAAGTTCCATCCACAGGGCATCCCGCTGCTGTGCATCCTGTGGCACATGGCTGAACAGGATGTCATGATTATCGAGTAGGTATGGGATGAGGGCCTCATCCTCCAAGCATGTAAAAGGGGGAAGCCTTGCACGCAGCATACCTGGAAGACATAATGATGGAGACAGGTCACAGTACCTCAGAGACATACAGAGCTATAGCTGAACATACATGTGTATCGCATTACTTTAGTTTAAATAGTTGTATTTGCAAATCTACATGACACTGATGTTTTTGTGTCACACACACGTGACACTCAATGTTGAGTGGATATTATCACCATATATGTGTGTGTGTGTGTGTGTGTGTGTGTGTGTCACCTGATTACATTGCTCATACTCCATGTGGTTGCTGTCCTGATGTTTGCATGTCTGTTTGCCTGTACTGGTGTTCCTACATATCAGCACATGGCTGGATGTGTCCACATTAATGCAGTTGACCTTGATGCAGTGTATATGTCACATATAAGGACTTACACTGCCTTAACAGACATGACCTGTGACCCTGCAGATATGCTCACATAAGGTTATACATGTATGTGTTCTGCCATATACATCTACATGACACTGTACAGTGATTCAACATCCTGCCATGTATCATCTGTGTTGCACATGTGATACACATGGGGCACTGGCTAGCCAGATGGTATTTGCAGAGCTGGATATCAACTATGGCATGTACAGTCAAAGTCAACTACTGGGCTATATGCCATGGGCCATGTATGCATCTAGGATGAAAGGTTACCTGGCAGTAGCTGACAGGTGGGTCTGTGGGTCCAGGTGGAGCAGTGCCACATTACTGATCCACAGGGTTAATGATACATATACCATGCATTACCAAGTGGTCATCACACCATGTCTGAGAGGGGAGCGATGTGCAGCTTTGACAGACAGGAATTCATAGTATGGCAGGACTATGTCAAGTGTATGGGACAAGGATCTGTCCAGCATGTGGTAGGGCGATGTCCATGAAGTATGTGTTCAAGATCAGGATGAGTACGTGTAGCATGTTCGACATCACTGGGTTAGACATGGATTTATTCAGGGTATACATCATCCTACATAGTGGAGATGGGGAATGGGAAGGCTGGTGTAGGCCATCTGAACATGGCCAATACTCCTTAAAGGAAATATGTGATCTGATATGGGTCACTTGAGTGGTCTGTATGGCTGGGCAATGATCTCTATATTCATGAATGGCACCCTGTTATTATTAGGGTTGCCACATATGACTCCCTGACGGGTGTGAAGACATAGCTATCACAGGAAAGACAACTGCCCAGATGCATCCCTCACACACAAGTGTCCATTATGATGACCGCTGCCTAGGTGGTAGTTCATGGGTACAGGGTTATTAACATAGGGGTGACAATGCAAGTCAGCTATTGCTCCTAGGTTATAGTCATTTGCATACTTCAATAGGCAGATGCCTTCTGTTTGTCTGTGAGGTATGAACTACAATGAGGGGGAATAGAATTCATTAACCCCAACATACTGTGGCTGCCACTGGTGTGATGATCACGTATTATTCAGACACCTTCTGTAGTGCTGTTTCTGCTAGCAGTCCTGTGCTAAACACTCCTGTGACATAGGAATATACATCTAGTATACTGAGTGTAGGTGGTACACAGTATGGGTGATGATGTCCTATGACCTGTCAAGGTTATGATATGCAGTGTGACATCAACTATACTGTCATCTACATCTGTACTGCTGACATCACTTAAGTGATCAAGGTTCATGGCCTTCCACACCAGACTCAGCAGGGTAGTAGTGCAGTACTTTCCATTATCAGTGGTGTCTCCCACTTTATTGGGTTGTGATACCTGTTGGTGTGCACCATTCAGTATGTAAACAACCTGACATGGAGCTATGTTTTACATGATGTGTACGTGGAGAGCATCTTGTTTTTCCATATATGTATGATACAACCTGTGATGTGGGCAGGTCCCATGCAGACTGAGTGCAACTTGTACCTGCATAGTTGTGGGTACAGCAGCCCTGTGGTATACATGGATATATGCTTGTGTACCTGTTGGGGGGAGGGGTCCGTGTTTTTATATTATCCAAGACCCTATCTGGATTGCTTATTCACGCTAAGCACTTGTTCAAGACTTGTAAACAGTATGTAAGCTAATGATTACTATAGCACTCAATCTTCCACATCA
This sequence comes from Protopterus annectens, assembly GCF_019279795.1. NCBI lineage: Eukaryota > Metazoa > Chordata > Ceratodontiformes > Protopteridae > Protopterus > Protopterus annectens. Next base: position 1,033,491,579 of record NC_056728.1, read on the forward strand.
CCTACAGGTAAGGGTGAACAGGTTTTGTGCATACTTTTCTCATTTGTGTAGAGTAATGTAGCTGTTGTGCTCACTTTCCTCACTTATCTAGGTGAATGTAGTTCTATATTCAGGCATGTCCAAGAGTCAACTACCAGTGTTCTCACCTGTCTATCTGATGAATCTGGACATCTTGAGGCAATGTACACATTGCCTCTTGTACACAGACAAGCCTCTCCGCCTACCACCTAATACTACAACCTGTGAGAGATGCACTCATCTAGCCAAACTGGAGGTAACGGTCTCTCCAACCAAGCCTGAGCCTGAATGTCATGTGGAGAAGGTACACAGTCACACAACACCACACTCATCACATAAGCCTCACTGTATCTACCCCACCATTAACTGGGAAAACTACTCCTGTAACAACACATTAGCTCAACGGTTTCTGGAATTCATAAACACCAATGCCCTGACTCAACATAACCACACACCCACCAGGTGCAACAATATCCTAGACCTAGTCATTACCAATATGAGTGACTGGTGCTCCACACATGAAGCCAAATCCTTGTTGGTCCGATCAGACCATGTGCTGAACACCGTTGATATCCACAATCCACACCTACCCCCATTAAGCAAACCACAGTATAATATGTCTACAAGGCCAACTACATGCTTCTTAAGGCAGACATGGTGGACGTCATGACACCCATGCAGATGGACAGTACTGTTACAACTGCTAAATCCTACACAAATGCACTCTATAAGCACTTACAGGAGTGCATGGCTTTTGCTATCCCAAACAGAACCAGGATGCTATACTCATAATTAAATAAACCAATCTGGTGGTCCCCTGCCATAAACATATTGTACTGCAGGAGGAAGACACTGTTGCAAACAAGAGTACAATACCATGCGTGGAGGAGATCCCTGGCCAGCCTCAGTAAGAAGGTGAGATCCCTTATACGATCCTCCAAAGCTAGCTACGAAAACTTTAACGCAACTAATACCAACAACAACCACAGAGCCTTGATGTCAACAACCAGATCTGTTCTGAATTACAGCACAAAGGTACGAAAATTACAGAAACAATGGATACTGGCAACATCCTGGCAGATCCATCTCAAAGCTGCACACTCTGAAGGCAATATCACAGCATCCATGGGACTGGACAATATCCCAGGCTGCATTTTACATGAACTTCGGATCGTGCTGTCTCCTCACCTACACACCATGTTCAATAATAGCCTCACATCGGGCATAGTGCCCCCTGAATGGCACACAGCAACAGCTATCCCACTCCACAAAGGTGGCACCACAATGGACCATGGGACCTATTTCCCTATAGGCCTGACTAGCCTGGTCTTCAAGGCTATGGTGTACATCATGGATCGCTGTCAGAGACATTGGGTACCTCCCAACCTTTGACCCCTCCCTGTTTGGCATTTTAAGGCTGGACCATGCCTCCTAAACCTGGTGGGCTTCTTAGAGACAGTTACCAAGGCATTAGATGAGGGTAAGGCGGTCCACACAGCCTACCTAGATCTCTCATAGGCTTTCAACACCATTCCTCCTTCTGGTATTATCAACATACCCATCCGCCTGAACTTTAACCCCTATGTCATGTGTTGGTTTGCAAAGTGGCTCAAGGACAGAACACACACAGTAGGAGTTGGATACCCTAGGTCCGACTGTATACCAGTTATAACTGCCGTCCCCTAGGGCTCAGTCCTAGGACATTCATGTTCGGTATATACTTCTCTGTTGTACAGACAAGCACAGGAGGGCTTTGGCTGAAAAGGTTGGCAGACGACTGCAAACTAGGGGACATAATTGTTTCCTAGCTGTTACAGACACCCTCTGGAAGGGTCGCACTGAGATGGATATGTGGTGTTAATATCATGGCATCAAGGTGAATGCCTAAAAGTGCATAGTCATCCCCTTTGGATATAATTAATTACCAGCGGACTACCACATAGGTGCTAGTCCCCTACATACTATGGGATCCAGAAACACCAGTAGATAGCAATCTCTCTTTTGATACCCATAATGACAAGGTAGTTAGAATATACTTCTACATGGCCCCCCTAATCTCTAATGGGTTTGCATCCAGATCAGAGGGGCCATTGTGACTCTACACATGTCATATCAGACCCATTAAAGGATACAACACCCCATTTGGGATATACCATACAAGACAACTGCAACAGCATGGAAGACCACACCAGTACCACACCAAGAGGATTACTGACCTCAGACAGATGACCTATGCAGCCCAACCTACGAAACTCCAACTGTACTCAGTTGCATACCGCATACTCACAGGTGATCTCTGCTTGACATACAAGGCCCATATCCAACCTTCTATTGCTGGATATGCTCCACCTAAACAGAAGCCCCTGACAGCCACATGCTCTAGGGATATACACCTAACCACAACAATGAGTAGACATGCTGAACAGAATGATTCCTGACCCGGACACTCCCTATGCTTTGGAATGTGATTCCAATGTAAATCAGGCAGGGCCCCTCACGAGCACTATACAAGGGAAACATTGCCATGTGGATGGGAAACAGACATGTACCCAGGGATCACTGGCTCTGCTGGACAGGGGCACAGGGAGCTATTGGCTCTGCCATTCAGAAGCACAGGGAACCAACCTATGGGGTGGTGAAAAACAACACACGCTAGCTAGGCTTACAGATACCTTTGGTAAGACAGCCTAGTACCTACCTTTGCACATATTACATGTCTTATGTGCATGGATAGTTAAATAGCTCTTCCATTTTACTTTGCTATCATGCTGATAAACTGTTGGCTCACTAAAAGACATATGTATCCTGTTATCATGTATTGTAAATGCCAATTGACATAACTAATGTTTGCCTACCATTACAATAATGCTATGTAGCTTGTAATACATATCTGCCTACAATACTGTACATTAAACAGTTATTGGCACAATATCCCACAATGCAAAACATACTTGCACATGGCCCAACCTTCCACATGTTATTCTTTGTATTACACCTATACATATGGCTACAATTACAGTATATCTACATATACTATCCTCTGTTATAGCACATACTTGTTGGACCAACCCTGCCACTGACATCGGCTGGTGAGGAGTATTTCTGTTCAAAGCCCTTATATAGCATCTCATGTGGTGTATGCAGTGTTTGCCTTATGATCTACAGCAGTACACACAAATACTACAAGTGTGACTATGCTCAACAATACATCACTACAAGATAACTGTTTCCACTATATGGATTGCGTGCACTTTAAATACTACAGAATAGTACTACATACAGAGACATACTGACTGTTCTACATACCTTATTAGTAACCCGACGTATCATTAACAGTTGATTCAATCCTTTTCGGTTTATGTTTCAATGTTATTTCTAATGCTCCACTGGTATATACGGATGGTTTGAATGTGTGATGACACATCCTTTTCTAGTTACATATCGGTAACATGTGGTATCCTGTCCACCAATTGCTGTTCCAAAGTAGTTAATTGAATGCACATTAGCTGTGCAGCTACTCCATTAGCCGATACCATGGCAACAGTGTTGTATAAGTGAGTACTCCTTTTAGGGGTTGTCCATTTGCCTTACTTTTGAGGGAGACAGCCTAGATGTATTATTGCGATATATTTCAACAGCTATATGGAGACACACAGAGATATATTAGCTTCATGACTCCCGTGGACTGTGTGTAATGGCTAGATGATTTAGTACTACATGTGAGTACAGCTGTTATATTTCGGAACAGTGCTACTTATGCAGGGTTTGTTTGAACCTGATACTTCTGCAGATGTTTAAGTCTGGCAAGGATGTTTGGCCAGCTGAAGGCCATATGGCTATGCATGAACTGTTATGTGGGGTACAGTGTGCTCACCAGACATCCTTGATTTGGTGTACAAGTGTAGCATACTGTGCTGTTACTCACTAATTGCTAACACATCCCGGTGTACGCACAACCCTCTAAAATGGGATTAGTGCAAACAAACCCTATTACATCAGCAGCTTTTCCATTGTATAACAGCCACTATTTCACTTAGGGCCATGTTAGTGTGTCTCTGACAATGTATGTTAAGGCTTCTGTAGATGTCGTACAGTGTGTGAATGATTTGTATGTTATTACAGTTTGTATTGTAATATGTTTGGGTGTAGGGGTGATGATGGTGGGTGTGCTTAGCAAATGCAGGTGTGTAGGAACTGCTTTCATACATAATCGCTATGTGCATGAGGGTTCCTTCCCTATTTGAACACCTATCCTTTTGTGGACTACTACAATGGTATTTGCAGGCTGATTCATTAAGGCACTGTTATGTGGTTCCTGTATAGCATGCAGGTGATGTTAGTCCTTGAATCCCTTCGGTAATACATCTGAATGTAATAACGTGTTGCTACATGATAGCTGTGTATTTCTGGCATAGGTATTTGCAGTCATCGTAGTTGTGTTGGTGACTGACCCTCTTTGGCTAGGGTTGCCACCTTTTCATATGTCCATAGTGGGTCCTTTTCGGGAGACACAACTGATTTTACAGGCCGACACAAACACACGGTCAGTACAAGGGATAGAACTTTACTTTCTTGCCTAATTATAAGCTTATTCTTGTAGCAGTTTAGTAGCTTATCCTGTTTCCTGTACCATGTAGGTACTTTAGATACAGAAATAACTATTGTATGCAACTATTACAGTACATATGGGACATAATTATGTCCTACAATCCCAGAACATTTGCCACTTTTAATTTGGTCAGGACACAACAGCCCAAAGAGGGAGTGTCCCTCGCAAAGTGGAACAGGTGGTACACTATCATTGGCTCATGGCAATAACACATATTTGTTAATTGTGTATAGGCATATACTCTTCATATCTTTTGTTCATAAAGGTTGGTAGTGGCAGAATGTGTGATCACTATGGTCTATGTTATACACATATGTGAACACTTCAACCGCTGTATATTGGAGACCTACATAATTCTGAAACCATAGTGTTCCGACGCACACAGTTCTGGGAACAGACTCCCATACCCCACATTACCGACATCGACAGTAACTTGCGAAGGTAACACGAACATGGAATGCACACATGCACACACAGACACACAGCTACCCAACACATCCAAACAAACCATCCTACACTACGTATGAGCAGGTGGCCAAGCCTCCCTACACACCACCCACTACTTTTATATTCTACATCCTAGGTCGCGCAAACAGACATACAAAGTTAACCCACAACCACACATTACAATCCCCCAACAACACACGCCACACACAGAACACACACTTACACACACTACAGCCCTAAGAAACACATGTACACACAGTAACCTACCCAAACCGCAATACCAGAAGCACTGACTAACTGTCCATTAACATTGTGATATTACACCTCGCACATCTGGTGTTTTGGTACTGTGTTCTTTCGGACCTTAAGCCTCGGGATTATGTGCGTCAGTAAGTAAAGCAGTCGGTATGTGGTAGGCATCCCATTTATATGTACCTTCATGGTTATGTAGATGTTGTTAACCTATCTATATATCTACATATATATATGTATATCCCCATATATCAAAATCTCTCTCTCTCTCTCTCTCTCTCTCTCTCTCTATATATATATATATATATATATGATTGTGTATATATATATATATATATATATATATATATATATATATATATATATCTATATAACATACGCCTTTCATTGTGTATATCCTGGTTTGTCCTATTTCAACACATTCCTACCTTTTGTGTTTTATCCTGTCAGTATACACGACTGCCATTGGTACATCTCAGGTAGCTTAGTGGTTTGTTATTGTGATGAATGTGTACATGGTTGCGTGTTCTAATCCTGGCAGGATATCTTACCTCTCAGACCAGGCACTGGTAGTGCAAGGGTGATGAAAGCAGATTTCAGCGGTTGCATGTTCCACATCTTTATTATTCTGTGGAGAACTACCTATATATGCAAGCTGTGTTTAAGGTATACTATGTAACATGTACACATCTGTAAAGATTCCTGTCAGGGATACTCCCCATTATTTGGAAACACATCCCTGATTACATTATACAAAACCTCTCACTAACACTCCAGGGAATCCTTGCAGAGTGGGTGGTAAACCGTAGCTACACCTCAGGGATCCCGCAAGTGGCTCTGCTCCACAGAGGGACAGTTAGTTGATCAATGGGGTGGCGACAGCAGACACGTTTTGCCCATGCTTATGAGTGGCCTCGGTGGCTGACCATGTACCTACCTATGTATCTATGAACCTGTGCATACAGTATGGACACATGCTGATAGCTTAATACACTGTTCAGGTATTGACTTAACTTGTACCAATGGCAATTGTGTGTACAATAGTTGAGGGCTACCTATGTAGGATGCACACAGTAGACCACCTATAGGACAATTTACAGGTGGTCGTGTTTGTGTGCCATCCATGTTTGCTGTATGTGCAGGTGGAAAAGGGTGTCAGTCCATGAGTGCCTACACTGTCAGTGTGTGTGCTGTACGTTCCCTCTTTGCCAAGGCATGGGCATACTGGGCACGCCTCCATCTGCCTACTGGGGCTAGCACACGGTGTTCATGGTCTGATGGCCCCTGTGCCTGTGGGTCCCCTGGCAATGGTGGTGGGCTGTGAGGGCCTTCACCATTCTGTCCCTGCTGCAGCTGTTTCCGCAGGATCATATTGTGTAGCATGGCACATACTATGATGATGTGGGCACACATTCCTGGAGAGTACTGCAAGGCTCCACCAGATATGTCCAAGCAATGGAACCATGATGTCAGCACCCCAAACACGCACTCTATGATGATTCTGGCTTCTGCATGTGCCTCATTATAGCATTCTTGCATGGCTGTGTGTGCATTTCTGATGAGTGTCATCATCCACGGTTCCAGTGCATAGCCAGCATCCCCCACCAGGTGGCCATATGGGAGTGTCCCCCCTGGCAAATACCTGATACAGCTATGAGGCATGCCAGATGTGGGAGTTGTGATAGCTTCCAGGACTGCCGGCACACACATCCATGATAATGCCCTGGGCATTGCACACAACCTGGCAGTTGATGGAGGGGAATCCCTTGTGGTTTATATAGCGCATACCCTGCTCACCAGGTGGTGACTTGATGTGTATGTGTGTGCAGTCTATTGCACCCAGTACCTCTGGGTAGTCTGCCACACGGTGGAAGAGACACATATTGCTGGCCAGCTACTCCTGCATTCGGAGGATGTGTATGTGCTCATTGGCATGGAGTAACATGGCATCCAGGAACTGGCGGAGTAACCTGGATGCTGATGCCTGTGAGATCCCCATGATATTTCCAGTTGGCCTTTGAAAGGTACCTGTGGCTAGTATTCTCAAACTTACACGTACATTCATGTCCACTGGGATGGGTTCCCCTCTGTTACTTCTGGCTCTGAGGCGTGGCCGGCACAGCTTAACAAGTTTCTGTATGATGTCCCTGTCCACCCTGTAACACTCTACTATCTCCAGATCATGTAGACCCTGGTAGGTTACCCTGGGTCTGAACACTCGTCTCCTTCTCCAGTACCTGAGATGGTTGACAGCATCATCCTCCACACCACCGTCAGTCTCCAACACATTCTGGTGAATCAAAGCTATGGCAGCCCCTAACATATACATAGTAAAAGTTCCCCGTCTGTATACACCAATGGTGCAGAGTGTCTGAGAATACACAAGTGTGTGTGTGGGGCTTTCACACCTTATACTATTGTGCAATGGATGATGTTGGTGTAATTGGGTGTGTTTGTGCTATTCCAGCTGCAGGGTATCTTAATTATTGGTTTTACAGCAGGTACTGTTATTGTGGAGCCTTTGGTGTTGACTTACACTTGTCTGCTGTGATTCCTCTATTGCCCTTTACTTCTATTTTCAACCCGACTCACCTCCCATTGTCAGGCATGCATCTAGCTGCCGCCTTTCTTGTTTTGTGCTTCCACAACCCAGGATTGTGTTGGGAAATGTGTTATTTAGCTGATCTACAGCAAGTTTGCTTTCTTCTGCTGTGACAGTTCTCTTTTCTTTGCTGTTCGGCACCTCCCCTTTCCTGTTCTGCAGGTAGCTGCTAGCAGCCTTGTTAGATGTTGTCTAAGGCCCACTGTGAGTTTCTAGGTGTTAATTACTCATTTGTACTCCAATTACCATGCTGCAGAATTTCCTTATTGTCTTCCCGTAACCTTCCTGTTTCACCTAAGTTGTGTGCCGCATGCACCTGTTTTCTGGCTTTTGAGCACATTTTCATCCATGTTCACATACACTTTCGGTCACCTTGTGTGCTCTCAGCTAAGCAAAGCTATGCTTGGTACATCCTTACACTGGTGGGATGTTTGCGATTCAATATTACTTGACTCATTTGCATGGCATTGACTACTAATTCCTAGTTACCACATGGAACACTGTCACAGACCCTTAGCAACCCTTGCGCCTTGGTTGTGGTGTATTATGTCGAAATCATGATTTGTGTTACATTGCAATTTTATGACATCTAAATATATTTTCCTTCTGTTCCCGTTTGCACTGCGGTTGTACTTTGCGTTAGTGTGGCCATGACATTAAATGTTATTTTTTATGTGGTGTGTGTGTATTTTTATGTTATTGGCTGTATATTTAGCCATTGGCATATGTTAACATTGTAATACTTAAGTTTGGTTCGCTTTCCTGGCTCCGATGTTCTGTTTGAAAAAATGTAAACCTTTTTTTGGTTTACATTTCTGCATGCTTACGCTATGCCTGCACCACTTCATAAATCGCTATATATTTTCATTTGCATGCTACACTGCTGTACATGGAGTAATTAGCATACAAGTGCTATGAGCTGTGCAACTCTGGCATACGCTGGTAGTGCATGTGGAAACAGATCTTACCTGAATCGCTCGACGGTCATATTTGGGGCTAGATTGCCGACGCTACTCCAGCTCATGGTGCAAGCTTCATGAATCCTGAGGTAAGTTTTTTTTTTTTTGTGTTGGACAGCAACGGAGATCGGAAGAGCTCCGTTGCTGTTATCCTGCTATGTTAAATGAGTTTAACATACCAAGATAGCTTAACAAAAAGCAACGGAGATCTTCCTTTCTCCATTGCTTTTTTTAAAGCTGTCTCACTATGTTAAACTCATTTAACATAGCAAGACAGCTTTAAAAAAAGCAAAGCAGAAAGGAAGATTTCTGTTGCTTTTTTTAAAGCTATCTTGCTATGTTAAACTCTTTTAACATAGCGAGACACATTTTAAAAAGCAATGGAGATCTTCCTTTCTCCGTTGCTTCCACACATAGCTCTGATGTACTGCGTAACCATACACATGCGCAGTACATCATAATTGCCTTAGAATACTGGACAGCTGCAGAAGGTCAGCAAGGAGGCATTGTACAATGCCATTATTTAAGAAAAGTAAGTATTTTTTTTCTTAAATAATGTCATTGTATAATAGCAATAACCCACTTCTGAGTGTGGGTAATGCTGGATTTACCCACGGTTGTCTGTTTGGCCACTCGGACTTCGCCATCGTGACCAAACCACACCAACCCTGGGTAAATCCAGCATTACCCACACCCAGGCGTGGGTTATTGCTTAATTATACAGGATGAATTACCACAGTAGAAATGACAGTACAGTTGTGACATATGTAGTTATATAAAGGCATTGCATCCTTTTCTTCTGTAAAGGATATGTATGCCTGTAATTGCTGTAGCACATCAACAGACAGCATGTGTCTCATTCCCTCTTGTCAGAGGATAACATTTCCTACATATGCTATGTAATGAACATTAATTAAAATGCCATCACTACTCTGAATAAAAACATTGCTATGTGACAAATTGTCCTAGCTTTCAGTAAGAAGGATCAACATCTAAATATGAAAAAAGTAAATGTGCTTGATAACTATGATAGTGAAATGTACAGTCACAATAACACTGACACAACATATTCTCAGCAGTCATGCATGGATTTCAAATAAATACCCAAGATCACATGCTAAACATCATTGCCTGAATTGCAAGTGCCACATGACCATGTTCAGGTACAACTGAGACAGTGCACAGTTACAAGGATAACATCACAACTGTTTATTAGCTGGATGTTTATAATAAAAAGTGGACAATAACACTGTACAGCTACGCATCCTATATGTGTTTTCCAGAATAATATATACACCATGAGGGTGAAAGACACACTAACAGCTGGACTCCAACATTCTACAAAATGTACAAAGCACACTATCAAAGTCATGCAACATAAGAGAATGCACACTCCAAATGTGACACACTGCAGCTATGTTAGCATTATGTTATCATTGTGTGGACAAAAAGTTATTTTCCCTGTGGATGCTAAGATTTGCTAGTGTCACTGAGTGCCACTGTAATTCAGTCTCATAATTAGAAATATACATAAAGGTCACTGTGAGGTGGCCAGCAGTATATGACAGTAATCACAGTCACACTACTGAATCAGTGATGGAATCGAACCACTTACCTATCCACTTACACCATCAATACAGCACATTATCAACAGCCAACACCACAAGAGAATAATGACTACAGGTGAGATGTACAGCATCTAAGAAGAGATGACATTAGCAATGTACTGCCAAGGAGATGTATCTGGTAGTTATTATTACAGCCAATGTGTGCTTGTAAAATTGCCACTATAAATGTGTGTCAAACAATCCGGACTCCTTTGGCAGTGACACTTGCAGAAGTTAACCACTGTTGTATTCAAAGATTCTACCTATACAATTATACATTATACAGAACAGTGTAAGATATGCAAACAGGACAGGAGAAGTATGACATTCAAATAGCTTCAGTCCACTTGCAAAATAATGACCTCATTAGTGTGTTAAACCAGGGGTTTAGGCAGACAATAAAATGTTGTAATTGTGTGCTCTTACTGATGCCACACAAAACAGATGCCGTTTGAAAAATGGAAACATCCTGCCCCCACCCATTAAACAAATGTTTGCATCACTTTCCCTATAAAAACATTAGATACATATTTTCCAACCCAAGACACTGTTATTTTAAGCATTAATTTACAATTATGTGGACATAGTATTGCCTAAAAAAGAAAGGTATTCTATACATAATACATAGAAAATTGTAATAATTATAGTGTAAACAATATTTATTGCTACAGCCTTGTGTTGCAATGAAGTTGTGGATTTGAAAGATAGGTTAGGGGGGTATTGGAGTCATCCATGATTTTAAAATAGTTACCTAGAGTACAGGCTGATTGAGCACATGTTCACCTAATTGTAAATACCCTGACAAAAGTGCACTCTCTCCCCATAAGAGTCAGACTTTTCCTGTGGTGCTTCTGGTTAGTACAGTGCTCTCTAAATTGTGTAAACTAGGTAGGTAGGACATTCCATACCTGCCATGGAAGATGTAATGCTTGTTGTTGACTCCATTTCCCCCTAAAGAGGATGCATTTAAATGTGCACACAACTCATTATACAAACATTTATGGAAGCTTGTTGCATGACACACACTGATGAGGTCATGTTGACAAAAGTGCACTCTTTCTCCTTATAAGTCAAACTTTTCCTTTGGTGCTTGTGATTAGTACAGTGCTCCATAGATTGTGTAACTAGAAAAGTAGGAGGATTGATGATAGCCACCATGGAAGACTTGTGTGTGGGAGGATGTTTACAATTAGATGAGCATGTGCTCAATCAACCTGTACCCTGGGTAACTATTTTAAAATCATGGATGACTCCACCACCCCCTAAATCAGTGGTATGAAGTGAGACAGACTATTATTAATCCAAAGATATTTCCATAAGCTCTGTGCTTCCATTTAGCCTTCTTTGCATATGTTGCCCAATGCCAGGCATTGCACAAATGCAGAGGTGAAAGAATAATGATACAGAAGGAAGACGATAGATCAGCAGGGTGACATGTTGGCAGGGACTAAGTAAATTATCACTGAAGAAGGATAATGGTGGCTCATAACAATATGTGGCCAACAGGTGCGCCTAAATTAGTGAGCAAAAAACATTCAGTAACACTTAGCTAATGGCTGGATTCAAACCCGTGAAATTTTTCAAAAATATCTCTCCACATTTGACCATTAGCTCATCATACCACAATGGAATCATGACTTCACAGCATTAATATAATACTAATGAAGCACACTGACAACTTATTGAAGAAGGAAGTGTGAACAGAACAAATTAGAGACAGATGTACATAGAGGAATAACAATAATTTGTTTTGTAGGACATGCAAGAACAGAAAAGATGGCAAAAATGGGGATGGTGAGCACAGGGTAGCACACAGGGAATTTAATACAGGAATCTGCAGTAGGGATCATGGGAGAGAACCATAGTTATCCTCTTCTTCGCATTGTCAGTATACAATTGTATATACAATTTCATGACTTTGCAGAGTCACCACACCAGTGATGGGTGACAACAGAATAATGTGATATGGTCATTTGTACTGACTCAGTTCTGTCAGAAAAACACATAGGCAAAGGGGAGAGCTATGCATAGCGTGCATTTTTTTTGAGAGAGAGAAAGAGAGAGGGGAATGTTGGAACAGGTGCTTAGGAATGAGAGGGTCAGGTAGTTAGAGTAGGTTAGGAAGCATCCACAGACATACAGGACATACAAGACAAACAGGGATTGTGATGGAGTCAAAAGGTTGATGGACACCATGATTGGGGATAGTTAGGGACATTGGAAGTGCATCCATGTCCAGTTTGAAAACAGTGAGAATCCAGTCCTCACCCTCAAAATTATCATCACTGTCTCCTAGAGTAATGTGATGCAGGAACTTTTCAACCCTGCTGATATGTGCACTGAATCCCCCTTCCATTATATCTTTGATCAGCCCTGCAAGCTCCTGCCAGGTGACAAAATCACCACCTCCACTGCTACTGCTCCTGGAGGGGGACCACTGCACTAGCAGCCATGGTAGAGCTACCAGGCACACTTGGTGTAGGTAGGCTTGGGTTGTGGATGTAACACTGATAGGCTGTGACCCTTAAGTGCTGACTGACTATACTGCTGTCTGTTGAGCTATGGGGGGGGGGGGGGGCAAGCTGCAGTGGTCAGTGTACCTCTTTGTGCAGTTGATGATTCATTTTCATCATCAAGTAATGCAAACAGAAGATTGCTAAAAAATTCATTCATTATGATCATTCAATATGAGAAAATTCAAATGTATCATTAATGTATTTAACATGTGTCTTTAGCTTTGGTGTGGCAATCCTGATCAAATGTAGGAGGGATAAGCTATAGTTTTCAAATTCTATTTTGAAAGCATGACATAGTCGGGATTATCTCATTTATTTATATCAAGCGAGAAAGATACACACTGATTAACACAGATAATTGTTCACCATAAATAGATGCATTGTTTGTTGTGATGTTTGGAATGTAAGAATGGTTGACAAGGAATAAGCTCATTAAATGTAGCAATTTCTTTAATAAGGACTGAACGTCTAGAAACCAGAATTTTAATAGGATTGTAAAAAGGTGCATTGCATTGAACTGTTGTCAAACAAGGGGATAGACTTTGAAGAGCAACTTCACTTGTCAGTTTGAGACCTTATATCATGAATCCATAATGGGGTGTTAGAAGGATTAAGTTTACAATGACCTCAAATGAATACAAGCTTAATAATGTAAGTGGGTGTAGACAGTTTCATTAAGATGATTGTCCCCTGGATTCTCAAAAGCTTGCATGGAGTGCAAGATCGGTGCAGGAGCCCAAGCAGGCAATATGTCTGCCGTGTGATGCAGGAACAGCCTGCAGGGGCGTGCACGAGCGGTCCTGCACTAATCTTGCATGAACTAAGCCCTGGTATGCAAATCACCCCATTTTCAGGTGAAACCATGCAAATGAGGTGATTTTGCAATCCAGGAAGCTTGCAACAGTCTGTGCAAGACTAGTGCAATCTCCAGAAATGTACTCGGTTAATAACCGAGTACATTTCTGCAAAATCCAAAACGGAGCTATGACACCTCCAAATAAAGGCTGCATATCATGTAGCAAGCATGCCAGTGGCCAAGTATAAGGCCATTGGCATTGTAAACAGTTTAAAAAATTTAAAAAATCAACTTTTATTTCTTTTAGCCGATCTCGGCCGTTTAAGCGTAGGGCAGCGGTGCACAAACAGGATCGGTGGGGAAATAATAAAATAAACCTAAAATTAGCATTCTAACTAAAAGCAGTATTCTGCCATGCAAGTCAATGGCAGGCAGAAGACAATCTGGCCAGTGAGTAGTGGTTGCTAAGGGGAGAGGCTCAGTTTGAGACATGTAACTATGCATTAGCAGGCAATCCTATGCAATGAGGGGAAGGATAGTGAATCCCAGTTTTTCCCAGCATGTGAGTCAGGTCCCAACAGTGTAAGAGTAGGAATAGCCTGGTGCAAGCCTAGGAGTCAGGTGACATCATGAGGGTGTTTGTCAGGCATACTGTAAGCAGATTGGAGCCCAATGGCTCGGGTTTGCTCCTAGCTTATCATAGCTACGGGGGGGGGTGTCTAAACCTTACACTCTTCACAAAGCCTAAGCAGGTGTGCCCACCGTGCACCGGGCTTTACAGGAATAAAAAAGAGGTTAAACCTGGAAATAGCAGCAGTGTGCACATTTGTGCACTCCGTTTGCACGACATGCACACAGGCCTAAACAGGAAGGCAATGGGAAGGGAAAACAGCAGTAGGAAGGTAATCAAGGAGAACTAGCTTAGCTGGCAGGTGAAATGTATCAGAATCAGCCAATTACACAGGTAGCAGACCAGGCCAGCCCAGAACACTACTATAAACTAAGCAAACACCTTCCCCTCTGTTTTTTCCCACACTCTACACCACCGGTGTAAACAAGCGGGGAACTTTTAACACTCACAACAGCAAAATGCTAGGGGCTGCAATAGCTATCATACAACTTGTGGAAGAGGCTGAGGGTGGTGAGGATGTGAATGCTGCCGAGCAACCCACAGTGAGGAGATGGAGAAGACTGTACAGAGCCAGGGTAACCTACCAAGGGCTACATGTGCTGGAGATAGTGGAGCGCTATAGGGTGGACAGGGACCTCCTACAGCAAATTGTTGAGCTGTGCCAGCCACGCCTCACACACAGAACAAACAGAGGGAAACCCATCCCAGTGGATACCAAGATATGTGTAGGCCTATGAATACTAGCTACAGGTACCTTCCAAAGGCCAACTGGGGATATTATGGAGATTTCACAGGCATCAGCATCCAGGGTACTCCACCAGTTCCTGGATGCCATGTCAGCACATGTTGGTGAGCATGTATATTTCCCCAACACCCGTGAGGCATTGGCCAGCAATATGCGTCTCTTCCACCAAATAGCAGAATGCCCTAAGGTAGTGGGTGCAATAGACTACATGCACATATGCATCAAAGCACCACCCGGTGAGCGGGGTAGGGTCTACATCAATCACAAGGGCTTCCCCTCCATCAACTGCCAGGTTGCGTGCGATGCCCAGGGCATAATAATGAACGTGTGTGCTGGCTGTCCTGGAAGCTATCATGATTCCCACATCTGGCATCTGATGCAGCTGTACCAGAGATTTGCCAATGGGGACATCCTGCATGGTCACCTAGTGGGGGTGCTAGATACACACTGGAGCCATGGCTGATGACACCCATCAGAAATGCACACACACCGAAACAAGAACTCCATAATGAGGCACATGCACAAACAAGAATCATAACAGGGCATGTGATTGGGATGCTCAGGTCATGGTTCCAGTGTCAGGACACATCAGGTGGAGCCTTGCAGTATTCACCAGCTACATGTACCAAAATTGTTATGGTATGTGCTATGCTACACAATATGATCCTGTGGAAGCAGCTGCAGCAGGAACAGCATGGGGCAGGGCCACACAGCCTCCCACCAATGCCAAGGCCTGCATAGCCACAGAGTGACTTGGAGGAGGAACAAACTGAGCCTGCCCAGTAGGCAGGTGGATGCGTGCCCAGTATGCCCTGGCCTTAGCAAAGAGGCAATGCATAGCACATGCACTGACACAGTAGGGACACAGGGAATGACACCTCTCTCTGACTCGCACGTACAGTAAAAGGGATGCCAAACATGACACTACCTGTGCTCAACCATGAATAGGGAGTGTACTATGTGCATCTGACATAGGCAGCCCTCCAGCACCATCCGCAAGTCTGGCACATCCACAAGGTAAGTCAATCACCCTACCAATTGCCAAATGGAATAGAATGTGTCGTTACCTGTAGCTATGGTATGGATGTGAGCATGCAAGGGAATTGGGTGTCTGAATGTTATGGCAGCAGACAGTAGACACCCATAGTGGCACCATGACATCTGTAACACATACTGGAATCACCATAGTAGCCAGTACTATACAGGGTGACAAAATCCACTGCAGGAAATCTGCTGAGTGACATGTGTGTCCATATGACCCACACATGCCAGTCAGGATGGTTCACATACCCAACAACAGTCTTAGCCAGCAGGACAGCTGTAGACAAACCCAAACACCATGGCCCCAGAATGATGGCTATGGTTAACCTCCCCCCAGGCCTACATAGACAGACAACAGCAGGGCAGGCAATGGGATGTTAGTTCTGAAGGGTAGGAAGTCAGACAATAATATGCAGGGCAACCAAAGCCACAATCTGTAGTACACTGGTATGCCTCTAGTCAGCATGATAGCAATACAGAATGAAATGGAGTACCTGACATACCAGTATATTCATAGCAAATATGTGCAAGTATCATGTGTGCCCCCCACATCCTACATATCAATGTAATAACAGTCAGATGTGCCCCCAACCCTGTGTAGAAATGTAGAAATAGTCAGGTGTGCCCCCCATCCTACATAGTAATGTAATAACAGTCAGGTGTGCTCCCCCAACCCTGTGTAGAAATGTAGATATAGTCATGTGTGCCCCCACTATCCTAGATAGTAATGCAATAACAGTCAAAGCCAAATGATCAATGTAGGTGCAGGGTAAACCTGCTGCCCATTACCAGTTCCTGCCACAGGTGGGCAAGACTGGCACATGTGATGATAATCTGTGTTCACAACATGGGCCAGATACCCCAGGTACAGTTCCACATATCACTGTACATGCATGTGGGAAGTGTGCACATCCCAGACATTGCCCATGTCATGGACTAAGGAACACATACATGGCAAGTAATGCAGAGCATTGGCCACACTCAATAGTCACCCAGGTGACTGGATGGGGGATACTATACCCACCTGTGTGGGCAAATGCAGACACTACACCCCTGAGCCGCAATGCAGTTCATTGTCATGTGGCCTGATGCCAAGGTATACCCATCGCCTAACCTTGTACAGCTGTCTGGCACAGTCGACCACCACACACCCGTGCAGACATGCACCCATGAATGTCAGTACTGGAACCCTGTGTGTTTTTGTGTGTGTTATATGGTGCGTATGTTCACATCCACACTCCCTACAACCCCCATGGGCATACTGAAGCATGCTGTCTGATGTCAGACACCTCCTCATACCCTTTGCCCATACAACCCTCGTATGAACCATGTGGTGCAGGTGATACCTGCACAGTAATGCGTTGTGGCATTCCCACTACTGATGAGTTGTAATCCTGGCCAAGCCAAGTGTGTCAATGTGTGTGCATCCCTGTGAGAGTGTGGCTGTGTTGATTTTGGCACCTGTTCATGCAGACAGGCATGTGTACGTCACGTACCGTATAGCTACCATATCAATGTTGCAGATGTTAGTCACCATCACATATATGTTCTGAGGGTGCCCCAACAGGTAACTCATGTGGCGCATCCAATAACTGCACAGAACTCTGATAACACTATATAGTCGTCAGGGGTTTGATACCCTGTGCTGGTAGGTGTGTGCACAAACATGCTTAGGTTTTACTCTCCCACCACTCCCTGACTTGTCTTTGCCTCTGTCTGCCTCTTTGCTTGGCAGCAGCATGTGTATTTTAAGTGATGCTCATGATCAGCTGATGGCCTCTGCATGAATTGCAGCCCTCCCCTAGCTGACTGCATGTGGAACAGCTGTGGTAACATTCCCATAGCCAATTGTATGGAAACACACTCCAGTATCTAGGAACATCATGTTGGTTCTGGCCTCTTCATTCACTGTGAGCAGGAACTAGATCTGTTGTTTGGCAAACAGCATCTCAGATGGATTGGGGATTTACCTCTAACAACATACACTGTGGAAACAGGGCAACACACAGGAGGGAGATGTGCATGACCTGAATACAGACTGTAAGTGTTGTTATACTGCATTTGGAGTACTGTTGGTTTAACAGTGTGTGTGTGGATATGACTGTACTACATGTCTCAATACCTGCCATGTCAGTTCCATGTTTATGAGGAATCCCCATCTGCAGGGTAATCTGCAGACAGGGCAGTGTGTTGTGCCTTTGGTTTCATGTGTTACCAATGGAGCATCTATCTGTGGACTGCAGAAGGTAGTTTGAGGATTGCAGTATGTACATGCTGAAAGCCGTGACAGTTACTGGCTTCATATCCCTCATAGGACATATGTTGCAACAAATCCTATTACAACAGTAAATGCATGAGGTTATTACAGCAACATGTCATTATTGGCCCTGTGTATGTGCTTCCAGCCACAAGTCTGTCAACCTGTGTACATATGTCATGCATGAAGTGGTGCATATGTGCTGTACACCATAATTAGTGTCATCATATTTGATAACAAGCCAGTGAGATATCAGACTGCTACACGTTATGTACAGTAGGGGTTATATTTGATGACATAACCTGGAAATTCTGTGGATATTTGTACAGTACTGAGGACTGTGTACTTATGGCGAATGTTGAAAATGTGTGTATTGTTAATATGTACTTTAGCCTGTGTACAGAATGTGGTAGATGTCATTGTTCTAGGTCCCATCATATCTGATGTTACATGCTGCTCCACTGTATGGTACCGTATTGGCATATATGTTTGTAGGGCCATACACACACATGTCCCATACCACAGACAGCCATCAGACCAAACTGTGTAGCAGCCCAGTATATGTAGGGTCAGTCTGTAAGTGGCACATATGATGATGGTGTCAAACAGTAGTCTATATACCGTAATATTATGCTAGCTTAACAAATGTGGCTGTCGCTGTATTCACATTGGTTGTGGTTATGCACTTTCACACAGGTGTATCTTACCCTATGCCTGTAGAGTCTGGTGTATATGCAGGTACACGTGCATTCCCCCATAGGAGATTTAGGACAGTGTTGAGCCAGTCTGCCTGTAGCCTGCACAGTGCATTGCTACATGCCTAGCAGCTTAGTGTACTTACCCAGTGAGATGTCATGTGCAGATACTTGTCAGACGTACTGCTGCCAGGCCTCCCTTAACAGTCATGTATGTCAGACAGAGCAGTGGTATGCTGTGCAGATATATATATATCAATATCTAGTGGGTAGTATGTGTCCATGGCACCCCTGTACCAGTGGTTATTATGTGTCAGGCCAGACAGTGGTGTGTGAATGCATAACCTATGGTGGCAAATGTATTCCAGTTATGTGCTATACCCATCTACATGTCTGTCTACATCCATATTGTCAGGCATGGTACACATGTTTAGCACTAAGGGGTTGTGTGTGTACCTCTGGACTGTACAGAGGGTGTCAGAATGTCCACATATATTGACCAATATCTCTGCTGCAGTCCACAGGGGCATTACGTGCTAGCAGTGGTACTTTACTATGATGTCCTTAAGATGTCTGTCAGTAGCCAATGGCACACATGCTATAAGCAGATATGACCTCCAACACACACCATGTCTGTGAAGACAATCCCAATGACAGTAGCAATAGTCTACTAATATACCTAATATACATACCTGACATCCCCTTGCACTACGACTGTGGGACAATAGAAGCTGGGGTAGGGCTACACAGGACATATAGTGGAAGTATATGTACATATTATTATACAGAGAGACATATATATATATATATATATATATATATATATATATATATATATATATATACAGATATATATATATATATATATATATATATATATACATACATATATATATATATACACAGATATATATATATATATATATATATATACAGATGTATATATATATATATATATATATATATATATATATATATACAGATGTATATATATATATATATATATATATATATATATATATATATATATATATATATATATATATATATATATATATATATATATATGATTACACGTGTAGTACTTCCAATCACCACTGTCATGGAAACCACCTACTCTAACCCCCTACATCATGTGGGTGTAGTCCCTTTACCTTTCCTGTGTGATGGACATCCTTCCTGTGTGTGTGTGCATCGGTGTTATAGACAGCAGGTAGCGATACCTCTTACAGGAGAACTGGCACACTCAGGGCAGCTACATATTTGTAGGAGGTTCAGGAACTACAGACAGTGTGAGTAGAGTTGTAGTATGCTTTGTATAGTACTGGTGTTACAGTGTGTGTGTGTACATACTACTTTACCTTGGAATGCAGTCTGTCTGCATAGCTCTCTACTGTGGGCCTATCCTCTTGATGGCCAGAGGTGTGCCTATCATGTGTTGTCTGTCCACCACCAGGACCTGTGTCAGATATTTCACTGGTAGTGTGTGTGTTGAGTGCTATCAGTACATGGCTACATCCATTTCTGTTTCTAACTTCAATTCCCTAACTAAGGGTATGTTGCAGACTATCCTGTAACACCAGCAACTTGCTTAGTGTATGGCAACAGTTTTCCACATTTGTGCATGTGTTCCAGCCTCTGTCCACTACCTACATACCAAGCTTTGCACATATGACATGCTGTCAGGGGTTGTTCTGTAGTGGACTGTGAGTATATCATTCTGCCATTGCTGCCATCAGTCCACTGCTGTTGTATCCCCCACACATATGGTGGGGCTGGGGGCATATATGTGGGGGCGTCACATACACAATACATGTGTGCTCTTATACACTCCAGAGGCCAGTGTATGTAACAGTGGCGTATGGCCCTGTATTATTGAGTCTAGGGGGGAGCACCATAAATTACTTAGGCTGTTAAAAATGTGGGGATATCAGGGGTGAGCTGCCTTAAGGTATCTGGATGTACAGTACCATATACTTAACCTATATTTACCTTACTTACATAAATTGGGTTAATACAAGCCTATTGCCTCCTGCCATACAGACTGTTCTGTTTGTCAGTGTGTTTGTGATGGTGTCAGTTATGCCTTGTTATGTAACAGTTACAACCCATTTGGTCACATGACATCTTTACCACCTAGTGATTTTGTACAGAGTGTAGATAGAGGCTGCTGAACTATACACCTGCATTACATACTGTTGATTGTTTGGTATCCTGTGGACCAGTCTGTCCTCACTATTGTACAATTTGAAGGGCTTGGCCTGGACAGCAACAGTTGTGAACCTTTCCAGACTACTGTATTCGTATAACTGTTTCACAGTTGCATTACTCTGTTTATATGGATATCAGTGTCTGAACAGCTATATGATTTGGTGTATAGAACTGTAATAGTACACAGTTAAAGGTTTTCCATTTCTGCAAACCTGTGTGTGGTGTTTTTTCCTATGACTTCTCTGTGGGTATATGTTGTAGGCAGCAAGTGTCATTTGTATGGGTGGCCCATACAGTGTCCATTTGTTCAGTTGTTAACTGTAGACATAGTGGCTGTTTGTGTGCACCTTCTACATATGTATCTTACTGTACATATATCTGCATGTATATGTGTAGTCACATGTATATCTATATACATATATATATATATATATATATATATATATATATATATATATATATATCTGTATCTGCATATCTGTGTCTGTGTATCTGTATCCTGGGGATGTTGATGGCTTCCACATTTTACATTTCCCATGGAAGCCAGACTGTACTGCATGATATGTTACCAATACCAGCCTGACATCATACAGGTAGTATGGAGTACTGTTAACATCATGTGCCCATGTCATGTCAGGTCCTGGTTATTGGATCTGCAACACCTGGTAGTGTATTGCAGGGTGGACATGTTTGGCTGTGGGGGTGGGATGCCTATTCATACAAGACGTATAGTGTATGGGGCCACTCATCCCCATTAACGGTGCATGTGGACATATGTGTTTTTGTTAATCTGCCATTACTATCTACAGATGTATGGTCATATATACCTATATAGATATATATCTGCTTACATATATATAACTATGTCCATATATACCTACGTAGATATATATCTGCATACACATATGTAACTTGCTGTGCATATGTAGACATATATGTGTTGATGTAGGCATTTGTATGTATATATGTTCATATATATTAATATATATGTATATATTTTTAGAAATATATATATATAATATATATATATATATATATATATATATATATATATATATATATATATACATATATAGATATGTTGTATCTGTTTAGATATTAATATATTACACACACATACATCTAGATGTTGGTATACATTCTCTGTACTGTTGCATGCCTGGACTGGAGGTTATGTTTCTGAAAACATCAGATTTGTTGATATCTAGCATGGCTTAGAGGTAAATTACTTTGACTATGGTGGGAAGGGTCCTGGGTTAGAGGCTGTTTATTTTGTTGCTGGGCAGAACACAGGCCGTTGGATACAAAGTGATTAAGGCAGTTGTAAGCGGGTTTGCACAAGTCTGCACGGAGCTAAGCAGTACTTACTTCCGGTTACAGTTTCTTACACTCAGTTAGCTTCTACTTTGCTTAATCTGTGTAGGCAATGCTTACCCCCATGCAAATGCACTTAAACATGCTTACTAGTGCTTACATATGGGTGCTACTGCTTATTTGTGCTTAAACCTGCTTACTGGTGCCTTATTCATTATGACACTGACACTTCACATGTGCATTTCCTGCAGTACTCCAATTCATAAATATATGTTTTTTCATGAGTTTTGCAACATAAATATTGGTTATAACGTGCTTTGCCATGTAAAATAGACTGTGCTGCAGTGGGACTCGAACCAGGAATGCCTGTTGTTTAGACAAATGTTCGGCCCACTATACTATTGTTGTGCTGTTTCATTGGCATATATCTTGCTTGTTATCCTCTTCAGCCTTTTAAGCTGCTTTAACCGTAGCTACGCGATGGGCACACCTGTGCACATATGGTTAGCTGTACTCGGATTTTTAAAGTAAAAATAAAATGGTTTCTTCATTTGATTTTTATGTACTCTTGCTGTACACATGGGGGACTGTTGGTGGGGATATGAGGACACCTATGAGTGATCTCGCACATTTCTTAACACCTTCTTCTGTTCTACATTGCAGGGGCATGTTTATTCTGAGACCTCTGCTCTCAGACACACCCCCTGCATTCGTACACTCTCTGTGTAAGCCTAGGAGCTCAGGCAGCACGCCTTGTTAATATGCATGAGGCGCTGCCTACCTACTCCTAAATAGGCGCTTCCTTGCAGGACTAAGCTAGTCCTGCATGGTAGATTAGTGAATCTGGGGATGTTTTTTTTTTCTATTCCAGTGGAAACAGATAGAAGTGTGTTAACTCAGCAAGAAGAATCTGGTATGATGCGAGAATATGTATTTTTGCAAAAGTTAAAGAGATGTAGGAAAACATTAATTTTAGTTATCAACAATTTTTCCAGTATGTTGAATTTGTGTTTAGATGGCCACATGAAATTTTTCTTAATTTTATTAACTGATTGTCATAAGCTGAGAAGTGTAAATGAAATTGGGTTTACTTTGTGTTTTCCTCTTTGATTTTTAAATCACTGAGTGATTTATTTATTTCATACATTAAATATTTTATTTATTTATTTATTTATTTTGCTTTGAAATATCAGAAGATGTATGCCAGAAGGGGGGTTAGTTGTCATTCATTTGAAGATAGTTTCAGTGATCATTTCCCTTTCACATCACTTCCATCATTCAAAATAACTAAGGTTCCTCAACAAATTGTAGTCAGTTGACCTTTTCCTGAATAAGCCTTCAAAGAAGCTACACTAAGCAGCATAGACAGTGCACTATTACAGACTAGTTGCCCCTATCCAGCGAACAAAGCCCTCTCTTTCCAATCACTAAAAGGAGGCTGAGAGGGCAAATATGTCCTTAGATAATCACTAAAATAAAACTAATGATGAAATGTAGAGACATTGCTTGGAAAGCATGAAACAAAATTTTCAAAATAGAATACTCAATTATATAAAACATACCTCAGCCAGAAGAAGGAAAAAACAATGCAGAATACAACAAACTTGGCGAAATATAATTATGGCAAGAATGGAACACCACTTCTTTTGAAGACTATCTGGAAATATTAGGCTCATCACTGAGATTATTGAAACAAATAAATGGTGCTGATAGGTATGGATATTTGTTGTTGGGAGAGGTACTGCAAAATTGCTAAAAACCTTGCTTTCATGTATAATGTTTCCCTTATTACAGCAATAGTGCATGCTCCATTCAAGCATAGCATCATGATCCTTTTCTCTAAACTACC
The DNA here is from genome assembly GCF_019279795.1 of Protopterus annectens. Lineage (NCBI taxonomy): Eukaryota > Metazoa > Chordata > Ceratodontiformes > Protopteridae > Protopterus > Protopterus annectens. The sequence continues at coordinate 1,033,516,128 of NC_056728.1, forward strand.
TACACCCAATGCATTAAAAGACTATAGGACCATTTCCAGTCTTTGCCATAAAGCAACGTTAAAAAAATTCTGTATAAACAAATTTTCAGTTACATAACCAGCTTTGTACATGTTTGTCAGCATGGTTACAACAACGCCTTCAGCACCACAACAGCTCTAGTTACAGCAAAAAAATGAGTGCCATATTATAGATGGAGTTTTTCTGGACATGACTGGAGCATATGAGAAAGTTTAGCACCAACTCCTGTTACATAAACTATATAAATTAAATTTTGGTGATACCACAATAACTTGGTTTAAAACTACCTTATCACCTAAGTCTACTACATCAGTCAATTCTCAAATAAGAAACTCTTAACCCAAAGCTCAATCCTAGGTCCGTTCTTCATACCACTATCCATTAATACTTTTACCTGTGACCTCAGAAAGTCACAAACACCAAAGAGATCTGCAAAATAAACTCAAAAAGTTTATTGACATTTCAACATGTGCTACCAACAACAAACTACTAATCAACCACAGGAAAACAGATGTTATGCTTTCTGAAACACTTCAGAAGCTATCATACCTACCTTCTATACAACTTAAAGACAATCTAGGTCACAGAATTCTAAATGTATCTGAATACAAAAACCTAGATCTCACACTGGATAAGTCACAATACAGACAATGACTAGCTGAAACACCATACAGACAATGCTGTTAGCAAAATGACTGGATGAAACACCATACAGACAATGTTGTCAGCATAGATACTAGATAAAACAATGCTGTTAGCAAAGTTTTTAAGCAACTTAAACTTTGCTATAAAATCAAACATAATCTTTATCCACTTGCTCAAACTGCAATAGCTAAAATATTCTTCTTCCCAAACTAGAAAACTGCCTCCTAATATCACTGCAATCCTCATACAATATGGAGAAGTTACAAATTGTGAAAAATAAAATCTGTAGATTTGAATAAGTAGCTGATTCACATGATCACCACTGCAATCTCCTTAAGGGGCTCAGTTAGCTTCCTATTAACAGCTGAACAACTTCACAACTAAGTATATTACTGTTTAAAATTATAAAACTATGCCACTTCCCTTTTCTAAGAAGAAAACATTTATGTAAGGATCAAAAGTACACCCTGAGATTCTCTCAGCAGAAAAATATTACCCGTACCACCGATACAAACCTAGTATATGTGAAACAGCAGTTTATAAACTTGAACCAGCCAATAGGAATCATCTTCTCAATAAAACAGGGACATTGCAAACATTATCAGAATTCAGCTCTAACCTACGTTCCTAAACAAGGAAGCATTTTGCAATTGCTTCAAAGACAATGGCTAAATACCCAGAATTTAACTAATTCTTGCTGAACATGTTCTTTAGTAGTTGAATTCCTAAGCAAAAATTCAACCAAACTCTGTAAAAATTGTATACATAAGTCTCTGTCAATGTAAAAAAAAACATTGTTTTTAGAAGTCAGATAGATAGATAGAACTGTATCCTTCATCAGATCAATTTCTAAGTAAAAACTCAACTATTCTATGTAAATAATGTAAGCATACATCTCTGTAAATGTATGTTTGTTGTCTTTGGATAGATAGATAGATAGATTGATAGATAGATAGATAGATAGATAGATAGATAGAGATAGACAGACAGATAGATAGATAGATAGATAGATAGATAGATAGATAGATAGATAGATAGAAGTCAGATAGTCATTCATCCTTTGCTGATATCAGCATTATAGTGCTCCTTGAAATAATTAATTTTCCCAGTTTTTTGCAAGATCTGCTTTATTTCGTGACATACAATCTTGCAACCATCCTACATCCGCATACCATATTGAATGTATTATCATTAATTTGGCTATTACTATGTTTCTGCTAAAGCTTGGGCCATCACTGAAAAGAGCCAGAAGAACAGGGGACTTCTGGTATGATAATCTAACATCAGCACTGCCATCTTGTGCTTCTCTGGTAACTACAGAAAAAGCCCCTCCCCCTTGCTGACTGATGTAGAACCCTAAAACTAGTCTGGTGACTGCGCAGCAATCTCCAACATATGCTTCTGAAGAAAAAGGGGAAAAACTATAATAAGCAAGCAGTAACCTCAATCCAAAACCCTACCATTACATTAGACTTCTCAGCTGAGAATATGGAAAACTATCAGAATTCAAATAATGTGACGGGTATGAACAAAGCTGAATTCCTGGTGACGCTGGCAGTTATTCTAAATTAGATTAGAGACATGAAGACTATGCTACAAATATACAGAGAAAATATGACTTAAACATTTAGGAAATATTATCCACCTTCAATGCACAGCCAGATTCCCTATAACACTTAGGGGAAGAAGGTACATAGTTGAGAGCCTGCCTGGAAGCCTCTGAATCAAGGCAAGATTATATGGAAGCAAGACTCTTGGAATTTAAAGACATGGTTTGTAGAAAGAATATCATGTTGGCTGGGGCTCCTGAATAGCTTGAATATCAAAATTGCCCTGAATTTGTTCAAGAAATAATAGCTAAATGAACTGGATTTCCTGTATCTCAGATTTTATTTGAGAGAGCCTATCATTCATCTGGGAAATCATGAAGAAGTAATCCAGATTGACCACAACACATTATAGTAAAATCTGAGACACATGCACTAAGGAAAAAATCCTTACATTGGTATGGAAAACTAATAACAAACTTTATTAGGCAGAAAGGAGAATTTTTGCTGAGCAAGGCTATTCATTTCCCACTAGAGGATGGAGAATCATTTTTTACCAGTTATGAAGCTTTACAGATCATTAAGCATCGGGTACAAACTTCTGTACTATGTTTCACTAAAAATACTGTCTCCAAACATGAACAAAATGCTTACAGACCATGCAGAAGCAAGAAAGGAGTTGTTAAAAAACATCAAACCAAACAACTAATCAGACCAAGTCAGTAGAGGACATTTAGGAGGATAGCACATCTGTGAACTGTCAAGAGAGACATCTGCATCAGACTAAAGAAAGAGCTGATATTTGTTCCCCTTTTTTAAAAAGCTTTAAGAGTCAGGGCAGTTTACTTAACCAGTCATGCCACAACAAGAGGAGTAGAAACACAAAATACCTGGAACTCAGTGGTAGAAAAAATGTTTTTAAGGGGACACTATGTGACTTCACATATTGAACTAAATGAATGACTTTATGGCTAAGGGGATTACCTGTCAATGAAAATGTCACAAACTGGATTACCTCTAATAGTGGTTAAATGGGATAATTTAAAATGCTATATTAAATACTGAAACTAACCATGAGGTAGAGCTGAGCAGAACTATATGATGTCTCTGGTACATACGATAATATGTTGCTGTCGTGGTTCGAGATGCAGAGATATGCTGAGGTCTTTGTCAGATAGGAGCATATTCTCCCTACATGGAATCTCTGTAAATATTGTACATAGTTTATATGTCTGGTTTTTTTGGTTAATAGTTTACAAATTTTATTTGTTATAGTTATGTATGAACATTTGCAAACTACTGACTATTATTAAGTTTTTTTGCAATTGTTGACTACTAATTTAGATGTTGATGATACAGACCCCCAAATTTACTAATCTTCTGTGCAACACTAGTCTAGTCCTGCATGGAAGTGGCCACTTAGGAGCAGGACCGCAGTGCGCCATGCACATTAATGAAGGCATGCTGCCCAACCTCCTAGGCATACAAGGAGTGTGTACGCATGCAGACGGCGTGTCTGAGAGCAGAACTCTCAGAATAAACATGCCCCTGCAAAGTAGAACAGCAGAAATTGGAAATAAATGAGTGAGGCTGCTCATAGGTGTCCGTATATCCCCACCAACAGTCCCCCATGTGTACAACAGCAACAGTACACGTAAATAAACTGAAGAAAGCTCGTTATATTTATATTAAATCCGAGTACAGCTAACCGTAGGTGTGCAGGTGTGCCCATCCCTTAGCTACAGTTAAAGCAGCTTAAAAGGCTGAAGAGGATAACAAGGAAGATATATGCAAATTAAGCAGCACAGCAATAGTGTAGTGGGCAGGGCATCTGCCCAATGAGCAGGCATTCCCAGTTCGAGTCCCAGTGCATTGCATACAATTCTCCATGTGAAATCTGTATATGAACATTTTTTATTCTCAAATATTTCCTGTATAACCCACTAAATAACATTTAAATGTGAACTGGACGACTGTATTAATAAGGCACTAGTAAGCAAGTTTAAGCACAAATAAGCATATGTAAGCACTAGTAAGCATGTTTAAGTGCATTTTCATGGGGGTAAGCATTACCTACACAGATTAAGCAAAGTAGAAGCTAACTGAGTGTTAGAAACTGTAACTGGAGGTTAGCAGTGCTTAGCTCCGCGCAAACCCACACACACACGAGTACAACTGCTTTAATGTTCTGTAATCACTCTGTAAGCAATGTCCCATATTCTGCCCAGTAACAAGATAAACAGCTTCTCGAAGGCTCAAGCTCAGGACCCTGTATACTATAGTCAAAGTAGTTAACCACTAAGCCATCACAGCAATACATATGAATGAGGTATCAGCAAACTAATCCTCACCACAGAAAAATCAAACTAAACATGTGAACTGAATCTATGTACAGTGTGATGTTGTATAATCTGCTACATAACATAAATATGTGAACTGGAGTACTGCAGTAAGCATAGATGTGAGGTGTTATTGTAATAAAGTATAGAGGTCCCCAGGACCCCATACAGTGTATGTACACATGAATCATGGATACTAGACAAATATATAACCTGTAGTGAATAATGAATCACTGCCAAAAGGCAAATTAAATGCTAATTAACTATTAAGCAATGCTAAATGCTGTGCAACTCAACTTAGTAAGTGTAAGCAATGTGTAGGGCAGCCAATTCAATCTGCCTAGTGATATACCTCTTTAGGTAGTGCCAACCTTAAGTAAGCAGGTGTGCCCATAGCTTAGCCTATTCAAAACTGGCCAATCACAAAAAAGTGTGGGTAATTGGCATTATTTAAACCCCACAGGTGGGAATACTACCCATAACTGGTTGTCACTTCCTATTGCAGGCAGAATGGTTGGAATGGGTGAAGGCACTCAATTCAGAGTGCAGCGCTTGGGCATCCAGGAGTCAAAAATCATGGTATGGCTCCTGGTAAGACACCATGAGGAGAGACTACTGCAGGGCCAGTAGCAGGGCTCGCAGTATAAAATGGAGGCCTGGGACAGTCTCGCCCATGACCTCACCAGTGCCACAGGTATCCCTCGGACTGATGAGCAGGTCAGGCACCACCATGCTGACCTGAAGCGGTGGAGGGGGGATGTACTGGAACAGTGGATCCAGGAATTTCGTCAGATGCCTAATGTCCCAGTACTGAGTAAGTACTCATTCTACTAAGTAGGTAATAATAGCCTAGCTTGTGTAAACTATGGATAGGTATGGCTAAATATCACCGTATTTCTCTGATCACTGCAGATGAGCGAGCTGCAAACCAGCAAGCACATGATGCTAGGTTGCAAAGGCTGTGTCGCGAGGCAGGTTAGTAATTATTCTGAATGTACTGTCATAACAAATAAATATACGAGCCTGAGAAAGTGTCGTACCACTAGAAATAAAGGTGTACTATTCTGTGAATAAAGGTATAACCCCTGGAGTGCTTCTGTTTACTTTTCTTTCATATACTGTTGAACTGTTGCATAGTATAAATAGTACTGTTGTATTAAGCAGTGTTACCCACACTGTGGTATGCAGATAAAATGAGTATGAAGGTCTGTATAACAATGTTGGAAGTGCCAAGAAGTCAGCCATATTGTACAATTGAGGGAGACAGACAGAAAACATTAAAAAGCTTCACATCAATTCCCTGATAGCACAGTGTACTGTGATGTTAACTGTAAGTTTTATGTCACACACCAGGGGTTTGAATCCCGGGAGTGCTAGTAAGTTGTATGCAGAATCATACCCCACACCTGTAGAGATTTTGTTACAATGTTCAGATAGAAAGCTGTATGCATAATTACACCCAACAGTACAGGTTTTGCTAGAATGTTCAAATAAAAAGTTGTATGCATATTCATACCCCTCAACTGTTCCAGTCTGTCCAGCATGTCCAGATAAATGGCCCACATCACTAGCCTGGTAACCTGTTCACCTGAAAAAGCAGTGTGATGATCCAACAAATGTAGGCAGCCGTTAATGACATATAACTGATAGTCCGACTTGTACATAGTCAGAGAATGTATATGAAAACAAACCTGTCATTCCAGCATCTCACCCAATGTGTATGAGAGCAATTCTCAACATATGTTGCATTAACACCTGTATCTTGTCACGCCTGTATGTAAGACACAGTTCACTTATATAATAATCTATAAACATACCATTGTACAATATAAGGCCATTGGGTAGTGTAATAATACATGTAAGGGACATATCACTGCAGTGACTATGAATGTAGTGAAAACTACAATGATATATTAGTTGTTAATTGAACTCTCTCCCTCACCCATACCATATGTGCAATAATAAACCAATGACACACCTCAATCGGTAGGTGCACACCCCAAACTTTTGTTGAGACATATGTCCTATTGGTTTATAAATATTCACATTTGTTCCTATGCATGTGCCATGTTAAAATGCCCCCATATTGGTGGCTTGTTGCCATCAATGAAACCTGCATGCTGTTGTAATGGCCACTGTTGTTCCATACATGCATGTGTTTTGCTTGCTCTGCAACTGTTTTACATCTGGTGTGTTGGGTTAATGGGTATACCTGTGCATGCTGTTATAACTAATCCTGAATGCTGTCAACTATTACTAACCCATATCTGTCTGTAAACTGCAACACCAAAGCCCGTATGGGAAGGCCGGTCCCATTGGACCCACCTGTCCCACCTCAGCTGGCCATGGCACCGGGCACCAGCACATCTGCGGCACAGCCTGGGACCTCCTCCTCCTCCGTAGGCCCTGCATCACCTTCAGGTGGATCCTCCACTGGGGATGGGGTCAGCACCGCCTGGGAGTGGGGGTGAAGAGGAACCAGTCACACATCATCAGGTGCAGGCCGTGGCGAGTAGGGAGATCGATAGGGCTTTTTGAGACCAGCTACGCCAGCTTGAGGGCTGAGTGGCGCAACTAGAGGGTGCCCCTCGTACACAGCCCCCCAGCACAACCACCTTGGGTCTGTGAAGATGCAGTGATGACTGCCCATGGGTGGGGACCTCAGTCCAACTGTTTCCATTTGGGGGCTCATGGGCTTGTGACTTCCAAACACCCCTCCCCGTCCAAGGTGTTTACTCCCACATGTGTCATATACCACCCCTGTATGTGTCTTGTTTGTCTTGTCTGTTAACCTACCAACCTATCTCCACAAATATAACTACTACCCCTCCCTAACATCCCACTCTCACCTAAAAAAAGGGGAATCTGTTCCCACAAAAAAACTCGCCCCATACATAGCTGTCCATTTCAAACACATGTCCACTGGACACTTGTAATCTGGTCTAATTAGCATCACAGCAAATTTATGTTGTCCTCATCCATCTCCCAGGGATTTGAGTGTCCAAATCTATCCCCAAATTCAGTGTATATGTGCAGCAGTTGCTGTAGAAAAATGGGCAATTATGGACCTTCCCTACACCCTTCCTGCACATTCCTAGCTCTTTTCCCTACTGTCTTTCCCTCTTTGTGCCCCTTTTTCACCACTTTCCTAACAACCCTTTTTTCTTTTCTTTTAAAGAAATTACCTCGGGGCTAAGCGGCAGTATTCTCTTTTAAGCAGCATAAGTGTTTAAGCCTGTTTGCGCAGGGCTAAGCACTGCCTACACAGGTTAAGCAGCTAACTGAGTGTAAGACAATGTAACCGGAAGTTGGCAGTGCTTACCTCCACGCAAACCCGCACAAACCCACTTACAAATGCTTTAAAGTGCCTTAATTACTCAGTATCCAACCGGTTGTGTTCTGCACCACCAACAAAATAAAGAGCTCCTGCAAGGCTCAAACCAAGGACCCCACACAACATAGACATTTACCACTAAGCCATGACAGATACAAATAAAGTTGACGTTTTCAGAAACATATCATCTAGTCCAGTAAAGCAACAGCACAGAGAATGTATACCTACAGCTAGACGGACGTGTGTGTGCAAATATATTACTAAATGGATACAACATATCTATAGATGTAGTCATATATATATATATATATATATATATATATATATATATATATATATATATATAAAACTATCCCCATATATATATATATATATATATATATATATATATATATATATATATATATATATATATATATATATATATATATATATATATCTACACACATACATATACAAATATATAAACAGATATACATGCAAATGCCAACAACTACACATATATGTCAACATCGCAAGTTACACATATTTTCGCAGATAAATGTCCCCATAGGTATATACGGACATAGTTAGAAATATGTAAGCAAATATATACACCTACAGAGGTATATATGGCCAGACATCTGTAGATAGCAATGGTAGATTAACAGACACATACATGTCCACCACATGCACCGTGAAAGGCTTGACAGGCCCCAAACAGTATACGTCACATAAGAATTGGCATAACCCCTGCCCAGAGAAACACGTCCACCCTACAAAACACTACCAAGCTCAATGTAATATACGTGTTTCATTGAAATAGGGATTTAAATTAGCCCTCGGTCATGTTCCACATGTTGACATCACATCCCCCTCTCCCCCACCCACTCGGCGGCCCGAGCAGTACAGACCCATCCAACCAAGGACATCCACGACCCATGCATTCATTACCCAAAGTTCTGCTTCTCCCCACCTGCTGCACACACGCAGCCACCATCTCAGCCCTGTTTACCGGCCCATAGCTACCACACCATTACACATTGCCCCCCCTCCACACACCCCCCTTGGGACCCATCCCTTATGTTGTCTCGACCCAAGTATCCTAGGTCTGGCACATGCCGTAGTCCATGCACATAGCCAAGGGTACCTATGTAAATCTGGGTGTAGACGAAAGTTGTATACCCAATGTTCGGGCTGTCCCGCATGGGACGAATAATTACCTGGTACTAACAATAGATTTCATGTGTGACTCTGTGTACACTAGCGGATTTAGTTGTTGGTATCGCAAAGCATACATGGCACACAAAGTTGGCTGGTATGCACACTAAAGAGTACCCAGCAATAACAGGCAACATGAAAGGATATGTAGCTAAATATGTAGAGGTATGTGTGCATATATATACCCATAACTACATGGAGATATACATCTCCCTCTCTGTAGTACAAATGCATACATACATAGACAGACATATATAAAGGGGTAGCCATGGGGTCCAAAATGGCCCCAGCATATGCAAACTTAGTCCTCAGTGCCTGGGAAAAGGATAAGGTTGAATCACTGCCCGGGTTCAACAACACCATAATGTAAAGGCATTATATTGATGACATCTTTTTTGTCTGTAAGGGGGACAGACTTTCTCTGAGCAATTTTCTGGAAACCCTTTTCCAGAGTCTGGACTTCCTGACCCTCACAGTAGGACATATCGGAACCACCACTCAATTCCTGGATATCCACCTCACTATAGACCCGGAAAGTGGACAGTTTGACTCCAACATCTACCGCAAGCCCACTTTCCGTAATAACTATCTAGAGTTCAGCAGCCAGCATCCCCATTTCATGAAAAAGAATATTGTAAAAGGACAATTCATCCGGTTATCCAGACTCATTTTTAGGGATGAGGTTTTCATCAAGGAAGGTTTTTACCTCAGAAACTTGTTCCTAGAAAGAAAATACCCAGAGTATCTAGTGGACAACCTGTTCCAAGAAATCATACAGCACAGACACTCCAGGTACCCACCAATCCTGGAAAAGGGATTCACAGCAAGGGCACAGAATGGACCGAACAAAAAGGACTGGGTGTCAAGTTTCCCCCTTCCAATTTCCACCGATATGTTTGGAATCAGAGGGGTCCTCACCAACAATTGGGACATCTTGGGAGGAGAAAAAGGTCTGACAAAGTTACTTGTGACATCCCCAAACTTCTGCTTCAAACGAACCTCTTCTTTTGGTGGTGCGTTCCAGAGGAATAAAAGCCCATCCCCACAGAGCGAAGTATTGACAGAACCTGGAATGTCTGACTGCGGCAAGTGTGTTGCCTGTGTACACATATGAAAAAACAACAACGTCACCTTCCCGCACTGCAACAGAACTGTCAGTCTACATGACCACTACGACTGCAACACAAAAAATGTAGTCTACTGTGCTTTCTGCGAACACTGTGGGAATTTCTATATTGGCAAAACGAACAGGAAGCTGAGTAGCCGTATTAAAGAACACACTGCAGCAATACACAAACAGGACAGTTTGAATGCCTTGGCTAAACACAGTGCTATTTGCCCAAACTTCACAGGATTCAAATTCACAGTGCTGGAAAAAATAACAGAATTTGTAGGGGACATGGACACATTCCTGCAAGTCCGGGAATTAAAATGGCAGATAGAACTGAGAGCTGATGTCTATCCAGGTCTCAATGAGACACTGAACATTAAATGTGCACTTAAATGGTACAGCGATTGAAATGTGATAGGGTTTGAAGAACTGTGCAAGAGGGTTTGAAGAATTGTGCAAGTAGGTTTAATGTGTTTATGGATTTACAACTGTGCAAGTGAATGTAATGTGTTTCCTCTTTCTCTCTCTCTCTGACTTTTAACTCCCCCATACCCCCTACACACATGCTCCCAATCACCAGGCTAGCCCCCACTGACCACACCAACTATACCCCCCAGTCTCACTATTTCACGCAGCCATTCAAGGGGTGATACCATCCAAACCAGCCCACAGCTGGTACCATCCGCACTGACAGTCTTCTGGGACACTCTGTCATTCATATGCTCCTTGTCATGGGTGGCCCCCTACCAGCCCCCCCTCAAGTCCACACCGCATTCCTCCCACTCCCTCATCAGGTGGCATACCCACACATTACTCTACACACACACCGATACCAAAGCATAGTAGGACTCTCTACCTGACTCCTACACCTTCCTCCGTTCCCTTCTTTACTTACCTTTAGAGGCAAAGACTCATAAGTTACATGTTTATATTAGAATCATCACAGCATGACTGTCATCCTTCCCGGTTCCCCCCCAAATTTTTTTTTTTTTTTTTTTTTTTTTTTGTGCTCACAATCCCTTTTTGCACACAGTTCCTTTTTGCACACAATCCCCTTTTTTGCACACGATCCCTTTTTGCACACAATCCCTTTTAGTATGCACACAGCACCACAAGGCTATTACTGTCTCACTAATTTACCTTATGTAACTGTGATTGTAATCTTAATGAAAATGCGCACAGCACCCTGCTTGTTCACACTTTACTATTGGAAAGGAACTGTTGTTAATTTAAATGGCCTGCTAAAACTCATGTATATAAAGAAAGTGAAAGTGGTTGCTCATACTTATGAAACATGTCTTTCTGAAGAAGTCTTGATAATAAATAAGATGAAAGCGCTAAAGTTCTACAAGAGTTGTTGGTGTGATTTACTATTTTTTTGAATGCTTTTATTGTCACGAAGTTCAGTTCTTAGTTAAAATTACTTCTCTTCGTTCAATTGTGCGGTTAATTTTAGTTGTAAGTCTTCTACTCCGTGTGACAGTATGGCAGGAAACATAGCACCCAACTCAGGCTCTAGTAGCCAACTGAAGACAGAAGCAACCAGGAGCAGGACACCAATTGATCCAACAACAGTTCTTACAAAATTATCGGAAGGAATTCGTTTGACGCAGGATCTCTTTGAGGACCTAAACAGCAGACCTTTAACACCTACCAATGAAAGGATCACCAGGGACCACACTGAACCCCTGGACCAGTCTGGACCCAGGACCACAATTAACAACAGAACTGGGACAGAAATAAGAACCACACAGGCTCTTGACCTGATACTCACGCAGACGGAAATTATCCCTTCCGTTGCCCGGTCCAGAATACAACAGCACAACTGGAGTACAGTCAAAACAGGGGGGTCTCACAGAGTGCCAGGACTCTGATTACCAGATTTGACAGACTGATTAAAACCTACAAAAACTTGGAGCATGACAACTTTTATCTGGAAAGGTGTTTAGAGCTGGATATAGTCCCACAGGGTCTCAGGTGTAACAAATTTCCTAACAGGACTACTCCAAACTCTCAGCTTCACAAAGAACTGGTCAAAATATATAATGACTCTGGACTAGCAGCTATCAAAGCACTCATCCAAAGTAATACTGAGAGTATGGCCACCTACAAGTCTGAAATAGATGATCTGCAAACACGCATCCTGCAGGATCCCACATTTATTGACTTTGCGGAAATGTGGGACAATGTACCGCACAAAATTACTAGGCATGTGGCGACACTAATTGAACGCAAGAAAGGCAAATTGCTTAGGGACATTAAACAATATGAGGAAGGAAAAGCATACCCGATCAGGCCCACATGCTCCTTACACACACGGAGAAGGCCAGACAGATATCCCACAACCAATCCGTTGTCCACAACCGAACTAAGGCCTACGACAGAATTACAAGAACCCACAAATGGACCCAACACACCAGAGGTGGATAGACTCCTCATCACATCCAGCCCACTAGCAGGGAGTAGTTCCCAGATGATGGTACATACTCCTCCTAGGGGACAGCCAAGACCAGAAATGCCTCTCCAGAATCAGCCAACACAGAGAGATCCAGACACCAGTGAATGTGACCACTACGACAACAACGAGGACAACAACAATACAAACCGCAGGACACCAGACAGTGCGATCAATCAAGGGAGGGTTTATCAGACCCTACCAACGAACGACCCGTCTTCCAACAACAACACAAGTGGCAACAACAATGTTTTTTTATCTTCAGCAGGACTCACAACCAGAACCAGGACTTATACCAGGTTCAGACCTGGGGGTAATGAACGAAACTGGAACCACAACACCAACAATATTGAGGGAAGGAGGGGGAACAACAATCACAGGGGAAGAAGGAGCGGGAACGGGATACAGTACTAGTATTACTGGGATGGACCACCCTGATCACCCTCCCCATTCACTGATACCAGCACCTGATAGCACTGACTTCAGGTCTCCAGCAGGGGTAGGTGACATCTTTAACCTCACCACATGAGTTTTCTCGGAAAGCCATCATAAGGTACTGGAGAAAGGCTTTTGTTTCATCCCGGCGCAGAGAGCCAACACAGTGGATGTTATCCTGGACCTCAAGTGCTACCTGAGAAAGTTACAACTAAAATTAGTTATACAACAATATGAAGAGGAAGAAGATGAGGAGAGCTCGGAAGATAACAACATACCCCTTACCATGAAGAGCCTGTACACTCCTGCACTCTCCAACACACTGAGCCTCTTTGCGAGTACCTGCGAAAGGGATATCAGGAAACTCCTTTCTGATAAGCCCTCGGCAAAGTGGCACAACCTGAACAGGGAAGAAAGGCAGGCTTGGAAGGAACTGAGTCAGGACAAATCCCTACGGATCATGAAGGCTGACAAGGGATCCGGGATAGTAGTGATGGAGCAGGAGAGATATATCCAAACACTTGAAGCATCCCTCATGAATAACCAGTTCTACAAAAAGGTCAACATCAACCAGTACAACAAAACTTTAAACAAATTGACAACCTACTGTTGGAACTGTACCTCAGGGATGAGATCTCTCAAGACAAAAAATATTTCATGCAGGTCATGACACCCAGCCTTGGGAAATTTTTTGGAATCCCCAAGGTTCACAAGAACCCTGAAAATCCACCTTTCCACCATGTGGTATCGAACCGAAGGACAAAAACAGAAAAGATTTCACAATACGTGGACCACATCCTTAACCCCATTGTACAGAACAGCAAATACTACACCAAGGACTCCTGGGCTTTTCTAAATGACATCTTCAAACTAAGGCTGGATGGAGGGGAATATTTACTGGTCACCCTAGATGTAGAAGCACTCTACACAAACATCCCCCACGCCAAAGGACTGACCCTCACCAGACAGTACCTGAACAGGCACTCCAACCTAAGCAGGACTAAGATTAATACTGTATGCAGGTTAACAGAAGCAGTATTAAGAAATAACTTCTTTCAATTCAACGGGAAGATTTACAACCAACAGAAAGGGGTAGCCATGGGGTCCAAAATGGCCCCAGCATATGCAAACTTAGTCCTCAGTGCCTGGGAAATGGATAAGGTTGAATCACTGCCCGGGTTCAACAACACCATAATGTACAGACTTTATATTGATGACGTCTTTTATGTCTGGAAGGGGGACAGACTTTCTCTGAGCAATTTTCTGGAAACCCTTTTCCAGAGTCTGGACTTCCTGACCCTCACAGTAGGACATATCGGAACCACCACTCAATTCCTGGATATCCACCTTACTATAGACCCAGAAAGTGGACAGTTTGACTCCAACATCTACCGCAAGCCCATTTTCCGTAATAACTATCTAGAGTTCAGCAGCCAGCATCCCCATTTCATGAAAAAGAATATTGTAAAAGGACAATTCATCCGGTTATCCAGACTCATTTTTAGGGACGAGGTTTTCATCAAGGAAGGTTTTTACCTCAGAAACGTGTTCCTAGAAAGAAAATACCCAGAGTATCTAGTGGACAACCTGTTCCAAGAGATCATACAGCACAGACACTCCAGTTACCCACCAATCCTGGAAAAGGGATTCACATCAAGGGCACAGAACGGACCGAACAAAAAGGACTGGGTGTCAAGTTTCCCCCTTCCAATTTCCACCGATATGTTTGGAATCAGAGGGGTCCTCACCAACAATTGGGACATCTTGGGAGGAGAAAAAGGTCTGACAAAGTTACTTGGGACATCCCCAAACTTCTGTTTCAACCGAACCTCTTCTTTTGGTGGTGCATTCGAGAGGAATAAAAGCCCATCCCCACAGAGCGAAGTATCAACAGAACCTGGAATGTCTGACTGTGGCAAGTGTGTTGCCTGTGTACACATATGAAAAAACAACGTCACCTTCCCACACTGCAACAGGACTGTCAGTCTACATGACCACTATGACTGCAACACAAAAAATGTAGTCTACTGTGCTTTCTGCGAACACTGTGGGAATTTCTATATCGGCAAAACAAGCAGGAAGCTGAATAGCCGTATTAAAGAACACACTGCAGCAATACACAAACAGGACAGTTTGAATGCCTTGGCTAAACACAGTGCTATTTGCCCAAACTTCACAGGATTCAAATTCACAGTGCTGGAAAAAATAACAGAATTTGTAGGGGACATGGACACATTCCTGCAAGTCCGGGAATTAAAATGGCAGATAGAACTGAGAGCTGATGTCTATCCAGGTCTCAACGAGACACTGAACATTAAATGTGCACTTAAATGGTACAGAGATTGAAATGTGATAGGGTTTGAAGAACTGTGCAAGAGGGTTTGAAGAATTGTGCAAGTAGATTTAATGTGTTTATGGATTTACAACTGTGCAAGTGAATATAATGTGTTTCCTCTCTCTCTCTCTCTCTCTCTCTCTCTCTCTCTGACTTTTGACTCCCCCATACCCCCTACACACATGCTCCCAATCACCAGGCTAGCCCCCACTGACCGCACCAACTATACCCCCTGGTCTCACTATTTCACGCAACCATTCAAGGGGTGATACCATCCAAACCAGCCCACAGCTGGTACCATCCGCACTGACAGTCTTCTGGGACACTCTGTCATTCATATGCTCCTTGTCATGGGCGCCCCCCTACCAGCTTCCCCTCAAGTCCACACCGCATTCCTCCCACTCCCCCATCAGGTGGCATACCCACACATTACTCTACACACACACCAATACCAAAGCATAGTAGGACTCTCTACCTGACTCCTCCACCTTCCTCCGTTCCCTTCTTTACTTACCTTTGGAGGCAAAGACTCATAAGTTACGTGTTTATATTAGAATCATCACAGCATGACTGTCATCCTTCCCGGTTCCCCCCAAAAATTTAATTTTTTTTTTTTTTTTTTTTTTTGTGCACACAATCCCTTTTTGCACACAGACCCTTTTTGCACACGATCCCCTTTTTTGCACACGATCCCTTTTTGCACACAATCCCTTTTAGTATGCACATGGCACCACAAGGCTATTACTGTCTCACTAATTTACCTTATGTAACTGCGATTGTAATCTTAATGAAAATGCGCACAGCACCCTGCTTGTTCACACTTTACTATTGGAAAGGAACTGTTGTTAATTTAAATGGCCTGCTAGAACTCATGTATATAAAGGAAGTGAAAATGGTTGCTCATACTTATGAAACATGTCTTTCTGAAGAAGTCTTGATAATAAATAAGGCAAGCTAAAGTTCTACAAGAGTTGTTGGTGTGATTTACTATTTTTTTGAATGCTTTTATTGTCACGAAGTTCAGTTCTTAGTTAAAATTTCTTCTCTTCATTCAATTTTTTTGAGTGTGGTTAATTATATATATATATATATATATATATATATATATATATATACATTTATATATATGTATAAATACCCACATATAGATATATACATATGCAGACATCCAAACATCCACGTCATTATATATATATATATATATATATATATATATATATATATATATATATATATATAGATATATATATAAGACTGCGGTGGTGGTGCTGCGGTAGTGTTGTCACCTCACAGTAAGACGTTGTCCTGTTCGATTCTCAGCTAGAGCGTGTTCTGGGTGGAGACATGCGTGAATGGGGATACCTTCGTTGAAGGTTGTGCATCAGGGCTGGCAACTCGGCATGTAAATATCCACTGCCAATCATTAGCAGACCAGAGTTCCGCTGTGGTGACCCCTAACTGGGAAAAGCTGAAAGACTCAACATATATATATATATATATATATATATATATATATATATGTATGAGTCTACTGGTCTACATTGAAAATGCACTTCTTCGAAATAGAGCCATAGACCCTACACTTCAGCGAAAGTCCACTTAAACGAAAGTGCACTTTTGCTGAAGTCTAGTTTCCCGGGCTACCCAAAAAAAAAAACACACTAAAACATGTTTTTTGCAGGCAAGCCCCCATGTACCCCCACTACTTAAATATACCAACTCCATGATCGCACTACCACGGGATAATGGAATATTCTCATTCTGTGTTGTAGTGTGACTGCCGAAATCAATGTTCAAAGTTTCACTACTTCGAACAAGTGGACTTGGTGAGGTGGGGTTCAAAGTAGTGAAACTTCGAACAGATTGATGGATCCCATACATATATATATATATATATATATATATATATATATATATATAATATATGGTTCCCCTTCATATGATCGAATTTCTCTAAACTCGAAAGTCATAAACTCGAAACCAGAATCTCGAATTTAAAGAAACTTGAACATATGAAAGGGACAAAAAAAAAATAATTAACACCTTTCAAATGTTTTCGCTATACGCGTAAGTGTAGTAAGGAAAATTTTCCATTCCTCCGCTATAGTGCGGTCACAGAACATTCACATTTAAACTGCTAAGGTACAGGAGGACCTGGCCCCCTGCAATAAGGTAAGTTAACTTTTTATTTTTTTAAACCTAAGGCTCCCATTCACAATTTCAAGTGAATGTAAGTTCGAGATTCTGGTCTCAAGATTGTGAATTTCGAGCTTCCATCCATTCGATCTTGTGAAGGGCAACCATAATATATATATGCATTCATATACAGATATATATATATATAGCTATGATATGATACAGCAGTTAAGAATTACATATGTTCTCAGGCCATGCCAATGGGGGTGAGGGGCCTAATCAACAAACGTGTAACACGTAGCATCAACCCCCCCCACACAGCTACACACGTGAAAAATACAAACACACAATAAAAGTAAACAAACCACTGCTTCCCAGACTACAGGCAGGATACTACTAGTGGGAGAGACCCGCCAAGTCTAATCTTGAAACAAAGACAAGAATGTCCCTTGCGGTACAAGCCATAAATGTAATGTCTATTCAGCCTTCCAGCCATTACACAGATAACCTACAGCAGGGCATGCATGTTCCTGGACTACAAGGTTGGGGGAAGCCTGATTACCCATGGGGCTAGACAATGTACATGATGGGTCCTGAGAAGTGGAGAGTGGGCAGTGTGTACTGGTATATTCAGACTCGACCTGCACCCGGGGTAAGGAAGAGGGCTGAAGAGGAGGTTGGGAGGACTATGGGTATGAAAATATGGGCCTAGGTGTGCAGGTGTTGGCTGGAGCGGTTCTATATGGACCGCACCAAGGATGTAAGCAATAGTGTGCTTTGGGCAGAGCTGACGCTTAACGAGCAGCTATGCTCGGTATGAGTCCCACTGCAGAAAAGTCTAGTTTACATGGCAAAGGATGGTATAACCAGATGTGTTGTTGCAAACCCACTAAATGACACCAAAGAACACTTGGTCATAACACCCCACTGTAGGCATGTAAGCCGAACTAATTGGCATCACAAGGTATTATTGCTGTCCTCACCCCCACCCAGGGGTGTGAGTGTCCAAACCTGTCCGCAAATGAAGGGTATATACACAGCTGTTTCTGTAGTAGAAATGGCTAGCTGTGGACCTTCCCGTCAGCCTTCCTGCACATCCTTGGACATGTCCCCTACTATCAGCCCCTCTGTGTGGCACAATAACACTACTTACCTATCGATCCCTGTTTCATTACTAGAAATGTTCACATTCACAAATAGGTGACACCCTCCACACAACTATATTTGCAGAATTTGGAACCCACAACCCAGGTGTATTAGCACAGCTGTCCCAGACAACACATGTAAATAACACATGAAGGGAAACCTCAAGCACTTGGATAACCACCTGCTCACCACCTGGTGAAGTCCACCACCCCAGCATACACCAACTACTGGCACCGACAACTCCTGTCCTGCCTCTCATCCATACCCCAACATCCTGCAAACCTGCAATACTGCTCCCCCACCAATCAGTCGAACGGCCTAATATACAGTTAAAATGCCCCCCCCTTCACCTACCCACCTACACCTTCACTATTCACATCTACTCTACAACACAGGTATGGCATAACTAAACCTAACCCGAATACTTGAGTGTAACCTACCCAGAACTGCTAAACTGGAATCCCACTTCACCTTACACTGACCTTTGTCAACAGTCATACCTGACATGTACACATGACTTAAGCATGTATAATACCATGTTCATGAAGTAGCACAGGGGTATGTGACAGCAAGCAGGATTACACCTGTTTGAGTGGTGGTAAGCAATGTCCACACTGGTTAAGCAATGTGGAGGCCAACACAGTGTAAGAGGCCATAACCGGAAGTCAGCAAGTCTGAACCTTGAGCATAACAGCGCATACCCACCTACACTTCTCCCACAGTGCCTTAGGCACTCTGTAACCAACAGCTCTCATCGTGGCCAGTAACAAAATAATCAGCACTCTCAGGTTCCCCCCTCCACCCTGCACACAATAGTCCTAGTTTCTTACCACAAAGGCATGGCAGATATACAATCAGCTGCTATCACAAACATATCATCCAGCACAGTCAGAAAACAGTATAGGAAATGTATGTAAGTATGTAGATTAATACCAGCAAATATGTGCACATTGCTCAATCACCA
The DNA here is from genome assembly GCF_019279795.1 of Protopterus annectens. Classification (NCBI taxonomy): domain Eukaryota; kingdom Metazoa; phylum Chordata; order Ceratodontiformes; family Protopteridae; genus Protopterus; species Protopterus annectens. Next base: position 1,033,535,794 of record NC_056728.1, read on the forward strand.
TATTCCGAGCAGTCTATGAGTATCAATGAACAGTGTCTGTCCACACATACTGTGAGAACAGTAGTCTTGCATATTACTGAAGAGAGGAATGGAAAACGGGGCACACCGTGGGGGCATGCTTCATCCGCGGATGTGGGAGATGAGACTGGTCTGGTGTGTGAGCAAATTGCTGCTTCTCAAACCCCTGGCAGGATGATACCAGTGGGAGAAACAGTGTAGACCAGCAAAGTCTACTCATGACACAACAACAGGTCCGTCCCTGGCTGGACGAACCAGACTTTGTGGGTCACAAAGAAGTTTCCACCAGTATCGGAGGAGGATCAAGGGAAGGCTCAAATGTACGTGGACTAAACGGATGAAGAGCCTGCAGAATGTTGCATTGAGACAGTAAAATGGAGGAGTACTGAGACGTGCAGAGAGGACAATGTATGGAGGTGTGGTATGGCAGGGCTAGCAACTGGAGAATGGATGGATGCTGGACATTTATTACCTATGGTAATGTCTATGTATTTGTCACATGTATGAACTCTGAACAACAAATGTTGTGGGACTACACGATATGATTGGGATGATAGCAAGAATGCTAGTAGTAAATAATGATAGGCCATTACCGAACAACCCCTAACCGTATCACAGCAGGACAAAGCCAGCCATATATGTGGAGGACAGAGGCAGGAACACAGGACCATACTCATAATATTGCTGTTGCACACCCTGCAAATTGCTTGTGTTACAGGATTCATTGCAACATACCCTTATGCAGGAATAACACATTAGGAACACAAATGGATGTAGCCATGTACTGATAGCATGCAACAAACAAATTGGCGGGGATATATCTAGGACAAGACCTGTGTGGTGCACAGGCAAAAGCAAACAGACAATCCACTGGTCATCATGTGGATAGGCCCACTGTTGAGAGCTATGCAGACAGACTGCATTCCATCCTAAACTACTATGTACATGCAAACAGTGCAAGACCAGCAATATACAATGCACATAACAACACTACTCACTCTGTCTGTAGGTCTGGAACCACTTAGGATTGTGTAGTTGCCCTGTGTCTGCACGTCTTGCTGTAATAGGTACTGCAACCTGCCATCTGTAACACTGCTGCCCACATACAGGAAGGATGTCCTCCATACAGGAAAGGTGAAGGGACAATGCCCACATGAGTCAGCAATTTATAGTACTGGGTTGCCATGACAATGGTTAACTGAATCACTACATAGCAGCCTGCATGCAGTTAGCAACTGTTTCACTCTCTGGTGCAAAGCCCATTGCCTGATCATGTGCATCACCTACAAAAGCCATGCTGCAATCCATTCAAACCAACTCAATCACTCTAAGTGGATTGGGAGAAAGAGAGAGATAGAGAGAGGAGGAAAAAAAAGATAAAATGAAACACACACACAGTGGGAAAAAAGAAAACCTACAAGCCAAAACCAAAAAAGCGTCACACCCGTCCAAAAAAAAGGTATGTTAAACATAACTGTATGTAATTTAATGTAGTATGTGGTATAGATTAATAGGATATATGATGTTGAATGTTTGATATGTGCCATCTGTAGTTGCCCCTGTAATAATTTTCCACTGAACAACTGCTCTGGACAATACTGTCTGTCACTGTAAGCAGTGGGACATACCTGCAGACTGTGCAGATCAGCAATGAATGACAAAGAAGTCAGCCATTATATCTGTGTGTGTTATGTTAGTGTGGACAATAGCTGGTGGTGGAAGTACTGCTGTCATGATAGAAAGGTGGGTGTCAGAGCACACCACTTGCAGGACAGTCATATTAATGTGTAATGTGGCATACACAAATGCCATAGGTGTATAATAGGCATACCAGCAATCTCGCACCATATATAGCACCCTAATGTTAGGCTGTGTTCACATGTGACACCTGTCTGTATTGTAGCAAGGCAGAACAGTGCAGCTGTGAATGAAAGACAGTTACAGAATGCGGGCCAGATGTCTGTATGCACTCCACATATAGATAAATATCTGTGTGATACAGAATGTGACATGTATTTGTACAGATACACAGACACTCATTATAGACATAGGTATATCAACAATGCACAACATATATCTACACATATATGTACATAGATGTATATTTATACACACATATATATAGTGGCACTGACAATGGCATGCAAGTGAAATAGTCTGTAACAGGCCAGCAAAGATAAGTGTCCCCACAGGGAGAATGGCTACAAACACATAGCACAAAGCACGGCACATACACATAGCACAAAGCTTGGTACAAAGCTTGGTACAATACAACATATGTCCCAATGGTTCACTATTTGCTGCTCTTCATAATCCTGATACTATCATTCACCTCTAGACCCGACCTTAACATAACTACTACTCCCCTTTACCTCCATTTCTACCCCATTGTACTTTTCTTTTTTTTCCACTCCTACCCTCACCTCCTCAATCTTGTCTCTCATTCCCATGCTATTTTGACTTTCACCTACTATTCCTTGTTCACTCTTCCTAGGTTTTATTGCCCCACCCATACCTACTTCTCCAGCTATCTCTTGTCCCCTCCCCTCCACCTCATATCCTGCCCTAGGGCATTTAAGGGGAAGACCTTTGTGGCGCCTTTCCTTTACTATCTGCTATCTTACTTGGCTGCTGTGCACTCCTGACACAGACCCTACTATCTGAATTGTAAGTACCATATTTGTCTGTACTGTTATATCACTCTACTTTTTTGTATTGTTGTTTAATTGTCATACTAGTTTATACTATTTGTGCTTGCGCTGTGAATTTGAAACCATTACCTTAAGATGCATAGTTTTTGATTAGTGCATACTGCCGTGTTGTGCAACATTAGTGTGTATAAATGGCATTAACGGCTAGAATCTCTAATTGTGCTTAGCGTTCTCAACTTGGAAGTTTTCCCTAAGATGTATCACTTTAAATGGTGTATATTGCCGTGTTATTTACTAAACCAGATTGCATAAATGCTAGTAGCATCTTGTTGTAGTTTTTCAGCTCACCTTGTGTAGAAATCGAGTTAAGGTGAATTTTGTTGAAGTCTACGCTTTCTTTAAATGTTTGCTACTACTTGTTTCTCCTGTACGGACATATGGAATGTGCTTTTAGAAGTCACCTGGATTAAAACTAATACTGTATTATTTTAATGCCCTGGTCTATGGTGCTTTAAAAACACTAGTGACCTCAAGTCATTAGAAATGCTAGCAACCACTTTTTTTTCTTTCTTTCACCCACAAGGTTGTGTTTATAGTGCAAACAGTGTTGGGCTATGTTGCTATAAAACGCTAGCGACTACAAGCTTTTACAAACGCTAGCATCCACTTTTTCTTATTTTTCTTCTACAAGGCTCGTGTTTACAGTGCAAATAGTGTTGAAAATAATTTAAGGTTAATTTTATGTTCTGCTTGTGGAGGGTTCTTTAAAATAGAAAAAAAAAAAGCGCTAACAACTGCTTGGTCGGTACCTTCTCCCACGTGGACTGTGGTTGCGCAGTTGTTTGGAAAGTGAATATTCCGCTCTATCTTTGTGCTTAGCCTACCCACTTAATATGTAATGGTCTGCATTGTGCAGCCCCCAAAATATCTATTTTTTGTATCTTTTACTCTGCAAATGTGAAGAGCATAGATTACAAGTATTTAATTTAAAAGCTTATATTCAAGAAGTATTTAGCCCCGTTTTGGTGATATAAATTCTTATTCTATGTTATACTGCTCTCTAGCATTTCTGAAAACTTAGTGAGTGCTACCTTCTTGTCTCTCCACAGAGAGCATACCCATTACTTTTATCTGCTAGAACTGCTTGTCTAAAGTTTTAGCTCTTTATATACTCTTAAGATATATTGAAAGGTGTGCTACTGCTAATACCTATATGAAAATGTTTATTTACTCCTCCTTAATTGAATGATTGGTGTAGGGTAGGATTGTACCTATGCTATATTTCTAAATTAGAGATTGTTTTACTGACAGACTAAATGTTCTTACTTAGCCTTACCATTATAAGTGTCTAATTATCACAGTATGGTTATTTCTTGTGTTTAAACAATACACTAATCGTTTTATTAGTAGTTTTTTTTACTATTCTGTATGCTAAACTGTGGAAATTTCTACATTAATTTATATACTAGAGTTATTTTGTGTTTGTCTCATTATATCATTAACACCCTCTCTCCCTACCTTCCTTCCCTCCTAGCCCCCCATCCACTAATCTGCACTAAGGAACCTACCTGGCCATTAAGGATACCCTCAACAATTTCAAGCCGTGTCCAGTTGGATCCAGTTACTGTGCTGTCCCAATACCTTACTACGGCCTGTGCAGTATTTTACAAAGTACGTCCTATGACATGACCCTTACTGATAATTACTTTCAGCTGTATTTTGCAATTGTACTGAATTATCTTTGGCCCCTGAGTCAGGAATGCTAGCAGCCAGAGTCCTCTCCAAGTCCAGTATTGTCTATCTCTTTCCTTCACTCACTGCTTACCTTAGCCTTCCCTACTAGTTTATTTCTGCCCTCTGTCACCTGTTATTATACAACCACTGAACACCAGATGGCAGTCTAACCAGTACTTTACCCTCACCCCCTTCCATCTGTACTAATTCGCCTCTTTACACTATTCTTTCCAGCTTCTCCTCCCTTACCCTGTTGCATAATCACTCCTTATATTTCTCCTTCACTGCCCCTAACCTCTACTCCTATCACTGTCTACCCTTGGCAGACTAGTATGCAATTTTGTTTCCTTTCTCTATCCTTGGTCTACAACTATAATCGCTCCGCTTGAAGCCACTCACCTGCTTCATCTTCTCTGTCTGGGCTGCTCTGCTTACTGATTGCCTCCTTCACTACTTGCTGTATCCCGCTCCATTCGCCCTACGGGCTCACTCCGCTCCCCTACCCTACCCCCAATTCCCACCCACCCCCAGTGCTGTTACATTTATACTTAACAAACCACACCCACTATACTTCCCATCACAATACCACAACTAAATAGTTATAAACTCCTCCCCTTATCTCTATACCTTATCAGCACTAAACTACCCTACTCTTCTATAGCTTCTCCTTCTTACTCCTCTGCTTAGCACACTCCCTCATCTCCTCTATCGATTCACCGCAGCTATAACCATTACTCTTACATCTATCACTATATTCTTCCTACCCCTCTACCTACTCTAACTATCCTTCTATACCATATCAACTAACCTATCCTACACTTCAACTATATTCTAAACCACCTTTGACTTTACATTAACCTTACTCTGCCATTCCAAATGGCCTACTCACATAAACCTTTGCTTATATACTTTGTTCTATCTTGTTTATTATTTATATTTCTAACCTTAACCTATACCCACACTGCCTATGACCATTATGTGCTGGCCCATAAAGTGTCACATCCACAAACTCTCTCAACCTTACTTCCCAACTGCCTCTCTCATTTTAACATTACCTCTACCTCAGCTTATCTGCATCCTAAGTTCCATAGATGTACTCATGTTACTTACATCCCCAATAGGTTAACCCCACCCAATCTTAAAAACTTCTTTGATACAATCCAAAAACATTCTAACAGGTGGAGACATTCATCCTAATCCTGGCCCATCCCCACTAACAGGTGGAGACATTCATCCTAATCCTGGCCCATCCCCACTAAATGTCAATCTACAAAAACAATTGCATAATGATGCTTCCTCCTCTTCTAGATTAGATAACTCCCTCAGAATAGCACATCTTAATATTCATAGTATCAACAACAAAATTAGCCAACTGCATGCTCTCCTTCAAGCCCATGCATTCGACATTCTTTGTCTTACAGAAACTTGACTAAAACCTATTACTCATGACCAAGAAATAATCCCACCTGGATACAATATCCTTAGATGTGACCACACTTCAAAAAAGGACGGCGGCATAGCAATCTTGTTCAAATCTGAACTCCTTGTTTCTCCCTGTGATGTAGCACTACCCTCAAATACCAATGCTGAGACCCTTACTGTTAAACTCCAAATAAATAGATCTAAATCAATCTATTTAATCTGTTCATATATCCCTCCAGAAAATAATATTACCACCCTAGAAAACATACTTAGTAGCCTATCCACCCACCTTCCTCAAGAAACAATAGTACTAGGAGATTTTAATATAGACTGGACCTTATGCAATTCTTCCAACCCTAAGACCCATATAAATCTATTTGGTTTCACTCAAATAATAAATATCCCCACTAGAATCCATAAGCCTAGTAATAAAGAAACTACTCTTGACTGGATACTAATTAATAGTCACCCTGAAACTTACTTGACAGGATCTCTCCCAGATGACATTAGTGACCATATTCTAACCTAGATAGTTAAGCAAAAAAAATCTAGTCCCAAAGACAACAATTTTATCATGTATCGATCTAAAAAACATTTCCAATCTGAGAACTTTATCAATGATCTAAAAGCCTGCAATTGGTCATTACTAAAACTACTCAATCTGGATGAAGCTATCTCCTTCTTTAATTCTACATTCCTTCAAATTCTAAATAGCCATGCTCCCATTCGCTCCTTCAGAGTCAGGACCAAAATAGCTCCTTGACTTACAAAACAAACCAAAGAAAAAATGTTCCTACGGAACAAAATTTGGGCAAAATGGAGAACCTTCAAAAGCCCAGCAGATCACCTTTACTTTAAACAGTTAAGAAATGCCATCAAAAAAGATATAATCTTAGATAAAAAGAACTATTATTCCCATCTTCAACATTCAAACTCTAAAAATCCTCAAAAGTTTTGGTCTGGCATTAATAAACTTCTCAAACCAGGCCAGGCTAGAACTCCTTCTCCCAGCTCTATCCCCCATAACAACCCTCTGCAAATAGCAAATGCTTTTAACAACTACTTCATTGAAGCCATTCAAACCCTTACTAAAACACTATCACCCCCTACCCCCACTCCTACACAACATACCAACAATTCTCTGCCCCCCCTTCATTTACAACCAGTACCAACTACCTTTATCTGCAAACTCCTTCAAAAACTTAAACCCTGCACCCATTCTGCTGACTGTCTCCCAGCAGAATACCTTCAAATTGCTGCTAAAGCCATCGCATACCCTGTTTCTATCCTTATATACAGAACTATCTCAGAAGGTTACATCCCTTCCTTATGGAAAATCTCCCATATAATCCCCTTACACAAAGGAGGTAAATCCACTGATATCTCCAACTACCGTCCAATTGCTTTACTCTCCCCTTTAGCTAAAATCATGGAAAAATGTATCCACCATCAACTACTTCAGCACCTTCTCCACAATAACTTGCTTGCTAATTGCCAACACAGTTTTAGGCCCTTTCATAGCACTACATCTGCCCTGCTAACTTTTACTGACTGTATTAACAAGAATCGAAACAACAACTTTCTCTCATCTGCTCTATTTATCGATCTATCAAAAGCCTTCGACATGGTTAATCATAACCTACTTATCAATGCACTAAAAGCCCAATATCTTGACCAACAAGCAATCCTTTGGTTTAAATCCTATCTTGAAAACAGAAAGCAAGCAGTACTCTGGGACAATAAACTATCCCCACCCCTCCCAGTGGACACTGGAGTACCCCAAGGCTCTATCCTAGGACCTCTTCTTTTTTCCATTTTCATTAATGATCTCCACACTGCTTTTCCTCAGACCTCCTGTATACAATATGCCGATGACTCTACGCTTATCTGTACTGCCAAGTCTTCCTCCTCCCTCCAGACCCTTACCCAAACTGTATTTAACAAAGTAGAAAATGGTTTACCCAACGCTGCCTCCTCCTTAACCCCCAAAAAACAAAACTTTTACTTTTTACTCCCACCCAAAAATCCCCACAGATCCACTTTACCATTACCTCTGACAATGTTACTTGTATTTCCCCTGACTCTACTGCTCGTCTCCTCGGCATAACTATTGACCAGAACCTCAGCTTCGATGTCCATGTTAACAATACTATAAAAACCATCAATAAAAAACTAGGCTCCCTGTATAGAATAAAACCCTTCCTTACCCCCACTAGCTAGGAAATCTATTGCCCAGACTCAGCTTACCTCTACCCTGTTCTATGCATCTGCCATTTATACCAATCTATCTAAGCTTAATCTTTCCAAACTGGAAACTAGCTATAATAATATTACTAGATTTGCCACTGGCTCCCCTTATAGAACCCACCACTGTCTCAACCTTCAACAACTCAGTTGGTTAGAACTACAAAACCAACTACAATACAATAAACTGCTGATTGCACAAAAAATTCTGCACCACCCCACCAACACCCCTATCCTCTCTAATCTGATCTCCCCATACAAAAATCTTAAAACACTATGCTCAGCTAATAAGTTACACATTGCCAACAATATATCTAATAACAAAGCAGGAGATTCACTCTTTTCCAATGTTGTTGGTAGAATCTGGAATAAGCTTCCAAATACACTCACTTCTCTCTCATCTACACAACTCTTTAAGAAACACCTCAGACATTACCTAAAAAGACAATGGCTTTGTCCCTGCTCAAAGCCTGATTGAAAAATACTCTTCACTTTTTCTCCTCCCCTCCTCTCATGCTTTATAACAAATACCTCACCTTGAGAGTCATTGACTATCAACTACTAACCCCTTCTTACCTGCATTATTGTCCTTCCTAGTCTCTATTTTTCTTTCTCTTACTTAGTGGTTTTATTTTTTCTCTCAAATGAATGTTGATGCTTAATTACTATGTTTAACTGTTGCCTGATTGTATTTGTAACCCCTCTATTGAATTAAGACATGTGTATCTCCAAAATCTACTCTAATGTCTCTGTACAGTATTCACAAAATTTACTTTCTTTACATGTTATGCTGTATAATTTAAGCTAGTCATTTTTTTTCTAAGTTTTTAATGCCTTAATGTATTTGTGCGTGGAGCTTTTCTCCCCGGGCCTCTGCTGAAAATGGATATGTATCCAGCTAGACTAGCCCGGTCAACAAATATAAAATAAATAAATAAATAAATAAATAAATAAATAAAAATAGATAAGCAGCTGACATAATTGCATTCTGTGAATGGTTTGTTTTAGCTGATATGGTGGGTGGAGACAAATATGTGTATTAAGAACTAGGGTAACCCTGCTGTATGGGTGGCTCAGACCTGTTTCCATCTTTGTCTTCCAGGGAACATGTCACATAGTCATCTTCCCGCATACAGTGCTGCTGCTGAGACAGAGGTTATTATCAATCATCTGGTACAGCACTATGAACTGCTGTTTGGGTGAACAGCCCATGACCAGTAGGAGAGGACCACCCTGTGGAACAAGCTAGTCCACAGGGTCAATGATGTTGGACTGCATAACCGCAGCTATGAGCAGGTCCGGCATCATTGCATTGACCTGCTTCACCATGTACGTCGGCGTGCAGCTGCTGTAATGGGGGACCACCTTGCAATGGGGGGGCAACCCGCACAGCCACCCCTCACCTGTGTGGAGGAGCTTCTCAGCAGCCTTATGGCACCTGGCTGCCTGCAGCAACAACACCTGGCAGGGCACATTTTGGTGGTGGGTGCAACAGCACACCAGCTAAGGAGCATGAAGGTAAGGCCCCAGGGCACATCAGTACACCACTCTTTTGTATGCATCTGCATCTGTACAGGTGCATCATGCAAATCTGAGATGTCATATACATAGTCTGCTGCTGTGCAGTAGTAATAAACAGTTGTGTGTAAGCTGTAATATTGTGTAATTCTACTGTTGATGTAACATAATGCTGCACTCACCTTTTATGAATGCCACAACTGTGGCCACTGACATCAACTTTCTCACACTCCTATATAGGTCCCTCCAGGATACCACCATGGTAGCAGCCCGTAGCCAGTGAGTATGGTTCATATTCATGCAGGATGATAAATTGGGCATGTAATAGCTATGGGATATCCCATGCACACATCTAACACACCTACCCATACTGCATGCTGTACATGTTCACGTTTTGTTGCTGTGAAATGCACTGCATCACATTAGAGACCATGCTGGGGTATCGGAAGGGTACAACAGACACATGCAAGATAACTAACATACTGTCAATGTGCAATGTGTCCACAGGGATGTGAAGTATGGCAGAACACATGACCTACAGTAGGGACATGTGTGAATCAACACCACCATGGCTGCAGCTGCACACAGTCAGGTTAAGTAAACGTTGCAGATGTAATCCTGACACCACAGCACTCGTGACAGCAGTGTGTGCACTCCAAGGGATGTGCACATGAGTAGACCTTGCAAACATGCAGAGGTCTGGAACATGTGTAGGGCACCCCCCACAGCCATGGTAAGGTCCGCTGGTTGTCAATGTAATAGTCTTGTACTGGTCATACATGCACTGCTGATGCTGCAATCTGTAACGCAGACATCAGGCAATCACAAATGATAGCTGTTCACATATCATCCCAGGTATGTGTTGCTATAACACATAGGGGCTGTGAGCAGAGGAGCTAACATACCCGATACAGTACTACATATGCATCAATGGTTTCTACACCTGCAAGGTATGGTGCACAGTATAAGGCAGGGTGCAGGACAGGTCCACAGTAACACTTTGTACATGGGTGCAGTGTTAACAAGGGAAGGGCCATCACCTACCAACACAGCCCATGCCTCACAAACATGTATACTGCCGCAAGCATGAAGTCATTATAGTTGCACTGCATGCTGTTGAGCAGCATATGTAATGCATGTTGACAGAAGGGTAATAGGAGGACTGTGTGTACAAATGTTGTGCAAATCCACATGTAGGAGTGTGGGGTGTGTGCGTATGTGTGTCTTGATTGTGTTCCTAAGTGCAATCAAGTGGAGTGTGGACGATGCATGTCAGATGTGTGTGTGTGTGTGTGTGTGTGTGTGTGTGTGTGTGTGTGTGTGTGTGTGTGTGTGTGTGTGTGTGTGTGGGTGTCCATGTATGCACTGGTGATAGTGGGATTGGCCACATGGCAGTACTTCCCCTTGGGATTGTGCTGTACATGGAGTGAGACATGGGACACCAGGACAACCTGTCTGGTATGTGAACACAGGACAGCTGATAGCATAACAAGGTCTGTAGCATGGAGCATGCACTGGGAGGTGAAGTACATACCAGGTATGCACATCATACTGCCAGGAGCAGATAGGTAACTGGCTACCCACATATGCAGCATTACAAATGCAATGGGAAATTACCACAGCACATCAGTGAGTGCATCCAGGTAGTACTGTTGTCCGCATGATGGGTCACTTGTGCAGCAGATGTGACATGGACTGAGAAAGACTGTAGGATGAGGCTCTGGTGTGTGACATATGTAGTGAATGTAGCAGCCCCAACCATATAGGGGCCTTGTACACCATTCCTGCCCATATACATGGTAATACGGGATGACAGCAGTGAGGCCATGTACAACCTACTCCACCCAAGTCAGGGAGGTGAAGGAGTAGCAGGTCAGGTGTTAACCACACGTGTAGGCATAGATAGGAATGATATGTTAATGGGAAGCAGTAATGCGTGTATATTAGCAAGTGCCATGCAGGATGGGGAACATATGTAACTGACTGTAGGACTGTCTGTAAACCCAGGGAAAGTGAGGTATTAAGGTGGCTGTCAGTGTGAGTGTGTGTGTACTGTTATGCAATGCTGTACAGGTCTTAATGTGTGTATTTGTTTCCCCCACAGGTGGCGAAGTGGGTCAGGGTCCCTCCTGCACGCAAACTGAGGTAGGTGTCCCTACAGACACTGATGATAATGATGGTACAAGTGAGGCACAGGTGGGGTTGTCAGAGGCCAACACTGCGTTAACATGTGTCATCACCCTCCTAGCCACCCCAAGCACACACACAGTTACCGTGCCCCTGCAAACCCCAACACATGTGGCCATAGCAGAAGGACAGTTGTCCCTTGGTGGCAATGACCAGGAAAGTGTGGTGTCCATGCCAACTGTGTCAGGTCACAGTGGCATAGCCGGATGTCCAGAAGACCATCACATCGGCAGATGTACCATGGTGCTCATGGGAGGACCGCAGGTCATCATGCCCCTGGCAGAGGTGCCACAACTGGTACCACCAGGAGCATGTTCCAGGCCATAATGGAGGCACAGGCACATATGGAAATGCACAACAGACAGAGCCTGAGGCTGCAGAGGTCTGCTTTCGCAGCTGTAAGTGGCAACCTCCATGAACTCACTGGTGCCTTCTGTGAATATACCAGGTCATGGATAGATGGTGGGCCTCCTCAACCGTGGAATGTCTGTGCTAGAACATGTGGTGGGAGTGGTGCAATGGCCGTGTAGATGTAGACCAGAAACACCAGCAGCTGGCGGTCAACGTGGATGTGCCAGGATGCCCAGCCGCTCCCGTAGTGGTAGTACCAGCCCCAGAACACCACTGGGGCTGATGTCCACACCACACCACAGCAGGCCTTGTGCACGTGGCCCTGGCCAGTCCCAGGTGGGACATGGTTCCAGCGGACATATTTCATCATCAGGGGGGAGTAGCACCTCAAGGTCTGTACCTGCACGTGCCGATGGAACCCCTGGCAGGCACAGTCAGTGTGTCCATGGCTGGAGGCAGTGAACTGCACACCCTGCCAGGTATGGTCTGCAGCTGTCCAACATCACCTGTATATGGCAGCCACATGGAGGAACTGTGTGCATGCATACCCACACACTATGCAACCACACCTAGGGCGACCCCATACTGACAAACACCACATCACCATGCCCCAATCAATGAACCACACCCCTCACCCACACACATGGTGACACATGTTTGGACCACCATCGGCCGCTAGCACACCAACACACCCTGTGCATATGATGATACCTGTGCCACATCCCTGTCATCCATAATATTGATGCAGGGACAGTCTAATATGGTTTTGCTGCACACAGTGACTGTAATTGAGTGCTGTAATGTACTGCAGTGTAGAATGTAGTCAGGGGTAATGTGTAATGCATACATGTCAGGTAGTGTAGCCATGCAGCTAAGATGACTTTCACACACCCTGTTCATATGATGATACCTGTGCCACATCCCTGTCATCCATAACATCGATGCAGTGACAGGCTAATATGGTTCTGATGCACAAGATAACTGTAATAGAGTGCTGCAATGTACTGCAGTGTAGAATGTAGTCAGGGGTAATGTGTACTTCGTACATGTCAGGTAGCGTAGCCATGCAGCTAAGATGACTTTCACACACCCTGTGCATATGATGATACCTGTGCCACATCCCTGTCATTCATAACATCGATGCAAGGACAGGCTAATACGGTTCTGATGCACATAGTGACTGTAATAGAGTGCTGCAATGTACTGCAGTGTAAGATGTTGTCAAGGGTAATGCGTAATGCATACATGTCAGGTAGTGTAGCCATGGAGCTATGATGCATCTCAGCTGTCGGTAACACCAATTGTTATCCCCATACTGTTATCCATTTGTGCTGCAGGCATACATGTGTCACCAGGAGGATGGTCTGCAGTCATATTCCACAAGAGTATGTCAGTGTGGTGACACCATGGCCGTGACATATCTGGTGTACAGTTGCATACATGCCACAGGTATGTATAACAGTTATTGGCTGTGCAAAATTGACAAGTGGCCTGCTGGTACAGGTATAATCTGCACCCTTATGTCAACCCATCCACATACACACACACACATCCTTACTTGGCAACACTGTGTCTAGACTCCTACCCAGGTATGTAGTGCTACTGAACTGTGTGGCTGTCATTGCACACACAACACCATCTGTAAAGTGAGGTGTGTATCAGGTCACATGTTACATGCAGACAATCCACAGATACGTAATGGGGGATATAATCTTTGTATATGGAGAATACATAGTGTGTCATACCATCATACACACATTGACTGACACATAACAGGTAGGCACACATCTTAGAGACCTGGTTGTATAGTTGCTAACTAACTAGTCCATGTGTCCAATGTGTTACAGGTAGGCTGCACACAGCACATGTGTAAATGTGTATCCTGTTATCTGTTACCTGTATGTTTGATGGTGACAGTGGCCATCAGAGAGTGGTAGGTAGGCCATATACCAGGTGTACCATGGTATAATGACAGTATACACAGCACCCACATCCCCCACTGGATATTGTACACACTGGAACCCATCTTGATACTCTGACATACCCACAATCACAGTGATACCACAGTGATATGCATGTCATGCACATGCCACAGGCATAGTAGGGTGTTGCATTGCATTGCCACACCTATGGGTGACAACAACAATATCTGTACTATTGTGTGGCAATGTGTATTGTAGTAGGAGTATGTGGCCTCGGAATGGTGTACCCTACAGATATGTACACATGCACAGATACACACAAGTGGCAGACCTCAATGGGATTCCCATGCCTACTGACCCATTGGTACAACACTGTTGTGCTGGTACTGCAAGGCACATGCAGCTGTTAGGGAGAGGAGTGTAACAGGCTACATGTTACATTAATGGGGTTGAGAGGCACCACACACTATATGAGTTGTACAAATAGGCATCCCCCCAGCCAAACACGTCTGCCCTGCAATACATTACCAAGTTTTTGAGATCCCATAACCAGGGCCTGTGACAACATGGACACACAATGTTATCTGTACTACATCCCACTTGTATGATGTCAGGCTGGTATTGGTAACATATCATGCAGTACAGTCTGGCTCCCATGGGTAATGTATTATGTGGAAGCCATCAAAATTCCCAGGATACAGATGCACAGACACGGATATGCAGATACAGGTATATATATATATATATATATATATATATATATATATATATACATATGACTACACATGTGCAGTTATATGTACAGTAAGATACATAAGTGGAAGGTGCACACAATATGGAACAGCCACTATGCCTACAGTTGACCCCTGAATGACTTGACACTGTATGTTCCACCCATACAAATGACAATCGTTGCCTGTAACATACACCCACAGAGATGTCATAGGTAAAACACCACCCACAGGTTTGTAGACATAGAAACCTTTAATTGTGTACTATTACAGTTCTACATGCCATGCCATATAGCTGTTCAGTCACTGACAACTATATCAACGGAGTGATGCTACAGTGGACCAGTTACAGTCATATAGTAGTCTGGAAAGGTTCATAGCTGTTGCTGTCCAGGCCAAGCCATTCACACTGTACAATAGGAAAGACACATTGGGCCACAGGATACCTAACAATCAACAGTATGTAATCCAGGTGTGTAGTTCAGCAGCCTCTATCTACACACTGTACAAACTCAGTAGGTGGTATAAACGTCATGTGACCACATGGGTTGTAATTGCTACATAACATGGCATAACTGACACCATCACAAACACACCAACAAACAGAACCATTTGTATGGCAGGGGGCAGTAGTCCTGCATTACCCAGATCCATGTCAGTGATGTATATATAGGTGAAGTATATGGTACTGTACATCCAGATGCCTTAAGGCAGCTCAGCCCTGATACCCCCACATTTTGTAGCAGCCTAGGTAATTTATGGTGCTCCCCCTAGACTCAACAATACAGGGCCATATACCACTGTTATATACACTTGGCTCTACAGTGCATAAGGGCACACATGTATTGTGTAGGTGACGCCCACACATATATGGCCCCAACCCAACCATATGTGTGGGGGTTACAATGGCAGTGGACTGATGGCAGCACTGGCAGTGTGTTATACTCACTGCCCACTATGGATCAACCACTGACATCATGACATATGTGCAAAGCTTAGTATGTAGGTGATGGACAGAGGCTGGAATACAGGCACATATGTGGACAACTGTTGCCATGCACTACGTAAGGTGCTGGTGTTACAGGATAATCTGTAACATACCCTTAGTCAGGGAATTGTTGGTAGAGATGGTCATGGATGTAGCCATGTACTGATAACACACAACACACACACTGCCAGTGTAATATCTAGCACAAGACCTGTGTTGTGGACAGACAAGATATGATAGGCATAGCTCTGGCTGGCATGAGAATAGGCCCACAGTTTTGTGCTATGCAGATGGACTGCATTTCACGGCAAACTAGTATGTACACCCACACCCTGTAACACCAGTACTATACAAAGCATAACACAACTCTACTCACAGTCTGTCTGTAATTCCTGATCCTCTTACAAATATGTGGCTGCCCTGAGTGTGCCAGTTCTCCTGTAAGGGGTATTGCTACATGCTGTCATTAGCACTGCTGCCCACACACAGGATAGATGTCCATCACACAGGAGATGTAATGGGACCACTCACACATGATGTGGGGATTTATAGTAGGTGGTTGCCATCACAGTGTTAATTGGGTGTAGTACACAAGAGTAATCATGTATATCTGGCTATCTGGATAAGTATATGTACATATATTCCCACCATATGTCCTGGACATGAAGTGTAGACCAACCCCAGCCCATATGCTCCCAATGTCGTAGTTGCAGGGGATGTCAGGTATGTATAGCAGGTATACTAGTAGACTATTGCTTCTGTCATTGGGATTGTCTTCACAGACATGGTGTGTGTGGGAGGTAACATCTGCTTATAACATGTGAGTCATTGGTTACTGAAAGACATCCAAAGGATATCATTGTACAGTACCGCTGCTAGCACGTAATGCTGCTGTGGACTGCAGCAGAGATATTGGCCAATATATATGTGGAGGGTCTAACACAGGCTGTGCAGTCCAAAGGTATACACATAAGCCCTTAGTGCTACACATGTGTACCATGCCTGACAATATGGATGTAGACGGCCATGTAGACGGGTATAACACATAACGACCGGTATTTGATGTTGACCATACGTCATGCATTCACACATCCCTGCCTGGCCTGACATGGTATGACCGCTGGTACAGGAGTGCCATGGACACATACTACACAATAGGTATTAACATACATCTGCACTGCATCCCACTGCCTTGTCTGACATATATGACTGTTAAGGGACGGCCGGCAGTGGGACATCTAGCTAGTTTCTGCACATGACATCCCACTGAGTAGGTACAATCAGCTGCTTGGCATGTCACAATGCACTGTGCAGGCTGAAGGAAGACTGGCTCAAAACTGGCCTACATCTCCTAAGGGGGAATGCACATGTACCTGCATATAGAGCAGGCTCAACAGGTATGTCACAGCACAGGGTAAGATACACCTGTGTGACAGTGCATATCCACAACTAATGTGAACACAGCCACACCCACATATGGTTAGCTAGCATGATATTACAGTATATGGACTATGTGTTCTACACCATCTTCATATGTGACACTCACAGACTGACCCTACATATACTTGTCTGCTACACAGTTTGGTCTGGTGGCTGTCTGTGGTATGGGACACGTGTGTTTATGGCCCTACAAACATGTACACCACTACAGTACCATACAGTAGGGCAGCATGTAACATCTGATCGTAGGGGAACTAGAACAATGTCATCTACCACTGTCTGTACACAGGCTAAGGTACATATCAACACTACACTGTCGACATTTACCATAGGTACACAGACCTCAGTACTGTACAAACATCCACAGAATGTGCAAGTAATGTCATGTAATGTAACCCCTACTGTACATAACATGTGTAGCAGTCGGATATATCAGTGGCTTATTCTCAGATATGATGCCACAAATTATGGTGTACAGCACATATGCACCACTTCATGCACAACATATGTACAAAGGTTGACAGAGGTGTGGCTGGAAGCACATACACAGGGCCAATATTGACATGTTGCTGTGATAACCACATACATTTACTGTTGTTACAGGGTTGTTGGAACATATGTCCTTTGAGGGATATGACATCTGTGACTATCGCGGCTTTCTCCATCTACTGACTGCAATCCTCAGATTACCTTCTGCAGTCAACAGCTAGATGCTCCGTGGGTGACCCATGCAACCATGGACACAACACTGCCCAGGCTGCAGATCACCCTGCAGATGGGGATTCCCCATAAACATGGAACTGACATGATAGGTATTGAGGCATGTACAACAGCCATATCCTCACAAACACTGTTAAAGCAACATTACTCCAAATGCAGTATAGTGGCAATTACAGTCTATAGT
Source organism: Protopterus annectens (assembly GCF_019279795.1). Taxonomy (NCBI): domain Eukaryota; kingdom Metazoa; phylum Chordata; order Ceratodontiformes; family Protopteridae; genus Protopterus; species Protopterus annectens. Next base: position 1,033,553,904 of record NC_056728.1, read on the forward strand.
CAGGTCAGGCACAGCCCCTTCCTGTTTGTTGCACTTTTTCCAAAGTGTATGTTGTTAGAGGTACACCACAATCCATCTGAGATGCTGTTTGCCACATGACAGATCTAGTTCCTGCTCACAGTGGATGAAAAGGGCCAACACCACCATGATGTTCCTAGGTATTGGAGTGTGTTTACATACAATTGGCTATGGGAATGTTACCACAGCTGTTCACATGCAATCAGCTAGGGGAGGGCTGTGATTCTTGCAGAGGCCATCATCTGATCATGAACATTACTTACATTACACATGCTGCTGCCTAAGCAAAGCAGGTGTAGGTCTCCATGTCCACCTGAGAGGGGGTGGGGGACACAGACAGAGGCAAATACGTGCCAGGGAGGGGTGGGAGGGTAAAACTGAAGCATGTTTGTGTCACACACCTAGCAGCACAGAGTATCAAACCCCTGACAACTATGTAGTCTTAGCACAGTTGAATGCAATTATTGGATGTGCCACATGGGTTACCTGTTGAGAAGCACTCAGAACATATATGCGATGGTGAGTGACATCTGCACCAGGGATACAGTAGCTGTATGGTAGGTGACATACACGTGCCTGTTGGCAGGAACAGGTGCCAGCGTCAACACAGTCACACTCTCACAAGGACACACACACATTGACACATGTGGCAGGGCCAGGTGTACAACTCATCAGTTGTGGAATTGCCACATCACATCACTGTGCAGGTATCCTATGCACCACACAGGTCATACGAGGGCTGTATGGGAGAAGGGTATGGGAAGGTGTTTGACATCAGACAGCATACTGCAGTATGCCCATGGGGGTTGTAGGGAGTGTGGATGTGAACATCTGCAGCATGCCACACACACACACAAATACACAGGGTGCCATTACTGATATGCATGGGTGCATGTCTGCACAGGTGTGTGGTGTTCGACTGTGCCAGATGGCTGTCCAAGGCTAGGCGATGGGTGTACCTTGGCATCAGGCCACACGATGATGGTCTGCATTGTGGCTCAGGGATGTAGTGTCTGCATTTGCCCACATAGGTGGGTATTGTATCCCCCATCTGGTCACCTGGGTGAATATTGTGTGTGGCCAATGCTGTGCATCGCTTGCCATGTCTTTGTTCCTTCATCCATGACATGGATGGCATCTGGGATGTGCACATCTCCCACATGCATGTACAGTGACATGTGGAACTGTACCTGGGGTGTCCGGCCCATGTTGTGAACACAGATTATCATCAGATGTGCCAGTCCTACTCACCTGTGGCAGGAGCTAGTAATGGCCAGCAGCTTTACCCTGCACCTATTGAGTGCATGCTATCAGCATTCCCTGGTGTCAGTGGCATCTGTCCATACAGGCATGATGTCAGGCATGGTATGTCCATTGTGGGTCACATGTGATGGCACCACAGGTGGTGCAGGTGTCCATTGGGGAACATGGGGGAAGATCACTGTCTGCACGTATGTGCATATTGGACAGATGGACAGGGTGGCATGCCCTCTATGGCCCACTGCTGTCACTCCATAGTTACTATCCATGGCCAATATGCAGTGTACTACCCACATATTGGCTGTTACCTAGGCATGTGTGTGTTTATGACACATGGGTTGAGTGTGTGCTCTGGGTAATACTGGGGTTGCTAACTGTGATTGCCTGGCCTTGATGTCACATGTCTGGGTATGGCTTTGCACCCTGGCCTCTCAGCCATATCACTTGTGTTACACTTGTACAGTGGACATTGTGATATATAGTATGGCCACCATATAAGAAATATGCAAAACCTGCTCTACATTGGCCACACAGTCACAGCCACCTCTACACGGGATACCAGTTACAAACACATACACTCACACATACATGCAGATTCACACCTGTCATGTTTGGGAGTAGCACCTCTACCTAACTAGTGTATTACACTAAAGCACTACGCAGTTATAGCATGCATCACATATATTACTGGAGTAGTCTTAACTCAAAAGTGTATTCCACAATGACTGACATCAGCAGGATTGCCAAAGTAGGGCATTTGAAATGACTGCGAGAGAATAGCCTAAAATGCATTGCTCCCTACACAGACAGTGACACACACAATGCATTCAGAACTGCTATGTATGGGGATGGAACCCTACCACAGTTCTAATTCACAATACAGCAGTATGCAATTATAGGATGTGCTACAATGATTACTGGTCTACAACCTTCCCAGAGGTGTATTTCTAGGTGCATGACATTGGCAGCCTTGCCAAAGTTGGGTATGTGAAATGTAAGGGGTGTGAGTACCATAAAAGAATTGCTGTCTACACAGTCAGACATGCACACATACACACACAGTTGGCAGGAACTCCCAACTAACTCCTTAATCACACTATGGCCATATGATGTTACGGGACATGCTAGGGAGATTACTGGGCTATGATTGTCCCAGAGGTGTATTTCAAGGTGTGTGACATCAGCAGCCTTGCCCAAGGTGGGTATTTGAATTGTAAGGGGTGTGAGTAGCCTAAAACGGCATTGTTCTCCACACAGTCAGACATGCGCACAAACACAGACACACACTCACCAGGTTTAGGGGTGGAACTCCTACTTAACTAGCTTATCACACTACAGTGGTATGCAATTACAGGATGCACTACAGAGTTTCCTGGGATACAGCCTTCCCAGAGGTGTATTTCTAGGTGGGTGACATCAGTAGCCTTGCCAAAGTTGGGTATATGGAATGTTAGAGGTGTGGGTACCCTAAAAACATTTCTCTCTAGACAGTCAGACATTCACACATACACACAGTTGGCACATCTGGGGTTAGAACTCCCAACTAACTCCTTAATCACATTATGGCCATACGATGTTACAGGACATACTACAGAGATTACTGGGCTATGATTGTCCCAGATGTGTATTTCAAGGTGCGTGACATTAGCAGCCTTGCCAAAGGTGGTTATTTTAATTGTAAGGGGTGTGACTATCCTAAAAAGCATTGCTCTCTATGCAGTCAGACATGCACACAAACACAGACATGCACTCACACACACAGTTGGCAGGTTTGGTGTTGGAACTCTTAGCTAACTAGTTTATCACATGACAGTGGTACACAGTCATGGGATGCACTACAGAGATTCTTGGGTACAGCCTTACCAGAGGTGTATTTCTAGGTGGGTGACATCAGCAGCCTTGCCAAAGTTGGGTATGTGAATTGTAAGGGGTGTGAGTAGCCTAAAACCATAGTTCTCTACACAGTCCATGACAGGCAGACACTAGACATAAGCACACATACACTCACACACACAGTTGCCATGTCTGGGGTTAGAACTCCTACCTAACTAGTCTATCACACTACAGCAGTATGCAGTTATGGGAATGCCACAGAGATTACCGGGATGCAACTCTCCCAAAGGTGTATTTCCCATTTGTTAACCTCAGCAGGCTTGCCAGGGTAGCACTATGGGGAGGCCGGTGTGTGCATGGCCCATTAACCATTCATGTAGGGGTGACACTCCACAAGCAGCCACACACGGCATCATATGTCACAGGTACGTGTATAGGGCTACTAGATGACTATGTCCTTGTACAGCCATGTTGCACAGCTGGCACTTGGACCACATAGTCTGTAGTGCTGACAGGTACTGGTCACTAGTAACTGCAGTGTGTGACATCTGCACCTGATGTGTATGGGGTCCTTCGGCTGTGTGCTGGGTGGGGCAGGCGTGGATGGCTCATTGTCATGGTCACCCTCTTCCACACATCTATATCCATCTACCGTTGGCTTATTATGGTGTGTTGTCCTTACATATATGTCTGTATTCCTATCCACTGTGTGTGCAAAGCATGAGTGGTGCATACTGACATGTGTCTGCACTAACAATTGTAACTGCAGGATGTGTCTGATCCACTGTTGTTTACATACATGGCCTTCATGTGTTCAAGTGTGTAAGCATGCCCAGTATTACCTTTCAGTATGTTGATGACTGACATTGCTTCATTTCTCTAAGTGTGTGAGCATGCCCAGTAAGGCCATCTGTTTTGCATGTGTGGATCATGTCCGGTGGCTTGTACTGCACAGCTGACCTTTGTGTTGTACACCGACAGGTAGCATGCTGTGATCCTGGGTATCTACCGATCATTTGGCATTGACTGTTGCAACATGTCTGCATAGCGGTGGGAACATCTGACTATTTCTATGTTTCTACACAGGATTGGGGGGGGGCACACCTGACTGTTACTATATTTCTATGTAGGATGGGGGGGGCACACCTGACAGTTGTACACATTTGCCAGGACTGTACTGGTATGTAGTCTTACCTATCATACTGGCTAAGCCATACCGGTGTACTACCGTTCTTATCTTTTGATTTCATACACATTCGCTTCTGACTTCCTTGCCATCACAACTGAAATCCTGCTACCTGGCCTGCTGAAGTCTGTCCATGTAGGCCTGGGGTGGGGGTTACCCATACCCCTCATTCAGAGGACATAGTACGGCATTTGTTTGTGTTTATCTACATCAGTCTTGCTGGCTGTGACTGTTGGGTATGTGACCCCCCCCTCCTGACTGGCATGTGTGAGTTCCTTATCTTGTGGGTTTCCCAGTATTGAGGGTGGTGCTGCAGGGCTGTTTATGTTGGATGCACATAGTATACTGCCTACGCATGGTTAGGCACAGGTAGTGTAATTTTTGGCATCCCTTTTACTGTATGTGAGAGTCAGAGAGAGGTGCTATTCCCTGGGTCCCTGCCTTGTCAGAGTATGTGCTATGCATTGCCTCTTTGCCAGGGCCAGGGCATACTGGGCACACCTCCTTCTGCCTACTTGGGCAGGCTCAGGTTGTTTCTCCTCCGAGTCACTCTGTGCCATTGCTGGCCTTGGCATTGGTGGGGGGCTATGTGGCCCAGCCCCTTGCTGCTCCTGCTGCAGCTGTTTCCACAGGATCATATTGTGTAGCATGGCACATACAAGGATGATTTGGGTACATGTAGTTGGTGAGTACTGCAAGGCTTCACCAGATGTGTAAGGGCACCGGAACCGTGACTTGAGCATCCCAAACGCACGCTCTATTATGATTCTTGTTTGTGCGTGTGCATCATTATGGAGTTCTTGTTCAGGTGTGTGTGCATTTCTGATGGGTGTCATCAGCCACGGCTCCAGTGCGTATCCAGCATCCCCCACTAGGTGACCGTGTGGGATGTCCTCATTGGCAAATTTCTGGTACAGCTGCGTCAGATGCCAGATGTGGGAATCATGAAACCATCCAGGGCAGCCAGCACACACTTTCAGTATTATGCCCTGGGCATCGCACACGACCTGGCAGTTGATGGAGGGGAATCCCTTGTGGTTGATGTAGACCCTACTCTGCTCACTGGGTGGTGCTTTGATGCATATGTGTGTGCAGTCTATTGCACCCACTACCTCAGGGTATTCTGCTATTTGGTGGAAGAGACACCTATTGCTGGCCAACGCCTCACGGGTGAGGGGGAAATATACGTGCTCACCGACATGTGATGCCATGGCATCCAGGAACTGGTGGAGTACCTGGATGCTGATGCCTGTGAGATCCCCATTATATCCCCAGTTGGCCTTTGGAAGGTACCTGTAGCTAGTATTCTTAGGCCCACACATACCTTCATTTCCACTGGGATGGGTTCCCCTCTGTTAGTTCTGGGTGTCAGGTGTGGCCGGCACAGCTCAACAATTTGTTGTAGGTGGTCCCTGTTCACCCTATAGTGCTCTACTATCTCCATCTCATGTAGCCCTTGCTAGGTTACTCTGGGTCTGTACACTCTTCTCCGTCTCCTCACTGTGGGTTGGTCAGCAGCATTCACATCCTTACCACCCTCAGTCTCTTCCACAAGTTGTATGATATCTATTGCAGCCCCTATCATTTTGCTGTTGCGAGTGTTAAAAGTTCCCCGCTTGTTTACACCGGTGGTGTAGGGTGTAGGAAAAACCAGAGAGGTAAGAGTTTGCATAGTTTATAGCGGCATTCTGGGCTGGGCTGGTCTGCTGCCTGTGTAATTTGCTGGTTCCGATTCGTTTTTCCTGGCAGCAAACCTAGTACCCCTTGATTAACTTCCTACTGCTGCTTTCCCTTCCCATTGCCCTTTTGTTTCAGCCCGCGGTTGCACCACGCAATTGGTGTACTCCAATGAGCACACTGCTCCTATTTCCTGGGTTCGCTTCCTTTATCTTCCTGTAGATCCTGTTGCTCAGCATGCACACCCACTTACACTTTGTCATACATGCTGGGCAGGTTTAGACAAACCCCCTGACTTTGCTGGGCTAAGCTGGATGCAACCCCGAGCCACAGGGCTCCAATCCACTGACAGTATGCTTGACACACCCAACCATGTTCTCACCTACCTCCTAGTCTTGCACTCAGCTATTCATAATCTTACACTGTTGGGACCTGCCTAACATGCTGGAGAAAACCAGGATTCACTATCCTTTCCCTCATTTGCATAGGATTGCCTGCTAATGCATAGTTACATGTGTCACACTGTGCCTCTCCCCTTAGCAACCACTATTCGCTGGCCACGTTGCCTTTTGCCTGCCATTGACTTGCATAGCGAAATACTGATTTTAGTAAAATCATAGATGTCCCAGGGTAATGAAGTCCACCATAAGCCATGCCACGGTTAAAAAATAAAACTCTTTATTCGATTAAATAAAAAATGTTAAGCGCTTTCATCCATAACATGTATTCAAGGACTTCATCAGAACATTTAAGATAGTGCAAACCAAACTCTTTTAAAAGTGAATAGTTAATGATGTCACTAATGACTGACCTAAAATTAAAGAGATATTGCTATCAACCTAAACCAAGCACCATAAACATATAAATCATAAAGTAGAACATAAATTTGGAAAATAAACAAAATCTTTTCATGTTTCAAAGCTGCAATGCTCTTTTTTTCAAAAGAGGCAATAATGGAACATGGACATTTAAACCAGGTGTGTAGTTAGCTTTCAATCTAATAATCCAGTTTGCCTCCCTAAGCTCAAGCATTAATTCCCACCACCCACCCCTGACACTGCGAGGAGCCACTTCAAGAATACCAAACAGAGACCTTGTTGTTTTATTGTAAGAACAATTCAGGGTATGTTTAAATAAGGCATTGTTAGAATTACCTTTCTCTATAGCGTAAATATGTTCATATATCCTGGCTCTCAATTTTCTTTCTGTTTTACCCACATAGAAGTTCTTACACAGTGGGCACAAAGCAATATAAATCCCCCCTTTGGAGTTGCAATTCCCTCTCTGTAAATTAACCCTTTCACACCATCCTTAATAAAAACAGTGTCATTACAAACATATGAACATTGTCTACAGCTACCACAACTAGTGGTACCTACAAGAGTGTCAGGGGTGGGTGGTGGAAATTAATGCTTGAGCTTAGGGAGGTAAAATGGATTATTAGAGTGAAAGCTAACTACACACCAGGTTTAAATGACCATTTTCTATTATTGCCTGTTTTGAAAAAAAGAGCATTACAGCTTTGAAACATGGAAAGATTTTGTTTATTTTCCAAATTTATGTTCTACTTTATGATTTATATGTTTATGGTGCTTGTTTTATGTTGATAGTAATATCTCTTTAATTTTAGGTCAGTCATTAGTGACATCATTAACTATTCACTTTTAAAAGAGGTTGGTTTGCACTATTTTAAATGTTCTGATGAAGTCCTTGAATACATGTTATGGATGAAAGCGCTTAACATTTTTTATTTATGGAATAAAGAGTTTTATTTTTTAACTGTGGCGTGGCTTATGGTGGATTTCATTACCCTGGGACACCTGTGATTTTACTTGATTCATATGTTGGTGTTCATTGCGATGGATCAGCATTTTTGTGGAATACTGATTTTAGTTAGACTGCTTTTTTTAGGTTTATTTTCTTTATTTCCTCACCAATCCCATTTGCGCACCACTGCCCTATGCTTCAATGGCCGTGATCAGTGGACATATAATAAAAGTTGTATTTTGTACATTTTGCATTGTTTGCAATGCCAATGGCCTTCTACTTGGCCATTGGCATGCTTCCTCAATGATATGCAGCCTTTATTTTGGGCTGTCATGTCCCCGTTTTGGATTTTGCAGTACCGTACTTGGTTATTAACCTAGCACATTTCTGCATATTACGCTAGTCCCGCACGCCCTGATTCCTGCTTCCTGGATGGCCGATTTACCTCATTTGCATGGTTTTCACCTGCCAATGGATATGAGGGCTGGAAATGTGCAGCACTAGTGCTAGAGTGCTCACTCATGTCAAACAAGCATGTACGTGGATCGCTCGGCCGCCATATTGGCAATATTTCCTCTTACACTAATCACGCACGCCGTGCAAGCTTTTGAGACTCCGGGGGGAGGGTTTTTCCCAGATCCAGTGCCAATTTGGGGAAGAGGATTTTTTGATGAGATCTGAGTTTGATCCCTTAGACGAGAGGTAATAATAATATTTATTAGCAACTTGGATAGATGAGATGACTGGGCTCTCTCTCTTGGGGGTGGAATGGGTGGAATGTAAGCCCCATCTAAAGAGTAAATTATTATAATTAAGGAATATAACCCTAAAAGAGTATTGTCTGAAACATCTACATGCAACAAAAATAATCTAAAAAAAACAAAATGTTTTTTACTTCAGAGGGGTGGGTGGGCGGTGCAGGGTGCCTACTACCAGGGGACAAAAGAAAGGGTTTCTATTTCTCTTACTCTCTTTATGTTTGGTAGATGTTATTTGTCACAACTTAATTGTAGGATGGGTAGGTTTGTAGCCATCAAAGGCCATCAAGTATTTATCACCAGGAATAAGATTGAGGGAAAGAAAGCAATTTTGTCTACCATTATGGCTTTCACAGAAGCTACTAGATTGACCATGAGGGACTGGAATATGATGTGCTGATTGGCTGATTTAGGGGGCCCCTAGGCAAATGTTTTCAAGAAGACACCGATAATGGTCAACATTAAATAAATTGTTATTGCTAAAGATAAACAACATTTGTTAACATCATTATATGTAGAAGATAGGACTTTGGCAGACCATGATTTATTGCTCTTAAATGTGTCTTTGGAAAGGCCCGATTATGTGTTTAGGCATTGAAGATTCCCCACATATATGTTAGATAAGATTGGTTTTAGGTATGAGATAGAAGGATATATGAGAGGCTTCTTAAAGGGATGCCAACAGATGATCCTGCTAAGGTGGGACAGATTTAAGGATAATGTCAAACACTTTTTCCAAAATATTTCAGGGATAAGAAAATGGAGGAAAACCTTCAATATAAAAGAAATTTACAAGAATTAAGACATCTATGGCAATCACCAGCACTTTTATAAAGAGAAAAAAAGAAATAAAGTTAATGTCTTGAGAAGACTGATACAGGGGCAGAAAGACCAAAAATTGATGTTTAAGAGACAAGCATTAAACAATTTCCACTTTGCTAACAAACTAAAGCTTTACTTTTTGGCACTGAGGCTTAGACTGCAGTGAGAGGAACTTATGATTAACAAGATGAGAAATGTTCAGGGTGTCAGCTAGCAAACATCGCAAAGGGGAACTAAGAAGGGTGATGCAAAATTACTACAAAGACTTATATCTCCAGGCCTGGACAAAGAATCCCACTCTAGTGAGCTGCAAAAAATTATCTGCAGAGTGAATATACCTAAGATTAAACCTAAACACGGACATTTTAGAACTCACAAAAGTTAAAATGCCGAACCCCATAAGTATTCCCAGGGCAAGTAAACACTTGTTCAATGTGGGGAATCATGCCCTTTTCCCCACTGTAGTGCTATCCCAGAGTGGGTATATATAGTTAGTGGGGAGTGGGGGCTTCCTCCCCACTTAGGTGGGTTTTAGATAGTGCAGTGTTTTAATATGGTGTTAGGCAAGTGTTTACTTATGCCCGTACATATTGGAGGCAGGTAACCTAATGTTAGGCAACTGTTTAGGTTCAAGAGTATATTTCTTAAAAGGAAATTGTCAGTCTAAAAGGATTGTGTATTTAGCCAAATATATGGGATGTTCAAGTTATTATGTTAGGAAAACTAATAGATGCCTCAGCAGAAGGATTTATAAACATCAGTATGATATTGCAAAGCAAAATTAATCTAATGTCCTATACAAGCATACAAAAAAATTGTCCTCAATTCTCTAGGTTTAAATTTGGTATATTGGATAGAGTGATGGTAAACCCTAGAGGTGGGGACTTGAAGGCACTTTTAGAGGTGAAAGAAATGAAATGGCAATTATAGCTACAAGCTTCTCATTCCCCAGGTTTAAATGAACATGTCAGTATTCAGCCTTGGTTAAATTTCAAGTCTTTGTGTTATATTACTTGTGATAAGGAGTGTTAAATAAGGTATTTTAAAGGTTGGATTTATTTTGTTTTAATTGGCAGTTGCTTTTGTGTTCAGTTAGAGGGCAGGTTTTCTCCTTAAAAATGTTAATTGATTTTATTCATGAGCTATGTTATAATTGGTTGGATGCACATATAAAAAAACTCCGTGGACGGAGTAGATTTTTTATTCTGAAGAAGTCTTAGGTTATAGGATAAAAATGCTTAATATTTAGTTTTAATATAGTGTGATAGTGAGTTTGGAATTGTCTGGAGTTCCCTTCAAGTGAAACCAGTCTCCTGTATTTGTATTTGCCCTGGGAATACTTACTCGGTTCAGCATTTTAACATTCTTGATTCTCGTCTTGGCGTTTTGGTCTTTGTCATTTTGGAATTTCGATATTATGAAGTAGATTCGCTCTAAGACAACAAGAGATTTGCTGAGTTTAGCAATTAAGTCACAACAAGGAGGTAAATGCCTGGGACCAGATGGCATTTCAGTTGAGTGTGAAAGCTATTGGGTGAGGAATTAAAGGAGGCCTGAGTTAATGAACCAAATTATGCAAGGGGCTGTCCTGCCAGATTTATGAAAATAAGCTATAGTCACTGTCCTTTTAAAAGAGGGCAAACACCTAGCCCTCCCAACGTCTTACTGAGCAATATCAGTTCTTAACCAAGATTACAACATTTTTCTATCAAGTATGGCCAAAATAATGGCCCAGTTTATGCCTGCATTGACCTGCCAAGACTAGTGTAGTCTCATAGCAGATAGGAATACATCTGATAATACTCTTAGGACATGCTAATGCTATGGATGGCAGTGATTCTGTAAAACCATTTTTGCTGTTGAGTTCAGGTGCCAAAAAAGCCTTTGACACAGTGAACTAGTCTGGTAGTTTATTTTTCAGATTTTGCATGTATTTGGTTTTACTGCTCCATTTGTAAGGCTCCTGCAGACATTGTATAATGGTGCTTTTGCTAGAGTTAAAGTAATGGCAAGTTTGCCTCCCCAGTTCCAGCTATACAGAAGTACCTGGCAGGGCTGTCCACTGTGTCCCTTGTAGTTTGCCCTATATTTGTACATATTTAAATAAAGTATATTTCAGACAAACTGAAGAACAGACTTCAGTGCTAAGTAAGAAAATGCATTCCATAGCTATCTGTAAAGATCAGAACATTAATCTATCATTGTACAACGTACAATGACAAAGTATCAAGTAGAAAATGTAAAATTTAAAGTCAATGCTACATTGTAAAAGTGACAGCACAGTTAAAAAAATCAGATTCTATGTATAACAGAGCACATTATGTAATCAGTTTGAGATTGTATTTGCTTCAAATGGAAATGGCAGTTTGCCAAGCATATGAGCTCAGATTACAGTCAGTCTAGGAATCTGAATTAATGAACAGTATTATATATCATAGGGCTATATGGCAAAAATCAGTTTAATGTACTTACAGTTTTAATATTTATCCAAGAAATTTGTAGACAGTAATAGCACATTCAGTACTAATGAAAAGTTGAATGACGTCAGCTAAAGAAACTGTTATGGTGAGGCAGTGGGTGGAGTTTCACTCACTGAACAGTATGTTAAAATCTAAGGGTCACGAGACAAAATCTAAAAATGCAGTAGTAATTCAACAGTTAAAATTGTTTGTATATAGGTGCAAAAATGTACAGTGTTACATTATTTACAAACTATCAGGTTAAATGTAATTGCTACAGACAATAGCTTAAAAAAAGCTGTCCATTCTAGTGATGAGATAAAAACAGATTTTAATACCGATTTTGCAGTAGTAAATCCCAGCAGTTAATACTGGACATGGAAACACAAATGTGTAAAAGCTGGTACTTAGTTCCAGTTGTTTCCAATAAAGCTAAACAGGTTACTCATTTAAGTATTATTAGCTTTTCAAATACAAGGCAGCCCACTATGGTTAATGACTGGGCAAATGACGTAAGTAATGTACAAAGTTCAAGCCCAAAGGATAATCAAAAGTATGCTGTAGCTCAGGTAAATGTTGCCAGTGGCATACAAGATTTTCAAAATAAAAAAGGCAGCAGACCATACAATTCATTACTCATGGCAGTTTTCATGCTACGGAAGGCCGTGGTGGTGCAGTGGTTAGCATTGTCGCCTTACAGCAAGAGATTTTCCTGTTCGATTCTTGGCTGGAGCACCTTCTGTGTGGAGTCTGCATATCCTCCATGTGGTCAAGTGATGTTTAAAGACATGGAGGTAGGTGTGTGTGTGTGAATGGGTGTGCCTTCTTTGAAGGTTGGGTGTCAGGCTGGCAACTCAGCACTGTAAAAATCCACTGCCAATCATTAGTGGCAACCCCTAACCGAGAAAAGCCGAAAGACATTAGTAGTGTTTAAAAGGTCAAAGGTGACAGCAGTTAATAGCAAGACTTTGGAGTTTGGATTTTTATGAAAATAGCAGAATTCTTGTTATGTCAAAATTAAGTGTTGTATATGCCTACAGACTTGCAAGATCTTCTGTTTATTTCAAGCAGAAAATGTATATTTTTATGCAGAAAAATGTAAAAGTCAGCACAGCAAGTAATGCTGCCAGTTTATAAATGTTAAAGCTGCATTTCTTGCAGAAAATGTAAATAAAGTTAGGGCAATAAGCAATGCTATCAGATTATAATTGTTAAAAATGCAAATGTTATTTTAAAGACCTGATACTAATTACAATCAAACAAGAAATTAAAAGAAGAGTTTTAAAAGGCCTAACTATAAAAAGAACACTTCAGCATTAAAGCAGGCCTTACTTCACTTCATCAGTGACTGGAACAATGCAAAGCAAAATTTGGCAAAGAACTGTGGGACAGAAATTGAATGTCTGTGTGTTTTAGTTATTTTTTAATGTTTTTTTATTTGTGTTCAGATAACGCTGTTAAAATGCTTTCATGTTTCAGACAATTGTATTATGTTTTTAGACAATGTTCATATGATTTAGTAGTAGTTTTCAGTCTATGTTCAAATGGATTTCGGTTTACTTGTGTTCAGGTAACACTGTCAAAATGTTCTCATGTTTCAAAAAATGTTATCAGGATATAACGTACCAGTTTCAGTTATGTTTTTAATCTGTGTTTAGTTAACACTGGTAAAATATATTATTTTGGTTTAGTTAGTTTCCAGAATATACATAGCTATTTTTAAATGTTCAGTAGATGCTAAGGTAAATATCAGTCAATTTCAGAATATGACATTCATATTCAGTTATGTGTTCAGTATACTACATTTCAGTCAAATCTTACTTCACATTATTCAGTCATTAGTTAAGGGTAAGATGACAGACTTATTTGTACATTATTCAGTCATCAGTTAAGGGTAAAGTAACATAATTTTTTTTTTGTTACAGGCTTATTATTTAAATAATAGGTAGTAATAGTAATAGTCAGGGCATTGTACATTTCAGTCAAATATCAAAATACTTCACATTATTAAGTCATTAGTCAAGGGTAAAGTGATAGACTTATTTGTAATTATATTATTCAGTCATTAGTTAAGGGTAAAGAAACAGAATTATTTCTACAGGATTTTTATAGTTATTCAATGCACAAAAGACATAACAGGGCAGGCTTAATATGTTAATTAGTTTACAGATTACAGTGCACGCTTACAGATTGCAGTGCACTTTACATTAGTCAGGAATTAAGGACACTAACAGACAATGCAAAGGTATAGACCTAAAATACAGAAAGTATAGGTTTTAGTAAACTATTATAGCTCGTAAATATTCATAAAAGTTAAAAAAGGTAAGAAGCGTTATAAAATAAACAAATAAAATGTATAGTCACAAGTTTATGCAGAATATGGAAATTATGCTTCAAGACCATTTATAAAAATATATTTTTAGTGAAGATTTCAATTAGTCTTCAGAAAATAGCCATCATGCTTGATAGGCTATACAATATGTGGCAGAAGAAGCTGCCATGGAGGGGATTTCCTCTATATCCAATGCAGTACAAGAAAATTAAGGTAAAAGGTATAACAAAGGTAGCCAAGTGGGCACAACAGTTGTCTGATAATGATCCAAGACATGCAGAAAATGCTAATAAAAGGGCACAATACAAAGTTACCAGTCCAGTCCCTGGAGTAAGGTTGTGTGTGTGTATAATACAGAACAAGGGGCACTTTTGCCCTGCATGCCAAAATTATTGGCTAAGCAAATAATAAAGTACAACCATCAGCTACTAAGTTATGTTGGTTTTCAGAAATGTTGGCCTATCATAAAATATAAGTTTTAAACAAAAAAAAAGTAAGTAAAAGTAAAATAATTCAAGAGGAGTGCATAATATTTCTGCAGACTAACCCTATGTTAAGAAAACCTTGGTTGCAGAGAAGGGCCAGTTTCAGAAAAAAGCATGGTACAGTATACAAATAATTTTTTCAAGATCTCTTCCTACAGAAAAAGGGGGGTTAATGTACAAGTTTAAATATATCACTCACTTGAATACTCTAAAGACTATAAATCTAGGTAATATAAGATCAAATCAGTAAAGTTAAGAGATTTCAATCCAAACAGGCCATACATGCTCAAGTGACACCTAGTGGTCAAATTTAAAATTGCAAGGTTATTCAAATCATAAAGTTAAAAGACTTCAATCCAAGCAGGGCATAAATAATCAAGTGACACCTAGAGGTCAAAATTAAAATTGTAGGTTTACCAATTTTTTTTTTTTTTTTATTTTCAAATTATAAGTTAAGTAGCATAAAAGCTAAATACAGTAGTTAGCAATATAAACATAAGGTAATTACAGAAGTAGGTCCCAGCTGACTTTCTTCAAGGGACCGCAGGGGCAACTGTTAGATCAGGATGTTTTATTTTACAGACAGACAGGCTAAATAATAAAATAAGGTAGAAATGGTGTTTCATTTATGCATACATTTTAGAAAGCAGAAACAAAGTATCTTTGACTGACCTCGATGGCTAGGAAATGGTGTTTTATTTATGCATACATTTTAGAAAGCAAAAACAAAGACTCGTCCACTGAATGCTGACCTTGCTGAAATAACAGTTTGTCAAGGGAAGATTGCAGATAGTACTTATGTTCTTTTCTCAAGGAAAGACTCAAGATATAAATTAAGCTAAAAACAAGATGTAGTCTAAGGATCAATGATTAGTGGGTGGATACAGTCAATAGAGGAAAATTACTGAAAAGGAGAATATAATATGCTGTGTTCAGGGTAGCAGATAGTTAAGGTAAATAAGTTCATTCTATCTGTTACTTCAGAGAAGATATCTAACATTCGAGGATGAGTACAGAAAACAGGTCATATAGAGACTATGTCAGTTTGCGTTGTTCAGAACAATCAGAATGATGTACAGCAACTTGAATTGTTTATCAGAACTGTTAATGGAGACAGTATTTCAGATATTGTGAACATTTAATAAAACCTTATTAAATGAACTAAAGAGTTTGGAGAACTCCTGCTGAACAGTCCGCAAGACTTGGTTCATAAGGGAGAGACTGACACCTATTGAAGTATGAGCTGGGGTAATTAAGACTTTCGTTTCTCAGTCTCATGGCGTACAGTGTTGCCAGCTAACTATGGTAAAGTACCATTATATATAATCTTACAAACCCTCAGCCAAAACGATCAGGGATTTGACTATAGAAGGCGATAAATTGGGTGGCTTGGTATTAAAATGATTTCTTTTTGCTGAAAACATTTTGTTGTCTTTTTCCCATCCTCAAAGGGGCCTTCTTCTGATTTTTGATATATTACATGAATTTAGCCAACTAACTGGTTTTAATGTGAACAGAGAGAAAACTAAAGCAGTGTTAGTAAATTGGACATTTGGAAACAACTATATTCAGCAAATTATGTTCTTGCATCCCTCAAATAAATTAAAATATTTGGGAATATAGATGAATGACAGTTGAAGGCACAGCAGACATGACCTATGAGGTTGTGATGGAGAAAATACAGGGAGACTTAACAAGTTGGAATGGGATCCCATTGGATGTTGACCAAAATATATAGACATTGAACCGGTTTATACTACCATTGGTACTATAACTATCAAGCATCTTCTTGCCTTCCTTGGCCCAGGACTTTCTAATTGTTAAGAAAAAAGATGAAAAATTTAATTTGGGAAAATCAACACCCTAGACAGGTTAGAACTGATCCTATCACTGGGAGATATTTCAGTCCCTCACTTAGAGTCTTACTGAACAGCTGTGGCATTCACCAAACTATATAAACTTCAAATGATTAATTCTTATGTTTGTATAGAAATATATGATTCTAGAGAGGGTTCAATGCCCATGGCACTCTGACTGGTTTGCATTGTTTCTCAGTGACGAACATATATAAAACCTTCCCTCAAATGTCTTGGATGTTAGAATGGAGATTGTAAAAAAGTTTTTTAGATCTTTGCCTCTGTCAGATATTAAAGATATATTGCTGCCAGTACATAATGTTATATTCCATAGTTGGATCCACAATATCCTAGAAGGGGGATTTATTTAGAGATACCCTTAAAGTATTGGTATCAGCTAATGAAGAAAGGTCGAGAGTTAACCTGGCAGGAAATTTGTGAAACATATCATCTCCCTCATGGTTCACAAATAAAGTATTTATGTCTAATTTCAAAATTAATAACATTAAATTGGTGAATGCACATACAGTTAGTGGAGCTCAATGTAATCAACGTGGTGAAAGAGATTAGGAAAGGAACTGACCATAAGAGAAGCATTATATTAAAGTGTGCTAGAGGCCTGAACATAACAAAACAAAAACTGGCCTTAAAATGTAAAAAATGATAGGGAAATATTACTTTGAATTTGTATTCCTGGGAGAGACTATTTTTCTTATCTAGTTTTTTTACCCAGGGCTATGCCGGTTAGAAAATTTAAGACTTTTGGTCTGGGAAATGCCTTCATAAATACCAACTCCAGTTGCTGGAGATGATCACAATAGAAACGAGGAGATTGGGTACATGTATTTTATGCGTGCTCAAAGCTAAGTGATTTCAAAATGGAACTCCAAACACTCTTGACAGAATTGTTAGAGAACACATACAAATTACTCCTTACATACAGTTATTTTTAGTTCTATTTATGAGATCAGCTAAGAAATGTATAACGCATGTATGGAAAAAAACAGAATGGCACAAACATATCTCAGTTAACTGAGTTGCTGGATGAAGTGATGCAACTAGAACTTTCATGAACCTCAGCAACCCCCAAGGTCAACACTGTGCTGAAATGGTCGCGTTGGTACACATATAGATTCAGAATTAATGATGACGGCTAGCCATATAGGAAAAAGTCATAATTGGCAATGCTCAGCCAAATGTACTTGTATTTCAAGATTCAGTCTGTTAACTGTCATCAGAATGTCTATCCCAATAGATACAAGCTGACTGAACAAATGTATGGAGGTTGAAGAATGTTGTAATATAACATTGTTATAGTTATTGCTGTTCAAACCAAAATGTAATGAACTTTCATGAAAACTGTATTGAGCAATTGTATGGAGATTGTGCAATGCTATGATGTACCATTGTTAACTTTAATAAACAAAACTTTCTTAAAAAAGGGCCAGCAGACCAGCCCACCCACACGTTAACAAATGTAGAATAAATAAAATAACTAAGCTGTACCATAGTCATCTAGTTTTCAAGAACTTAGTGGTAGTTTATTTATGGATATTTCAGATATCACAAAATGTCATTAGCAAAAGACATGATGTTAATTATTGTCTGTGCGGTTCAAAAGTTGTTATAATGCAATAAAAGAATTGTTTGTGAGATAAAAAGAAAAACAAAGAGTGATAAAGAGTATCCTTGTATATTCCCAGTTAAAATTTTATTAGGAGTGGAGAAGTTCCTACAAACTGTCAAGTGAGTAGGGACAGATTCATACAGGCCATTAATGTCACTGACACTCTTTTCAAAAAAATCTGAATTCTTAAGTATTTCATAAAGGCTGAATGACTGCATGAGTTGCTTGCATTCAGTGCAAATACACCTCACTGTATCATGAAATACAGTGAATTCTGGTATAAAACTCTTATTTTGGGTTTGTCTCCCTTCAATGAAGCACAACAGAAATATTGAAATATTTTTTCTGCCCTCTTTCATAAAAATTTGTAGCAAATAGGTTTGCATCTAAGTTAATAAAGGACATTTTGATACATCCACTTTAGGTTTGTGGATAAAAAAATACCCTGGACCGATTCACATATTTACCAGTAAGCCTGTTATTTTTAATAACATTAATATTTTCTACTACAGAGGAATCACCTGCACTTAAGTTCTTGTAAAAAGAAGCATCAAAATCATCTGAACAATGAGTCTCACCTCATAATGAAAAGTTCTAACTTTTAGAAACTTTCTAGTGAAAAATCAGTCTGTAGTGTTTGTCTAATATCTTTTGGGATTTTAGTAGGATATTCATTAGTCAAGAAAGTAAATCTATTGGGGATGCCTATTCATATTGTATTATAAGTATCATGGAAAGCCTGAAGCATTTTTGTTGTTTACAGCATAGCAAATTATTTTCTGTAATACAAATTACACTGTCAGAATTTGATAATCTTCTAGGATCCTTGCATGAAGCTTAGAAACACCACTCATCCATTTGATATATTTAGTAAAAACAGAACAAAAGACTCATTGATTAGTGGCTTGCTGAGTTTTTACTTCACTTTGAGATGAAACTAAAGCTTAACATGTCCTACAAAAAGAAACTCAAAGCCCTATCCCTATGCTTTGTCCCCCAAAGACTGTTGAGGGGCAATCTATGCCTGGCATGCAAGGCATCCCTTGAATCCACTCTGATAGACCTTCTGCATCTTTGCAAAACAAAGAGCACCAGAATTGCACAGATTGGGGACTTAACCCTTCCCTGCAGCATAAATAGGATGCACTGGAGGTGCAGGTATGTACCCCAGAGACTACCCTTCTCTGGCTTAGGCTTCTCATACATGTAGAGCAGAGTTCTTCCCTAACTCAATTCAGGCATAATTTGGATCAGTGAATGGGGATTAACAAATTCAACCAAGTGAGTCAGGTATGTCTCTAATGGAGAAAGGCAACCTGTAAGTGCTTGACAAGCCAAGCCTTAGACTAAAAAGGCTCTTTAAAATAAGCTTAGGGTACGAAAATTTGTTAGATGCATTTGGGATGCATGGCTAGACCTAAAAGGCCCCATTTGGTCTTTAGCTTAGTAAACACCTATGAACTTATAAGTATTTTGAATCAGCATTTCTTCTGTAAGCCTTTTTCTAATCTGGAAATCAATAACCCTAATTATTTTGGTTATTTTTCTTAATTTGCATGTCTTTTACTAGGCAGCTGAGAAATTGGATACCTCTTGAAGTAACATTAAAAAAATAGCCTTCTATTATTAAAATATTATTAAAAGTTAGAAAAGAAAAACAATCAATAGTTTTAAAATCATATCATGAACACTTTTTTTTCTTTTAGTAACCATAGGCTGAATCTCTGGTTAGTTTTGGGACTTATGGCCATATGAATTTTTATACAGGGATTTATTAGGGAGTGTCTGCATGTGAGCATGGATCATTTTTATATTCCAAATTATGTTCGAAAAGAGAAACATAATTAATTATTTACGACATTTTGCATGTAGAAAAAAGAAATTCCTAATTTTAGTGTTTCAATATTAAAGTAACCTTTTTATCATGAATATCAGCATTTCAATATTAAAGCAACCTTTTTTAAGCCTTACAGTGTCATAAAATACAAGCTTATATTAACAAATGAGAATCAAACCACTTCTACGCAAGTACTACATGTGAAGAACAGATATCTCACTTTCCCTTGGCTAAAATATTTCTTGATCTTATTCATACATGTGCTCAAAGGAACAAGTACAGTATAATGTCTCACAACATTGGAACCACTAGGAAAAAATAAACTTATTATAAAATTAAGATATAAAAGAGCAATAACTCAATCCCTGTAACACCACACTGAATTAGCAGCAGTAAAATATCTCTAGAGAGGTTCTATATTACCTTGTTGAAAGGCGTTTTCATCAAACGCCTTTTCATCGACACATAAACAGCAAAATCCCAAAACTCAGAACAGCCACTTCAGCAAATTTTTTCCCAGGGGAAAAACACTTCGCTATCATCAGGAATTTGCCCTTTTATCCACTATACTGTGATCTCGGAGTTGGTATATTTAGTTGCGGGGGGTGTGGGGGGCAAAGCCCCTGACTTCTTTGGGTCTGACAGTTTGTTTGGTGTTTGGTTGTCCAAGTGATTTTTTTCCCCTGGAAAAAAATTTGCTGAAGTGGCTGTTCGGAGTTTTTGGAGTTCGTTGTTTATGTGTCGATGAAAAGGCATTCGATGAAAACGTCTTTTGATCAGGTAATATAGACCATCTAGAGGTAGTATTAAATACAGGACCTGATGTGACTGAGTAAAGACATACAGCTACAGAGAAACAAAGTGGGCTTACATTTTCAATAACAATACTAAATATTCTGTTTACCAGCCCTTCAGATCTAACAAGTTTAAAATTAATAACTGTATTAAAATGCTAATGATCTAGATTTGCTATTTATCTAATTACACAACAGATTATAAGTAAGATTTTCAAGCATATAAAGCAAAAATACTAGGCAAGTCACTTGTCACACTTAAAATCTGAATGACTATCTTGCTCCAAACTGACTTCATCAAAAACATGTTATTACAAAGTTGCTACATTATTTAATGAAGCAATCACCATTTAATGTTAAATGGTGCCTATCTAGCCCACATAAAGTTATATTATCTTTGTGTCTAATTAGACCAATATAGATACCAGAGAGGCAATTCTGACATATCCTCAGGAGTCCACAGTCTTTGTAGTAAAGAAAACCGAGAAAGGGGGGAAGAATCAAACAGTATAATTCAGCTTTTGGTCATGAGACAGTTGTTAGTTGTTCACTAAAAGATAACCATATTTTTGGCACAACTGATTTTGGAAAAACTTAAGCAAATAATAATTTAAATTGGCCAGTTTGGTTTTAGTTCCGTAAGTCAAAATCCCTAATGGTTGAAGTAAATGATAATAACAATATGTTATCAGGAGCATATCTTACATTAGCATCTAGGAATCATTTTTATTTCAATATCTAAACAAGATGAAACCTCTTTTTGCATTCACTGGTCACTGATCATAGTTTGGATGACTTATCCAGGTTAATGAGTTATAAATCAGTGGTACAGTTGTAAAGGGTCATACTATCCATAATTACTTAAATATCCTATTGCATATTTGTAACAGTTGCGCTTGCTTTGGTGCCTTATAATTAATTGGTTCCATCCCATTAAACCAATGTTGCTGCAGGATATGCAGTTTTAAAATTAATATTGTTTTGGAGCAACTTTGAACATCTGAAGCCATCTTCATTCTTATCTGTTGTATATCTTGCAGCAGACCAAGACAAGTTCTTAAAATGAAGTCACTCCATGAAAGTATACCCAGCTTCATTGCTGCCACCCTGAAGTTGAATGCATCAGAAGGATTTAACAATTTTCTAAACACTGCTTGTGAAGCTATGCTGTGTCAGTTTGCAGGATATTGTAATCTATGTACCAGGTAAATGACAAATGAAGAAGGAGCCGCAGACAACTTTGCCACTTAACCAAATATGCCACTAACTACTTGGTTGATATTCTTTTAATACCTAATAATTTATCTCTCTGTAGTCTTCTTTTCAATAATAGAGTCACCACTTTAAACGTTTAAGCTTTTCCACTTACAAAAGGTAGCTTTGGAGTCATAGCACTATACCTATATTCTAGGGGGTGCAGTCTGGATTCACATTTATTCATGTGTCTTTTAAATGCAGTTAAAGAAGTCTTAAGCTTTTTAAACTTATGTTGAAGATGATAAATCATGCACTAATGAAAATTCCATTCTTTCATTTCAGATGTGATTAGAATGGATAGTTTATTAGCAGCTGCATGCGATTCTACATTAACTTAGGAAGCAATAAGGCATTGTTTTGATATTGTACTGATGCTAGCTGACCTATTTGAGAATATATCTTGGTGTCTTCAGTAGATCCTCATTTTTACTTTGACAGATTTCAACAGTGGTAATTGCCTTCTTGTTATTTGACTGATAAAAAAGTGTAATATGCATTTTATTTGCCTGAAAAGGATACTTTTCTAAAGAAGAAAGTAGGTTACCTGGTGGCAATGTTAAGTACTGATATTTTAGCTACTCATATAAAAACAGCTCAACTAAGACCTCCAAGAACACACTTGCTTCCACACATATACACAAAATAAGCCCCAAATGAGGTAGTTATACAAGTTCCTGAAATGGGTAGTCATCATATTGTATAAAACAAACAGAATATTTTGAACAAAAAGCAGATCTCTTGAGTCTTTTTAGCTTAACCATCAAAGCATTCTTTTATGCTCCATATGGAATAATTGGAATTCAACGTACTTTCAGAATGTGACTGCACTGCGTACATAAATTGCAGAAGTTTCAATTTTGTTGTCTATTCATTTACATACCTTTTACCATGCTGCTGACAAGTGAAAGTTATAAAAATTAAAAGGAATAAGTTAGAGGGCGAGGCTGTAGGAAGATTGATTTAGTATCCAACACCATCTTGCTGTCATGCCCGTTTTGGTTATCTATTACAGTCCCCATCCCAACTTAAAAGATTTGGGTGTACTGTTAGGTATTGACTTCCTGTTTGGTGTACTGTTAGGTGCTAACTTCAAGTTGGGTGTACTGTTAGGTACTGACTTCCTGTTGAATGTACTGCTAGGTGCTGACTTCCTGTTGGGTCTACTGTTAGGTGCTGACTTCCTGTTTGGTGTACTGTTAGGTGCTGACTTCCTGTTGGGTGTACTGTTGAGTACTGACTTCCTACCAAGCCAATTTAAACACATTGTTTTGGCTTTTCTGCTATGTTTAGCTCACACAGAAATTAATTATCTAGTTTAAAGACTACAACAACTGCATAATCACACCACTCTTCAATTTTTAGCTATGGTGTCTAATGCTTCACATTAAAAAAGGGCATTGAAAAATTGGACTCAATTTAAGTAAATGACAAGTGCAGTAGCTGCTGCAACACAGAAGGTTCTATTAATGACACATACACTATTCAAATGAGGCTCTATTAATTATACACACACTACTCAGATGAGGGTCTATTAATGACACACACACTACTCAGATGAGGGTCTATTAATGACACACACACTGTTTAGATGAGGCTCTATTAATGACACACACTATTCAGATGAGGGTCTATTAATGACACATGCACTATTCAGATGAGGCTCTATTAATGACACATACACTATTCACAGGAGGCTCTATTAATGACACATGCACTATTCCGGTAAGGCTCTATTAATGACACACATGCTATTCAAATGGAATCAGAAAACGAATGAAACCTAGCAACAATTCACACTGCAGTTTTATCCCACCACAGCTAAATACTGAAACAATATGGCAATGCTGCTGTTCAGTGAGAAATAAACTCTGCTTAATGAAAGTACCTAGCAAAGCACACAGTTAATACTCATGCTACATGTATCCAGGTGTAGGGGTAAATATCCATAAATTACTTAACACAAGTAAGTCATCAAGCCTTAGTTGGCTAGTTCTTTGTCTCAACTTAAGTAAATTATTTGGTCTTTTTCACTATGGATCCAGGGGTAAAATAACCCTTATGTTTCAGAGCTGCTCTTGTTAAGAAGAGTCTAAATCCTTTCTAACAACTGATGTTTGCATCTAAATGTTTTCCAGATCACATAGAGTGAATGACAGTTGCTGAAGAAATCAACAAGTAAATTTGAAGGAAGATATGTTGAATGGTTGCTTAAACAGGATCAAGTCAATGACATCATTTCTAACAATTCTTCTATCTCTCATTTTGTGAATGGATAGCAAATTATAAGGCTTTCAGATAGTAAATCTGAGGACCCTTCAGAATTTACATCACTCATTGCAAAGTTTTCTGTATACAAGTTACAGGCTATCTAGGTAGACGACTCTACATTTAAACTTGTGTGGTTAACTTTGTATATGCTAATGCATCCAATGTTTTCATATTTGACACTGCAAATGTTAAGAAAAAGAGAACTACTATATAGAACAGATGACAACTATACTTTTGAGAGTGGGGTATTGATATTATTAATGAGGCATTTGTTTCTCCAACTACTGTCTTACGGATGCAGTTTTTCCTGAGTGAAAAATTGTAACTTATTGACAGATATGACATTTTGACCAAGTGTTATGATCACAAATCAATGCTTCTTACACATTGGACTTAATGCGTATTCAACTTTCATTAACGGAGGTGAGAATGAAACATTCTTACACACAGTTTTATTGCATATACCATGTTCATTAATGGGGGTGAGGTTGAACCATTCCTACAGTTTGGATTTATTGCATATCATCATCATCATCCCCCTTTTTCACATTTTCTACCTGGGATCAGGGTAGTGTATTAACTGTCACCAACTCTCTTGATTCAGTGCTACACTCCTGCCTTCTTCAACACTCATGCCTGACTGTCACAAATCTTCTCTCACACAATCCATCCACCTCTTTGCTGGATGCTCTTGCTTCCTGTTACCTTCTTCCTATCTGTTCGAAATCTTCTTCACCAGATTGTCTTCTGCTTTTCTGCACATGTACCTAAACCACCATAATCTGTTCTCTTTGATCTTTTCTGTAATTGGAGCTACTTTGGCTTCTGCTCTTATGTCCTTATTTTTTTCATCTGTCCCACAGTGTGCAACCTACCACCCATCTCAGATACTTCATTCCCATCACCTCTAGGTTCCTCAGCTGCTCTGCCTTCACTGTCCAGGTTTTTGTACCATATGGTAGTAATGGCCACACTACTTTTTTGTACACCTTACTTTTCAGTTTTGTTTGCATTCTTCTGCCATACACTACACCTGACACTTTATGCTAGTTGGCTGCATCTCCTGTGATTCTAGCTTTGAAACATTGCATTTATTGCATATACATGTTCATTAATGGGTGAGGTTGAACCAGTGGCTGATTCACATACCATTCTTTTAGAGAGGAGAGGGGCTCCTCTTGCACTGCTTAATCAATAATACTACAAGAACTGGAGGATCAGAGTTTGGGTGGCTGTCTCCTGAGAGGAGAAGTTGTTTAATATGAAGACAGATGTTCCAGTACACCTACCTCACTGTGAGATCATTTCTGTAGTTGATTTTCCACTGGAGTGCATAGTCCTAATGGTCTAATGACCATCCTATTGAGTGGTAGTTAAGTTGTACTGCTGAAGGAAGTCAGAGTCTATAGGGATGATGAATGAAGGAGTTTGTCAGATTATATTTATTTGTTTAACATCCAAGATATTATCAAATGCAGGGATACCCAAAGACAGTATGGAGGTTTAGCCATGAATGATGAAGATATTTAATATCAGAAAGGAAAAATAAATGAGCTGGACAAGAAATCTGTATTATTTATTTATTTATTGACATTTGTTTACCAGGATAGTCTAACTAATTAATATATACCCATTTTCAGCAGAGGCCAGTGGAGAAAAGTTCCAGAGGGTTAAATAACATCAAATAAAACACTAGTACAAATATAATTCAAAAACATATATATATATATATATATATATATATATATATATATATATATATATATACATACATACAGTTTGATAGTGGAATATATATGATACAATAAAGCATGAGGAGACAACAGTGATGCAGTGATATAAAAATAAAAAAAAATAATAAAAAAATTATGATTAAATATGACAGCCAAGGTATAGAACTATAGTCTATTATGCAATGAAATAAAAATAAAAAGATACATGTCCACCCTAAGACTGGGAAGAGATCAGCTGTTGAAAGGTACAGATAGATAGAATGATGAGAAGTTAGAAAGAATTAAAGTATTTATTATTATTATAGAGCATACAGGTGAGAGGCATGGGCATAGCCATGAGTTACTGAGAAATTATTTGAGAGAGGACTTAAATACAAGGAGCTTAGATATAGTTCTGACTGAATTTAAGATAAAGTTCCATAGTTTGGATATGCAATATGAGTATAAACTGTGACCCATAATGTTTTTTATTTATAATAAATTTCAATCGGATTTTTGTCTTGAGAATGCAAAGGGTAATTTGGAAGATATTGATTTAGTACTGAGGAGATACAAGGGCAGGTAGAGTTGTTATATAATATTTTATGGGTTAGAGGAAGTTAGTTATGGGCTAGTTAATGTGGGAGTTCTAACCAGATGAGAGCAGGTAACACAGAGCAGTGATGAGCTTTATGTAGAAGGTTAGCTGTAAATGTAGCTATCTTATTGCAGCATACTCAAGTTGTGTTTTAAGAGATGTCTGAATGTTAGTCAATAGGGTGAGCCATAGAGAAAAGAGGATAAAAGATAAGTGTTGGCTAGGGTGATTCTACTACAAACAGTATAGATTTTGTTTGCTGTATATATTAACATAGCTTTTGAAGTGTTATTTTTATACCATCTTTTATGTGAAGACCAAACTTTATATTGTCATCTATGATGACTGAAAGCAATTTAGTAACTACTTCTATAGCTGTTTTATTTAGAGAGGAATGTGGAAGTTGCATTGGAATGGTACTTTGGAAAATAATAGTAGTTTAGTCATTTTGGGATTAAGTAAAAATTGGTTTTGATGTAGTCACAGTGCGAGTTGAAGGTATTACGTGTTACGCACACTGTCCCTAACAAATAGCACTGATTACATAAATGGCATCTCTGTCAGGTGAGAGCTGACTGACTGGAAAAGTGATAGAGGGGTCATGTTATTTAAATATGTTATGTTTAAATAGTATAGTAATTAAGTCGTAAGAAAGTCCTATATTGCTCAGCTTATAAACAAAGGGATTGTATCTACATCTAGGGATGTCTTTGTCCTGCCCTTTACTCAGTCCTTATTAGACCAGTCATAGAATATAATGCCACCTTTGGCATGTATCTGTCCAGACACATGCAACAAAAAGAAAGCCCACAGAGATATATTAATAAAAGGATATAAGGCCTAAAAAACATGTGCTACATGGAACGACTCAAAGCCCTGTCACTATATCGCAGCATCTTCTGCAGCACTACAAGATTCAGGAACAGTTTCTACCCTACAGTGATTAGACTTCTGAACTCGGGCACTAGTCCCAGGGGTCTGGACACATAATAAGTCAATTTTTATTTATTTGTACAATATATGCATCATATATTCCAAGTAAGTGCAATGTTTATTTATTATATCCATAGTCTTTATTATATAACCCACTCAATGCAATGTTAGAGAAATAAATTAGGCATTGTGTAATCTGTAGTGTGTTTTTATTACTTTAAATAGGCTAGTTAATTTAACTCAGGGGAGGGTATTCTTTTCGTATATGAGTGTTGGTAAATGCATCTGCTCTTTCTTGCATGTTTTGGGAATAGTATCGTATTTGTTAGTTATGTTTATTCCTCTACTTGCATGTGTTGGTTACAGTTTCCTTTGTAATCTCAAGAATTGAGCTAATGCACAAAATTTAATTTAGGCTACACGTGTTTAGTTATAAATGACAATAAAGTTTACTTTGATTTTGACTTTGATTTTACAATACTTGTTATCCTACAGACTGCTAAGATGTGACTTGTCTCTGGCATAGAAGGCATCCTCAGATACAATACTGATTGATTTACTGCAAATCAGCAAATCAAATGACATTAAAAGTATTTGGTCAGGGGAGCTAAACCTCCTTCCACAACATCAGCAGAATGATTTGGAAGAACAGGGTATTTCACAGAGGATGCCACTGCTCTGGAATAGACTCCATATCCACATACAACAAAGCTCATCCCTGTTCATACTCAAGTACAACATGAATCTGTGGATGGGAAACAAAAGAAATTACACTATTGCTTATCCCTGTACTACCAATGGACAGAGGCAGCTCCTAAATGCTTTAACCCATGCGTGTTTACAAGTCTTTCAAGACGTGCTGCTATGAAATAAGATCTAGCCATCAGTGAGGGACTGTACAACAAAGTAGATCATTGGTAATATCCCCTAGCCTGAAACAAACATCAGATTCAACTGGACCATATTGTCCTATGAAGAAACAATGTCTGAATAGTAATTTGCACCTTTATAGTCAATGTTCCATTATATGATAGCAAAACCGAATTAACTGACAGCAGAATCCTGAAATGTCTTATTGGAGTATTAAATGACAAATGATTGATAGACTTTGCACACATTATTCATTGTAAAGAAATAATGAAAATTTCCCCTGACATAACATTCATACTGGAATCATCTTCAATTCTTGAGTTTATGAACTCTGCATCATTGATTGCAAACTTTGTGCAATAGTCTAAAGTAGTGACCAATAGTGTCATGGCGGTCTCTTTTTCAAATAACTATATGAGGAAATGTTCTTATGTTAGATCACTGGAAAAAATATGTCTTTTTCTTAGAAATATATATTGTTTGTTTGTGTCTTTCGGCTTTTCCAGGTTAGGGGTCGCCATAGCGGAACTCTGTTCCGCTAATGATTGGCAGGAGAGTTTTACGTGCTGGCTTGCCAGGCCTAACGCACAACCTTCAACAAAGGAAAGCCCATTCATGCATGCCGCCACACAGAAGACGTTCTAACTGAGAATCGAACAGGCAATGTCTAACTGTGAGGCGATCTTAGAAATATATATACCAACAATAAAAATACCTCTATAATTTAAATAAAGTGTAGTGTCTTCCATTAAGCATATAAAGTATCTCTCTACAAGGCAAATACAGAATGAATTATTATGAACAGCAGGTAGACATTGACAGAGCAAACACAGCTGTATGAACGAAAAGTGGGTGTGCCTGTAGAAAAGGTGTGTCGCAGTGTTACTATTCTTTTCTTCTGCGGTATCTTTCCTACCACAACCGCTGAGATAAAGATCAAGAAGCACTACATCACTTAGGAAATGAAGAAAGAGAAAAGAAAAAATATAGGATTTTTTTTTGTATCAAAGAGATATTCCAGAAGTTATGAGCATGGCAATTCCTAAGTAATATGCAGAATAATAGGTGGATTTCCTCATTAAACTGCTCAACTTTTCTTACCAAAAAAAAAAAAAAATCGAAAGACTCTAGTGGTAGAAATATTCAAATGTTTTTCTCTGCATTTTGCAACACATGGTCATTCCAGCTGTAAAGCACACAAGAAAAAAAAATGCATTTTTGTATGTTGCCTAAAAAAGGGAAATCACATACCTTATTTCACAAATTCCACAGCAGGCATACCAAAACAAATGCACATACATGCAAACACATAAACATACATACACTCACTCACACACACACACACACACACACACACACACACACACACACACACACACACACACACACACACACACGCTCTCTCACACACACACACACACACACACACACACACACACACACACACACACACACACACACACACACACACACACACACAAACACTTGTACACATGACCTTAGCTCTCAATCTCCAAAATGAGGAACACTAGCCCTCACAATGTGGAACAAATGGGCAAAATGTGGAACAAATACTAATGGCTCACTAACAACTTCAACTAGGAAGGCTGTAGGATGGTTAAATATGCTGGTTTTACTTATAAAGAAGATCTTTTAATGAATTAATATGATTCATTTCTATTTACCATGGATTTCACTTAAAAAAATTCCTAACACTGAATGTGTGACAGGGTCTTTCATTGTGGAACACTGAGGAACTTTAAGGAACATGAACTTTTTAAGACCCCAAATGAGGTACGTCCCTCTTAATGAGGTACGCTTCAGAGGTATGCACATGACTGCATCTCAAGAAAAAGCTGGCAATCGAATGTATATAAGTTATATGGTTTTAATGGATATTTCCTTCTGGTTTTTAATGAGTTCTGGCTAGCTCTTGCTAAATTAGTTGTTGGAGTACATAAATAAAGAAAATAATGCATTTTCTTGTCTGGAAATCATGTGAATCAGATTTCCATTTTGTGTCAAGAAATAAGTATCGCAATGCATTTCAGTGCAACTCCCAGATTAAAAGGGGTCTCAACAATCAGAAAGTGCATAAAGCAATTCTACTTATCATTTTGCAAGAAATCAAAACAGTCGGAGTGGACAGTGCAAATGTTTTTTTCCAAAAGGATGGCTTTAGATAAAAAATAATTCTAAAAGACAACTAAATAAATTGTAAACTGAGTTATTGGAGCTGTCATGACAGCACTTTAATACTGTCCAATGCTCAACTGTGTTGCACTTTAATTTACTTTCACACACAATTTACAAACTGTCCATTGCCAGTAGTATAATTGCTACAGGTATGGATTTTTTTCATGTCTGTTTTAATCTTTTGTGTTGACTAGGTAAGCCATCTGTGCAAACCGTCCCTTTTTAAAGGTGACCGGGGCCCTCTTACTGGTTATGTGCCTTTCTCGGATTCACACAGTAGGCCAGAGAAAGAATCAAGCCCTGGGCAAAGCTGATAGCATTATTCCTCTGTGCTACGAGATTGTCTCAGAAAAAGTTAGAAGAAGTGAGGAAATTAAAGCCATGTCTAAAATGGGATGCAAGATACCTACCCACACAAACATGAGGAGTTATTTGTCATTGAACCACCTTACTTCATAAAAGATGCTTTACAGTCATACAGACTCAATTCTGAAGTTTTGATTAAGTGGTTCAATGATTTAAGCAGACTTAAGTAACTTTACACTTATTTATTACTTCCTGCATAACAGATGTGTCACTTCAGATGGATAAGTTGATAAACATGAAATAAAAATATTTATATGTAAGTATGATAATTGTTTCATAAGAACCACATCTTGCTTAGCTGATATAAAACTAAGTATTTGCTACATCACATAGCTGAATTACAAATAATGATAGCTAATATGTACAGTATACATGAGTAGTTCTACAATAAACAAAAAGAAAACACGCTGCCAGGTAAAGCGCTCTCCTCAAAAGCATCAAACCAGCAAAAAAAGAGAGAGGATGAAGAGTGCACCACGAGCTGAAGTTAAAATGTCAAACAAATCCAAAAAGGTCTTTGTGTGAATAAAATCCTCGTTTATTACGAACAGTAAAACTGCAGCAAATGATAAAAGTAAGCGCTTTCGCGTTGATACCCAACGCTTCATCAGACATAAAAAAGTGCTGAATCTAACTCTTTTTAAACACCCATTATCATGATGTCATAATTGCCTTAAAGAGACAAACATATCTAAATGCATAAGTATAAAATACAACATAAGTTAAAATTTCTAGCATCTAAGAATAAAAAGACATATTACTACAAGAAGCATATGAATTGACACTAATGTTTCAAAGGTCTTGAGGCTAGAAAAGGCTTGATCGAAAGCCTTTCATTAAGCCCAAATTTATGGGCTTGTAGTTTAACAATCCATTTGCCTTCTCTTTCTTCAACTCTATTTTTAGCGTTGCCAAGTCTTCCATCAATGTTCACCAATTCAAGAACAAGGAATTTAAATGTGTGATTTTCACCTAAGTCCACTACATGTTTGGCTAAGGCATTCAATATGTTATTTCTAGATATTGCATAAATGTGCTCCCTAATGCGTTCTCTTAAAGACCTGGTAGTCATACCTACGTAAAACTTCCTGCATATTTGGCACTCAGCTAAGTAAACCAAATTAGTGGATTTGCAACTCGCATGGTGTTTAAAAATATAATTTCTATGTGTATCAGGATGTGTATATTTGTTAGTATTAGCTACATATCTACATTGGTTACAAGATGAACAAGCAAAGGTGCCACATTGTGTGCTCATCCACTCTTTGACATGGGGTTTGTCATAGCAGAGTAACCTATTCAGTGAAAGCATGTTCTTGTAGGCTACTCGAGGTGTGCTATCGACTAGAGATCTTATGTCGTCATCTATCATGAGAAGATTCCAATGTTTGTTAAAGATCTTTAAAATATGCTTATTCCTGTTGGTGTAGGGAATGACAATCCTATTAGTATTGGGCCTAGATGCTCGTGTAAATTGTGAGCGCTGAGTTATGTGTCTTTTGATAATAGGTGCAGCTTCATTATCTCTCTTGATGTCACATTCAGAAATGGCTTTAAATACAGAATTTTTGTTGTAGCCCCTGGATACAAAATGATTTGCCAAATCAGATTTCTGTTGTTGATATGCTCCATGTGTAGAAGTTAATCTAGAGGCTCTCATAGCTTGATTCTGAACGATGTTCCTATAAATGTGTTGGGGATGCATGCTGTCTCTATGGAGTAGGTTGTTCCTCCAGCAATTCTTCCTGAAAAGTTCAGTGTCAAAGCCATGACCACTCCTGAATACACTCACATCTAAGAAATCTACATGTTCATGAGAATAAGTGTGGTCAAATTTCAAAAAATCAGTAGTGGCATTGAGATAGTTAATAAAATCAGAAAGATGGTCTACTGTTCCTCCCCATAAAAGGAACACGTCATCTACAAACCTGTTGTAAAATAACAATGAATCAAAAAAGCCAGAATTCTGATTAAACACAAATAACTGTTCCCAATGTGCCAACACTAAATTCGCATATGCGTTGGCACATGGGGTGCCCATCGCTACACCTTTGACTTGTAGATGGTAGGTATTCTCATAACATAATACATTGTTCTCAAGAATGATTTCAAGTAGGGACACACATCTATCCACCATGTAAGATGTAAGATTACTTTGTGTTAAAACTGCTCTAATATATTCTAAACCTATATCATTAGGAATTGAAGTGAACAATGATTTGACATCCAAAGATACTAATATACAATTATCATTGGAAGGAAAAGACTGATCAAAACTTGCTAAATTCTCTAGGAAGTTAGTAGTATCCTTCAAGATATGCTTGACTTCTAAGACAATAGGTTTCAAAATCTTATCGAGATAGATAGAAAGAGGCTCAGTCAGCCAGCCTCGACTAGATACTATTGGACGCAAAGGTGGATTTGTTGCGTTCTTGTGTATTTTAGGAAGGCCTCTAAAAGATGGTACTAAAGGCTTGTCAACAAGTAAATATGAATATAAATCATTGTCAATTACATTGGTTAACATTAAATCATATAACATAGCATGAACATTCTTAATGAGACTATTTAAACTGTATTTAGGTATAGGTGAATATGTCTCAGTGTCAGAAAGCATAGCACTCATCTTCTCATTGTATACAGAACTGTCCATTACAACGACAGCTCCACCTTTGTCCGCTTGTCTAATGGCAATGACATCATTGCATCTTAGACTATCTAGTGCTCGTTTCTCATGGTATGTCAAATTTATAAAATGAGGTTTAGCTTTATTGTCATTATAAAGTTTGAACAAATCATCCTCCACAGCTTGTTCGAAGGCATCCAAAAGTGGATGTGAATGAGGAACAAACGTGGAGGGCTTCCTGAACACAGTGTGGTTGTTCACAGATTGCTCATCCTGTTTGCCATATAACAGTTTGAGAGCCAGATTTCTTGTAAACATTTTGACGTCCACAATGATGTCAGTGACGTCATTGCTGTGTGAAGGAATGAAACCCAAACCCTTATTAAGAACTGATAGTTCAAACACACTCAAATCATAGTTAGATATATTCACTACCAAATTATCTGGGTAAAAAGTCTCAGAGGCTAAAATATTATCATTCATGTTTTCGGTCGCCATACCTTCTTGGTCAGAGGCGCGTTGTCCTCCATGAACTTCCTTTTGTGTGTTTTCGTCAATGGAGACCAAGTTCTCTTTTCCTGAGGTCTGAAGGGTAAAGGAAAAGAAGGAAGACCTTCTCCCAATGCGAATAGCTCTTCTTCTGCTTGGGTAACAAAGGAATCAATGCAGAGTTGTTTGTTCCGCATTTCGCTCACTTTAGGTCTCACAGAAATAGCCTTATCAGTACGTGACACTGTTTCTGAGCCAGAATCGATATGTACTTGTGCCTGTGTGATGACCACATGAGAAAGTGGCGTTGTAGCCTTGTTGGACTCATCATTTTTATCGCCTAGTATCTCCGTAGTAGCAACCATGGCAGAATCCAAGTGTATGGCTTCATCTGCTGACGTCAGCGAGGTGGGAGTAGTAGATTGAATGACACATGGCTCGTCTGTAGTAACAGGAGGTTGGCGCAAGTTTTTTACGAATTTGTTGGCGTTATTAAATCTTGTGTCGCTATTATCTTTTGGCCATGAGAAAACCTGGGACTTGCTAAAATCTAAAAAATCCCTCTGTAGCTTGCATTTCTTGTCACGCAAGCATTTAATATCTAAGGAGGATAACATATGCTTCAGATCGTTGAGCACAATATTATATTGCTCACTGTTTAGTAAGCCAATTAATTCTGTATAAATAGTTCCAATATCAATCTTCAATTCACTGATAGAAATGTCATAGTGCTCAATCAAAATGTGTAGATAGGAAAAGCTAGTGTCAATGTTGCACTTTTGCCATTTCGCCAAGAGTCTGGGTTGAGAATCGCCGAAAGTTGGCATTTTGAGAATCCTCAAACCTCGTGGCACTAATTTAAACTTCAAACACGCTTCCATGTGAAGTTTCTGCCACTGAATGGTGCGCAGTTTGTAGAGCTTGTTCTCTAAGTTCCTAGTCATCATCGTTATATCCATATTGTTCTTGAAAGAATGTACATCATCTCCGGAGGCATTTAGGTCGGAAGTAGTTAGTTTGAGTAATGGGTTGATACTGAAATCAACTAGTCCATCCAAATCAAACATTTTCTCAGCTTCTTGGTTAGGTAAAGGTAAGCTGGATTTAGCAGCCATGTCCTGGCAGTGATGAATAAGTAAGACTACAATAAACAAAAAGAAAACACGCTGTGTTGCACTTCGATTTACTTTCACACACAATTTACAAACTGTCCATTGCCAGTAGTATAATTGCTACAGATATGGATTTTTTTCATGTCTGTTTTAATCTTTTGTGTTGACTAGGTAAGCCATCTGTGCAAACCGTCCCTTTTTAAAGGTGACCGGGGGCCTCTTACTGGTTATGTGCCTTTGTCGGATTCACACAGTAGGCCAGAGAAAGAATCAAGCCCTGGGCAAAGCTGATAGCATTATTCCTCTGTGCTACGAGATTGTCTCAGAAGAAGTGAGGAAATTAAAGCCATGTCTAAAATGGGATGCAAGATACCTACCCACACAAACATGAGGAGTTATTTGTCATTGAACCACCTTACTTCATAAAAGATGCTTTACAGTCATACAGACTCAATTCTGAAGTTTTGATTAAGTGGTTCAATGATTTAAGCAGACTTAAGTAACTTTACACTTATTTATTACTTCCTGCATAACAGATGTGTCACTTCATATGGATAAGTTGATAAACATGAAATAAAAATATTTATATGTAAGTATGATAATTGTTTCATAAGAATGAAGCATTAACCACATCTTGCTTAGCTGATATAAAACTAAGTATTTGCTACATCACATAGCTGAATTACAAATAATGATAGCTAATATGTACAGTATACATGAGTAGTTACACATTAAACCTTTGCAAAATAAATAAGTCAGCATACATTGCATGGTAACCTATTTTCACACAGCAAACCCCCTTGCACTCCTAATAATAGGAAAGGATTCCACACCACACATCTTTCTGTCTCTCTTGGCTGTACTACACCTGTCTTTTGGCCTTATACTTTTGTGCATCTAGGGTATGCAATTGATGCATACAATGTTTGAGTTATATGTTTAAGACAAGATACGGTGAGTCCCAGAACTCTGAGAAATTAAGTGCAGGTTAAGGAAAATGGGTCCAAAATTATTGTATTTTATAAAATTTCCCTTTCTCTGATTTACAACAATCTTTGAGTTACTGTTGGGGGACGGGGTGTAATTCCACACATCGGGGTACAGCAAGGTTAGCCCTCCTGAGAACAATGTTTTTAATGTGCAACAGCAAATTTTGCTTTTTTCTGTTACGTGTGCAAAATGATATTAAATTTTACGTATAGAGCATGATGTGACATGTTTATTCTTTTAGCTTTTGTGTTGAGCTGTACCAAATAAGATGGTTTTCTCTAGATAGAAATAAACAAACAGCTTTTTTTCTATGTCATATTAAAACTTTTCACTCTGTCTGACAGGGGAATACAAAGCATAGAATTTAAATAAAAGCAAACTAGACCTCCTAAAGTATGTAATGTACTTACCCAGTCTTTTATTGGAATGTTATTGAAATAGTTGCATAGGACCATTTTATGATACACTTGCAAACAGCACATGAATATATTCTAGTTCAAAGTTACATTCATTGTTACAGCTAGAAGTTTGTCGGTGGTTTAGTTGACAACACACTAACATTAGAAGCATTAATATCCTTTGCAAATCAGAGAAATATCAACATCTTGACAATGGTAGTAGATGCCAACAAGGCTTTTGGTAGGGTCAATCTTGAATTCTTGCTGCAAACATTACCTCACTTTGACATACCTAAAAATTTTATACAGATCATTCAAATTCTCTATAGTAATCCATATACATCCCTATATATAAACAAAACATGGTCCAACAGAATTTCGATAAAAAATGGAACAAGACAGGGCTGCCCGCTATCACCCTTTCTTTTCAACCTATACCTAGAACCCCTATTGCTATATATTAAACAAAATGCATATCATAACCCCCCTCAATACATAACTGCAAAGTTTATCTCTCAGCATTTGCAGACGATTTAAACATTTACTTTACTACACCAAGTTCAGACATGACCAAAATAATAAACACAATTGAACAATTCTCATACATGTCGAACTACAAATGAAACCTTAATAAAACTAATATATTCCCCTTAAGGTCACCTAGACTCATTTCCCTAATACCTCTCTTAGACAAAATAAAAATAAAAGAAGAAACCAAATACCTGGGGATTACTTACTTTCAGAATAACAAGGAATTCTACCAACATAACGTAACTCTTAAATGGCAAAACATAACACAAGCTTGTACAAGATGGAATAACCTTAAGCTACCGTTTTTGTCTAAAGTATCAAAAATTAAAGTGAATATACTACCTAGATTAATATATCTATTTATGACATCTCGGATAACTATACATAATAAATTCTTCAAACAAATTCATACCTTTCTAGCAAAATTTGTATGGGAACCTAAAAAGACCAGAATCTCCCGTCAAAAACTAACACATCCCAAGAACAAAGGGGGTCTGAACTTGCCAGATCTCAAAATCTACTACTCTATTATCAACACTAGTAGAATACTGAGAATAGCAGAGTATGACCCCTCGCCAAAGACTGATTCACCGTAAAAACACTAGACATCAATCCCAAAGCGCTTCTCTTCTTAAATAAAAAAGATTTACAAGCCTATAACATAACAGAGCCACTAAAACATTCTATAAATATAACACAAAAATGTTTTCACTCCTTAAACCTTGGACAAGCTATGTTAATACTACAACCCTTCCAGAAAAATCCTAACTTAAAATAAATAACAAGATGCTAAACCTAGACTCCTTCCCTCGGTTAAAGCATAAGAGAATCCAAGATATCTACCCATTCCTCAATAGCACAATTCATGAATTAAGAAGTAATATAAACTTACCTAA
Organism: Protopterus annectens; assembly: GCF_019279795.1. NCBI lineage: Eukaryota > Metazoa > Chordata > Ceratodontiformes > Protopteridae > Protopterus > Protopterus annectens. The sequence goes on from NC_056728.1 coordinate 1,033,591,857, forward strand.
TGTATATATAATAATTTTAAGACAAATCAAATAGGTGTGTTCCAGTTACCTCCAAAACCTTACCATACTCAAAAGTGACATTGAAAACTGTACCCTACTTTGAAAGACTATGTTAATGTCAAAGAAAATAATAACAAACTCATATAAAATGATAGGGGAAATCAAATTCCAGAAAGACCTTCTCTTCTCTAATTATTGGAGAATATTAAAACCTGATATGGATGACCAGCAAATAGAAAAGGCAATCAACTTAACATTGAAAACTGTTCCACTTAAAAAACTCTCTTACACGCAACTCATGATTAATAATAACACTTATTTCACCCCAGCAATTCTTCACAAATTCAATGCAACTAAGTCCCCATACTGTCCACACTGTAAAGACAAGATTGCAGACCTAATACATATATTCTGGAGTTATAAATGCATCTTCAAGCTTAGGAATTCCCTTAAGTTACAACTGCAATTAATGGGGTATCAAGCATCAACACTAACATGGGAATTTACTCTTTTACATATCTTCCCGGCCAACATCTCCTGGAAAACAAGCTAACCCACTTATTACGATTTTCTTATTAATGAAGCTATGTATAGCTCACAAATGGTTAGATCCTGTAAGCATCTCTTGGGAGGAATTCAAGAAATCTGCTATTAAACATCTACTAGCACATAAAATAGTATTGGACAAAGGAAACAAAAATATAAAAGCCCGAGCAATCCGAGAACAGTCCTATAACATCTTATTAGCATAAAGCACCAGGTACACCATATCTTAAATGGACTGGAAGTATTCCCACAAGGACACAGCTTAACTATGGACGAAGTATCATTTTTGTATGTGCTGTTTTTAGAGTAACAAAATTAATTGGGAAAGCATCTTTGTATATATTGTAATTAGGTATGTTGTATGGCCTACATGTTTCTACTTTATCCAGAATGTATAACATGCAAATATGGTAATTTTGTAAATATGGAATGGTTATGGTTTTTGCAAATGTAAATTGAAAATAAAAATTATTGAAAAAAAAAAGTTAATTGGTGGTTTACACTGACGAATGCCTTCCTTTCATCCTGTATTGATGTTAGTTCAGGTAGAGGCAAAATATTCACAAAGAGTAGGTGCTTTTTAATAAAATGATCTTAAAACAGATCAATGAAAAATATATGAATTAACTGTTTCAGTCTGTACATATGAATATATTCTTTCCACTACATATTGTTTTACTTTTAAACCTAGAATTTGGCTACTTATTGGGAATTTCCAGACTTGACAAAACCAATCATGAAAGTGTGAAAATGTAAGTGTGGTTTAATACAAATAACAGCAAACTTCAAAAACTACCATTACACATTTAAAGACTTTTTCTGGGGGCAAGTCTCCATTCATCTGTTCTTATTCTCAGACATAATTTTGAAAAAAATCTCACATTTATATATTTTATATATTTTTTTCATTTAAGCATTTTACTAATTTATTATTATCTACTTATAACTTTTATTCCAAAATTTCCTTCTTCACAGAATCAGGGAATACAAGTGATTATATCATGTTCACCTTACTTTGTTTCTTTACTTCATATAATTTACTTATCTTAATAAGATTCCCTCTCTAACTCCATATTATTCTGAAAAAAAATCCTTAAATTATCCAGACCCTCAAGCAGAAAATATACCCCTGATAGTTACTTAATAATACATTTCTGATCATTCCTACTTTCATAATGAATGACATTTTAAAACGGTCTCCAGTTTCCTTGCCTCTCTCATTGTAATGAACACCTGTCTCCATGTGCCTTTTCTTATACCAAAATCATTACTCTTCATTTGACCATAATGTGCAGCATTCATTATTAACTCATTTGAGCTTGTAAGCTTCTCCCAGTATCATCTCATGTGCTCATTGTTCTTTTCACTGAAAGATAAAACTGAGAAGGCCCTCCCTTAGACTTTTAAAGCTTGAGTTAGCTTCTGTATTACATCATCCCAATTACTTAGTACATACTACAATATTCAGCATATTAATCTCTTATTTCCTTCTTATTTTTAAAATCTGTAACATCTTTGAATAGACTACCAATCACTGAAGAGCTTAGGAACTGCTTCTCAGGAATTAGCTTGTGATCCGTGCCTCCATTTTGCTCCTGATAAGAGAAGGAGTAGAGAGACATTATTTTCTATCATTCCTAGAGATTACCAATCACTGGAAATCTTGAAAACTGCTTCTTAGCAGCGAGCTTAAGGTTAATGCCACTGCTTTGCTCCCAACGAGAGAAGGAACACAGAATAGGTTCATAGGTTCATAGGTTCATACTAGGCTATCTGCCTGAGGGCATTTACAAGCCTAGCCCATCGTTTTGTGGCTTACGCCACCCCTTTAGTATGGGGAACTATACCCATTATTTTGCTGTGCCTCTGTCGAGCAGTGACACTGAGGTAATCCCTGGGGTATATCTGCGATCTCCCATCCATTGGTCAAGATTTCTCTTGAACAAGGCCAGCGAGGTGCTCTGCCTCACATGTACCGGGATTTTGTTCCACAGCATAGGGAGTCTTTGGGTGATGAATCTATCCCTCCAGCACATCCTATTAATAGCCGTGTCGAGGTTTAAGTCTCCCGCCCTTGTGGCTCTGATGGATCTAGATTTTTTGAGGTGAAGCATATTCATCAAATCTGGGTTTGACATGGCCTTGTATGTTAGGCAAAGGTCACCTCTGAGCAAGCGGTAAGCGACTGAATAGAGCTGGAGTTCTTTCAGTCGGGCAGCATAGGATAGATTTTTGAGACCCTTTATCCTTTTGGTGAGGAACTTTTGTGGCCTCTCCAGCTGCTGCAAGTGTCGGGTCAGATACATTCCGAATGGGGCATTGTACTCAATCATTGGTCTCATTAGTGATGAGTAAAGGGAGACTATAACCTCCCTTGATCTAGATGAGAATCCCTTCATGATAAGGTGGGCAATGTAGAAGGTCTTCCTAACTACTTTAGCTACATGGGTGTTGAATGACAGACTACTATCAACCTGGGTCCCCAGGTCCCTGATAACTTCTTCTGTGCTCAGTGGATTGCCACCTATTTGGTAGCTAGGGGTAACCTTTTTTTTCCCGAAGGGTATGACTATGCATTTTTTGGCATTTAACTTTAGGCCGTGGCTCTGGCACCAGTTGTCCGTTTCTGTGAGACCCTTCTGAAGGATATCTGTGTCAGATGTGTTTTCTACTATGGCGCCCAGTTTGCAGTCATCTGCAAACTTTGTCAGCCATAACCCTCCTGTGTTTGCTTGTACTTCGGAAAAGTAGATGCCAAACAAGAGTGGGCCCAGGACTGAGCCCTGTGGGACACCACTTGTGACAGGCTTTGAGTCTGACATGGCGCCAGCAACTCTGGCCCTGTGGGTTCTGTCACTCAGCCAGTTTGCAACCCATCTTGTGATGTATGGGTTAACATTTAAGCTGATGAGTTTTTCAATGCTACCCGAGTGGGGTATTGTATCGAAGGCCTTAGCCAGATCGAGGTAGGCTGTATGGACTGCCTTTCCCTCATCAATGGCTTTGGTGACTGTTTCGAAAAAGTCAACCAAGTTTAAAAGGCATGATCTGCCTTTGACAAAGCCAAACTGGGTTGGATCCAAAGTCTGCAAATTCCCTATGTCTTTATTTATGAGGTCCATTATGATCCTCTCCATGGCTTTGCAGATAAGGCTTGTCAAGCTAATGGGCGGTAATTTCCAGGGTCGGTGGAGGCACCGCCTTTGTGAAGTGGGACCACAGTTGCAGTGCGCCACTCCTGGAGTGCGTATCCAGAGGTAAGACTTTGATTAAACAGCTGTCCTAGCTGTGGGTTTAATTCCTCATTGAGTTAAGTGGAGCACACAGCCGGGGACACCATCAGGTCCCATGGATGCTGTGTTTTTGCTTTGGAGAGAGCAGTTCTCACTTGGGCGCTGGAGATGTTTGGGGGCTGCAATCGTTTGGTATAGATATCTCTCCTTTTTGGGGGAGGGAGAAGTTTGCACTGAACCTGTCAGCCAGTATGTTGGCAATGTCTGTAGGATCAGTAATCTTCACATCATTTTGAACTAGTTCTGAGCATATCTGGGAGTTTCCTCCTAGGTTTCTAACATAGCTAAAGAAGGCCTTATGATTGTCTTTTGAGTCTTTAGCTATTTTTCTCTCGAAATTTGCTTTGGATGATTTTATGAGAGCTCTTAGTTTTTACTTATAGTGATCAAGGGTGTCTTACCTTTTAAGGATTTTGCTCTATCTTGTAGTAGCTTCCTCCTTTTGTTGTAGAGTTTGTTTATGGCTGGGGTCCACCAGACTGGACGCTTGCCTTTGGTACAAAGAGTCTTTGTTTTGCTTGGGATTGCCTTATCCATGCAGTCCTGCAGGTGCTGGTAGAAGGCATTTGTAAGTGATTCAGTGGCTTGAGTACTGTTTTCCGCCGGCTCGGGGCCTTAAAGGAGACCACACTAGTCTTTAGAAGTGTGAAGTCGGCTTTTGAGAAGTTCTTTACTGTGGTCTTTTTATTTCAGGTGGGGTGGGATGAGCACCTGCAGCGAGATTAGTTTCTGATCTGATCTCACCAGTGAGGGGTATACTTTCGGTGTTGAACATTGTGCTCCCATGTTCGTGATGATGAGATCAAGTATGTTATCTCCTCTTGTGGGGATGGTGACTAGTTGTTCCATGGCATTTGAGTTTATGAATTCCAGGAACTTTTGGGCTAGGGTGTTTGGGCTTGAGTAGTGTTCCCAGTCTATATTTGGGTAATTGAAGTCACCTAGTATGATGGTGTTTGGTGATACATTTATCCCCTCTAGTGTTTTCAGGAAGGCCATGTGAGGTTCCTGAGTTTGTGAGGGTGGCCTGTAACATGCTACAATTTGCAGAGCAGTCTTGCCTACGGTTAATTGCACCTGGATGGTCTCCGATGCATCATGCATTGCCACCAGTCTTGAGGTGTGGGTGTCCTTGATGAATATGGATACCCCCCCTCCTTTCTTGGTATTTTCCTGATTTTGGGGCGGAACGCATGATATGAGGTAAAACCTGATAGCTGGGGTGCTCTCAGGAGCCTTGAACCAGGTTTCTGTCACAGCACAGACATCGATGTTCTCCTTACTGAGAAGGGCCTCGAGTGCGTGCATTTTGAGATTTAGACTTCTGGCATTGAGCAGCATTACCCTTAGTTTTTTCCTTTTTGTGTTCTAGGGTGGTAGGTTTAGAATTTGAGCCTTGCCTAAAAGGCACTATGGGGTGGCAAGAGCCTTTGCCAATATCCGGAATCCCAGGGGTGACAGGTGCAAGCCGTCCCTTGAAGCAGCGTGGCTTGTCCAGCATGTCATCCCAGGCAGACAGATACTGGATCCCCTTTGAATGACACCAGTGTTTAAGCCAATTGTTAAAGCTGATCATCTTATCTCTGTATTGTGGCATCATTCTTGGTGAAGGTAGGATACTGCTCAAGGTCAGGGTCATACCTGCCTGGGCTACATAATCAGAGAGCTCCTCAATGTCTCTTCATGTAGTCCAAGGAGAGTGCGTCTCAGGTCGTTTACACCAGCGTGGACAATGACTGAGTCATATTTGTACCTGCTGTTGAGAGACCTGAGTGCTTGCGTTATGTGGCGGATTCTAGCACCCGACAGACAGCTTACTGTGACCTTCTCCTTACTCAGTCTGGTGAGCGGGATGTCAGTGTGTCTGACTATGGAGTCACCAATGACTAGTGTGTCTGGCATTGTGTTTGGCCTTAAGGGCTGTGACTGTTTGACACTCTGACTGTGAGGTATATGTGTTGCAGGTGTTGTGTTCTGAGGTGGTGGTTGTTTGGGTGTCTGCTTTGGTGGCCTCTGCTGTTTTGGTAGATTTTTGATCAGAGCCTCCGAGTATGTCTTTGTGTGTTTATGTGTATGATTTGAGGTTGTAATGGTACTATGTGAGACTGGGTCTATAGTGTGTGTGGTAACCTTCTCCTCCTGACTGGTCTTGCCAGTCCTATGTTGAAGAGCTCAGCCTCCAGTTTGGCCGTATAGTTGCATCTCGCATGTATTTGTGTTTTGTGGGAGGAGGAGAGGGTTGTCTGTGTACATGAGGCAATTGTAACATTGCCTCAATATTCAGGTTCACCAGCTGAGCAGGAGAGGACACTAGCAACTGATCCCTCGACATGCGAGAAGGATAGACAAAAACTTTAAAAAGATTCCGGGGATGTGGGTGACCGAGAAATGGGGTTGCCTTTTTGGGGTGCTATCTATAAGAGTGCCGTATCAAGGTAATAAGTACTGTAGGAGCAAGTGCTAGGTTTAACAGATAGAGAATAGTCTACTTAGAGTCAAGTAGAGATGATCTTTTTAGTTATAGGATACGCTGATTAGATCAGTAGTATAGGTCGAGGAAGGTAGTTTCAAGGGAAAATTTGAAGAGTGGACTTTAGGTAGCCCGAATAGTTTAAACCTGCTTAACCAGAGCTGCCCTAGTGTGCAACAGTGGCAACTCCGCGCTAAATCGCGCTAAATCGCGCTAATGCGTGCTAAAGCGTGCTTTATAGCAGGGGGCTGGAAAAGAAGCATTGATTCCTGCTGCTGTCTGATTGGACAGTTTGCATGGGGCTTCACTAAGTGCCCTGGCTCCAGTTTTGGTGATAATGTTGTCATGGCCTTTTCGCAATTTACTTTTCAGTTGCATCTACCTGCTGAAGGTTCTATCCAGTGTATCTGTCAAGAGAAGACTAAAGCAAGTGTACTGAACTTAGCAACATCTGGGTTAAAACTAGTTATCAGGAAGCAGTAGGAATTAATGCTACACACACACACACACACACACACACACACACACACACACACACACACACACACACACACACACACACACTTTTACAGCTGCAAAACCTGTCAGGAAAAATGAATTTAGTGGAGTTTTCACGCTAATGTGGATTTGCATGCCGAAGTTAAACTAGCTGTTCTTGTTCTCTTATTGCTCTGTGTTACAGGAGTTATGCTGCTGCTGTTCTGTTGGTGCTGCCAGAACCAGAGTCATGTAGGTAAGGAGAGTTTTGTTCTTTTAGTTGCAGGAGTTATGCTGCCCCTGTGTGTGTGTGTGTGTGTGTGTGTGTGTGTGTGTGTGTGTGTGTGTGTGTGTGTGTGTGTGTGTGTGTGTGTGTGTGTGTAAAATGGCCAAGTTTGACATACTTGGTGGTTAGTGTTACTCAGGCTCAAACCAAAAGCCCAAATTCTCTACCCATACCACCACTTGTGATTCAGGGAGTTGAGTCCGTAGCTCTCGACTGTCCAGATTTTCACAGAATATTTGGCTCAAACTTTTGTTCTGGTCCTCTTAAAATTTGTGTTTTTTCTGGCAAATCAGTGAGAATTGAATTCACTAAATTATGATAGCCCTTTAAGTTTCAGTCTTCCTATCTTTCGGAAAACACATGGTAACACAACACACTTTATTTTTACATCTTTGTAAGATTATACAAGCAATATTTAAAATGTGTTGCTGGTTTAGGGCCTTTGCCCCCCCAAATAAATTTTGTCTGTTTCCAGATTTCTTGTGCTACGAAGCTGAGAGATTTAGTTGAGTGTCAAGTGAGACCTCATCCACTCCAGGAAACTGCCAAATTGAGAATGCCCCCTGAGAACTGGCCCAGTTGTTTTGGATTTGGGAACTTGTGTGTACAATGACCTAACTTTTGACCAACATGTGCTCAGAGTCATAAGAAAGTCTTTCTATATTGCATAGCTTATAAACAAATTGATTGTGACTAGATCTAAAGATGTTATTGTCCCCCTTTACAAAGCCCTCATTAGGTCAGTCAGTTTGTATAATGCTCACTTTGGCATGTATCTGTCCAGACCCATGAAAGAACTGGAATACCCAAAGAGATACCTTACTAAAAGGATATAAGTCCTAAACAATAGGTCTTGCATGGACCACCTCAAAGATTTATCACTATGCTCAGTATCCTACAGAGTGCTTAGAGGTGACATGTCTGGTGTGCAAGGCATTCTCTGACCTAATACAGATGACCTACTGAACATCAGAAAGTCAAATGGCATCATAAATACTCAGTCCAGGTATCTAAACTGAGTGTTGTGAAGAGATGGATATCTATCATAGAGGCTACTACTGTTCCAGAATAGACTATCCATTCAAGTAAAACAAAGTTCATCCCTGTCCATATTTAAATGCAACTTGGATCTAAGGATGGGGAATAGAAAACATACTCCAGGATTGCCCCTGATGTCACTAATGAATAGACACAGTACATAAATGTTGCATCCCTTGCATAGGTCCCCTCAAATTATCTACAGTATGATCACATTTATTCTCAGTAGGGCTAATATATAATTATCAGTCATTGGATAGGTAAGACCAATCAGGATATGTTAATTCAAGCACCAAAAGGGAAATTGGCTAAGCTTAAAATGTCCTGCAAGTGAACCTATGTTGTGGTAGTAAATAATTAAAAAAAATTGCCCTTTTTAGATCACTAAGTGCCCCTCTCACCCTCCACCCCCCCAGTCTTCTACAACGTCCAGCGCTTCTAACTCTCGCACCTTCCAATTGTCTCTGTAGCCAACCTGGTTGATATGGGCATCCTGAAACAGTATGTTTACTGACAACCACTACTACTTCAGCAAACTGACAAAGTGTGACAGGGATGGATTTTTATCATGTTATTAAAGGCAAAGCTCTCAGACAAATACATGCAAAGTAACATGCAGGTTGTCAGTACCCCATAACACCTCACTAAACCAATCACGCAGAGCTCAGACCAAACACGTGAACCTACATATGGTAAGGTTTAAAGGGTAACCTCCCAAAATCATTAAGGCCTTCAGAGTTTAATCTAAAAAAAAAAAAACTACCATCAGCAACCCAACAAATCACAGCACATGTACCCACCATAATACATTCATTTAAGCATCATACTGACTTCATCCAGAAGGCTATAAGACAGACCTCCACACATTTGGTTACCTTAGTCATAGGTAACTACATAGTGAGACACACAAATGCAACACTCACCAGGCTGTCCCAAGTTGAGGGGTCACTGTTATTTGCCAATCAGGTGCCATGATTCACTACAGCATGCAAGCACTCAAGTCCTTGGACATATGACACAGTCACCATACATGTGAATGTAAATGACTCAAGACCTACTTTCCTGGACTAAATGAGGACAGACAAGATGAAACTCTCAGAATATGTGTCTGAGGGAGGTATTAACATAACCTTGAGCAGTATTCTACCATCCCCAAGAATGATGCCATAATGTGAACCTTCTAGTGTCATTCAAATGGGTACAATACATACCAGATTGAGAAGAAATGGTAGTCATAACTACTTTCACAGGATGGCCTGCACCCTCCCCCCACAGATTTTGTATCCTGAATAAATATATGCCCACTTCTATAATGCCTTCTTTTGCTATGTCATTCTAATAAAGCTATCAATATAACAAAATAGAATCTGGAAAACATATAAGTGCTGCCGCTCAGTGCTAGAAGAATTAACAAAAAAACATTCCCTACAAGCACTCCTTAACTTAACAGAAAAACACAGATATATGCATCATCTCAAAAATTTTAGGCAAGCACATGCCTGGTGCCTTGCAGAGCTCTACAGTAGCAGAGAGACAAACGAGAGACATTGGAGTGATTAAGTATACTTTTTCTGCATTTTCTTGCTGCCTTTAGCAAATTCCACCTAAACTCTGATTTTCTAGTTTCTGTGATTTAAAAAGCTTGTTTCTGCTACATATTGTACTTATTTTCCTGCCTGCACTTTAACAAAGTTGTTTTTGTGTTCAAATTACCTATTTAACTGTTGTAGGCTACACACTGAAGTGTGATAGCCATTTCTGTGCATTTAAAGTGTTTTTTATTGTATCTGCTTTATTTTCGGAAAAAAACAAAAACTGTATTTGTTTTCCCACCTTTCTAAGCTAGTATAGTCCAGTTTTCAGGTTAGTGCTGAATTCAGGGCTGTGTTACAAATTTCTGTGTTTGCCCATACCTTACTTGGATAGAAGGAAGTTTCTCTGTTCAACTGTGAGAAAGGGGAGCTTTGAGCAGCCTATCTGTCCCTGGAGGAGTGGTTTCAGCCCAGAAATTAGTAGTTTATTGGCCATTTTGGGCTAATTTCTATCTCTTTCATTTTCCTGCTATAAAACCTGCATTTGCAAGGTTTTTGTCATTGTATACAGCTCAGCAAGCTCCTACCTACTGCCCTGCAGAGTTCTACAGCAGCAGAGAGACAAAAGGGAGACTTTGGAGTGATTAAGTATCATTTTTCTGCATTTTCTTGCTGCCTTTAGCTAATTCTGCCTAAAACACCAATTTTTTAGAGTTTCTGTGATTTAAAAAGCTTGTTTCAGCTACATATTGTACTTATTTTACTGCCTGCACTTTAACAAAGTCATTTTTGTGTTTAAATTACCTGTTTAACTGTTGTAGGCTACACACTCAAGTGTGATAGCCATTTCTGTGCATTTAAAGTGTTTTTTTATTGTATCTGCTTTATTTTCTGAAAAACAAAAAAACAAAAAATACTTGTTTTCCCACCTTTCTAAGCTAGTATAGTCCAGTTTTCAGGTTAGTGCAGAATTCAAAGCTGTGTTACATGTTTCTGTGTTTGCCCATACCTTACTTGGATAGAAGGACGTTTGGGAGCTTTGAGCAGCCTATCTGTCCCTGGAGGAGTAGTTTCAGCCCAGAAATTAGTAGTGTAATGGCCATTTTGGGTTAACTTCTATCTCTTTCATCTCCTGCTATAAAACCCACATTTGCAAGGTTTTGCTGCTAGTATACACCTCAGCAAGCTCATACCTGTTGCCCTGCAGAGTTCTACAGCAGCAGAGAGACAAAGAGAGACTTTGGAGTGATTAAGTATCATTTTTCTGCATTTTCTTGCTGCCTTTAGCTAATTCTGCCTAAAACACCAATTTTCTAGAGTTTCTGTGATTTAAAAAGCTTGTTTCAGCTACATATTGTACTTATTTTACTGCCTGCACTTTAACAAAGTCATTTTTGTGTTTAAATTACCTGTTTAACTGTTGTAGGCTACACACTCAAGTGTGATAGCCATTTCTGTGCATTTAAAGTGTTTTTTTTGATTGTATCTGCTTTATTTTCTGAAAAACAAACAAAAAAAATACTTGTTTTCCCACCTTTCTAAGCTAGTATAGTCCAGTTTTCAGGTTAGTGCTGAATTCAGGGCTGTGTTACAAGTTTCTGTGTTTGCCCATACCTTACTTGGATAGAAGGAAGTTTCTCTGTTCACTGTGAGAGAGGGAGCTTTGAGCAGCCTATCTGTCCCTGGAGGAGTGGTTTCAGCCCAGAAATTAGTAGTTTATTGGCCACTTTGGGCTAATTTCTATCTCTTACATTTCCTGCTATAAAACCCACATTTGCAAGGTTTTTTGCTAGTATACAGCTCAGCAAGCTCCTGCCTGGTGCCCTGCAGAGTTCTACAGCAGCAGAGAGACAAAAGAGAGACTTTGGAGTGATTAAGTATCATTTTTCTGCATTTTCTTGCTGCCTTTAGCTAATTCCACCTAAAACACCAATTTTCTAGAGTTTCTGTGATTTAAAAAGCTTGTTTCAGCTACATATTGTACTTATTTTACTGCCTGCACTTTAACAAAGTCATTTTTGTGTTTAAATTACCTGTTTAACTGTTGTAGGCTACACACTCAAGTGTGATAGCCATTTCTGTGCATTTAAAGTGTTTTTTGATTGTATCTGCTTTATTTTCTGAAAAAAACAAAAAATATATACTTGTTTTCCCACCTTTCTAAGCTAGTATAGTCCAGTTTTCAGGTTAGTGCTGAATTCAGGGCTGTGTTACAAGTTTCTGTGTTTGCCCATACCTTACTTGGATAGAAGGAAGTTTCTCTGTTCACTGTGAGAGAGGGAGCTTTGAGCAGCCTATCTGTCCCTGGAGGAGTGGTTTCAGCCCAGAAATTAGTAGTTTATTGGCCATTTTGGGCTAATTTCTATCTCTTTCATTTCCCTGCTATAAAACCTGCATTTGCAAGGTTTTTGTGCTAGTATACAGCTCAGCAAGCTCCTGCCTGGTGCCCTGCAGAGTTCTACAGCAGCAGAGAGAAAAAAGAGAGACTTTGGAGTGATTAAGTATAATTTTACTGCATTTTCTTGGTGCCTTTAGCTAATTCTGGCTAATCGCTAATTATTTAGAGTTTCTGTGATTTAAAAAGCTTGTTTCAGCTACATATTGTACTTATTTTACTGCCTGCACTTTAACAAAGTCATTTTTGTGTTTAAATTACCTGTTTAACTGTTGTAGGCTACACACTTGTGATAGCCATTTCTGTGCATTTAAAGTGTTTTTTTGATTGTATCTTCTTTATTTTCTGAAAAACAAACAAATGAAAACTACTTGTTTCCCTGCCTTTCTAAGCTAGTATAGTCCAGTTTTCAGGTTAGTGCTGAATTCAGGGCTGTGTTACAAGTTTCTGTGTTTGCCCATACCTTACTTGGATAGAAGGAAGTTTCTCTGTTCACTGTGAGAGAGGGAGCTTTGAGCAGCCAATCTGTCCCTGGAGGAGTGGTTTCAGCCCAGAAATTAGTAGTTTATTGGCCATTTTGGCTAATTTCTATCTCTTTCATTTCCCTGCTATAAAACCCACATTTGCAAGGTTTTTGTGCTAGTATACAGCTCAGCAAGCTCCTGCCTGGTGCCCTGCAGAGTTCTACAGCAGCAGAGAGACAAAAGAGAGACTTTGGAGTGATTAAGTATCATTTTTCTGCATTTTCTTGCTGCCTTTAGCTAATTCCACCTAAAACACCAATTTTCTAGAGTTTCTGTGATTTAAAAAGCTTGTTTCAGCTACATATTGTACTTATTTTACTGCCTGCACTTTAACAAAGTCATTTTTGTGTTTAAATTACCTGTTTAACTGTTGTAGGCTACACACTCAAGTGTGATAGCCATTTCTGTGCATTTAAAGTGTTTTTTTGATTGTATCTGCTTTATTTTCTGAAAAAAAAACAAAAAATATATACTTGTTTTCCCACCTTTCTAAGCTAGTATAGTCCAGTTTTCAGGTTAGTGCTGAATTCAGGGCTGTGTTACAAGTTTCTGTGTTTGCCCATACCTTACTTGGATAGAAGGAAGTTTCTCTGTTCACTGTGAGAGAGGGAGCTTTGAGCAGCCTATCTGTCCCTGGAGGAGTGGTTTCAGCCCAGAAATTAGTAGTTTATTGGCCATTTTGGGCTAATTTCTATCTCTTTCATTTCCCTGCTATAAAACCCACATTTGCAAGGTTTTTGTGCTAGTATACAGCTCAGCAAGCTCCTGCCTGGTGCCCTGCAGAGTTCTACAGCAGAAGAGAGACAAAAGAGAGAGAGACTTTGGAGTGATTAATTTTTCTGCATTTTCTTGCTGCTTTAGCTAATTTCCACCTAAAACACTGATTTCTTTTTAGTTTCTGTGATTTAAAAAGCTTGTTTCAGCTACATTTTTTTACTATTGCACTTTAGCTTATTTTTTTGTTTTTAAATTACCTGTTTTTAAATTACCTGTTTAACTGTTGTAGGCTATACATTCAAGTGTGATAGCTATTTCTGTGCATTTAGAGTGTTTTTTTTAATTTATCTGCTTTATTTTCTGAAAAACAAACAAATGAAAACTACTTTTTTTCCCGCTTTTCTAAGCTAGAATAGTCCAGTTTTCATGTAAATGCTGAATTCAGGGCTGTGTTACAAGTTTCTCTGTTTTCCCATACCTTACTTGGATAGAAGGAAGTTTCTCTGTTCACTTGTGAGAGAGGGGAGCTTTGAGCAGCCTTTCTGTCCCTGGAGGAGTGGTTTCACCCCAGAAATTAGTAGTTTATTGGCCTTTTTGGGCTAATTTCTATCTCTTTCACTTCCCTGCTATAAAACCCACATTTGCAAAGGTTTTGTGCTAGTATACAGCTCAGCAAGCTCCTGCCTGGTGCCCTGCAGAGTTCTACAGCAGCAGAGAGACAAAAGAGAGACTTTGGAGTGATTAAGTATCATTTTTCTGCATTTTCTTGCTGCCTTTAGCTAATTCTGCCTAAAACACTGATTTTTTAGAGTTTCTGTGATTTAAAAAGCTTGTTTCAGCTACATATTGTACTTATTTTACTGCCTGCACTTTAACAAAGTTGTTTTTGTGTTTAAATTACCTGTTTAACTGTTGTAGGCTACACACTCAAGTGTGATAGCCATTTCTGTGCATTTAAAGTGTTTTTTGATTGTATCTGCTTTATTTTCTGAAAAAAAAATACTTGTTTTCCCACCTTTCTAAGCTAGTATAGTCCAGTTTTCAGGTTAGTGCTGAATTCAGGGCTGTGTTACAAGTTTCTGTGTTTGCCCATACCTTACTTGGATAGAAGGAAGTTTCTCTGTTCACTGTGAGAGAGGGAGCTTTGAGCAGCCTATCTGTCCCTGGAGGAGTGGTTTCAGCCCAGAAATTAGTAGTTTATTGGCCATTTTGGGCTAATTTCTATCTCTTTCATTTCCCTGCTATAAAACCCACATTTGCAAGGTTTTGTGCTAGTATACAGCTCAGCAAGCTCCTGCCTGGTGCCCTGCAGAGTTCTACAGCAGCAGAGAGACAAAAGAGAGACTTTGGAGTGATTAAGTATCATTTTTCTGCATTTTCTTGCTGCCTTTAGCTAATTCTGCCTAAAACACTGATTTTCTAGAGTTTCTGTGATTTAAAAAGCTTGTTTCAGCTACATATTGTACTTATTTTACTGCCTGCACTTTAACAAAGTCATTTTTGTGTTTAAATTACCTGTTTAACTGTTGTAGGCTACACACTAAAGTGTGATAGCCATTTCCGTGCATTTAAAGTTGTTTTTGATTGTATCTGCTTTATTTCCTGAAAAAAATACTTGTTTTCCCACCTTTCTAAGCTAGTATAGTCCAGTTTTCAGGTTAGTGTTGAATTCAGGGCTGTGTTACAAGTTTCTGTGTTTGCCCATACCTTACTTTGGTAGAAGGCAGTTTCTCTGTTCACTGTGAGAGAAGGAGCTTTGAGCAGCCTATTTGTCCCTGCAGGAGTGGTTTCAGCCCAGAAATTAGTAGTTTATTGGTCATTTTGGGATGATTTCTATTTCTTTCATTTCCCTGCTATAATACCCACATTTGCATTTTGCTTGTATACAGCTCAGCAAGCTCCTGCCTGGTGCCTGCAGAGTTCTACAGCAAGAGAGAGACAAAAGAGAGACTTTGGTATCATTTTTTTTTTATTTTTTGCATTCTTATTTAACTTTTGATAGCCAGTTTTTGTTTGTATAAAGTGTTTTTAATTTTATCTGAAAAAAAACAACAAAATTATACTTGTTTTCCCTAAGCTAGTATAGTCCAGTTTTCAGGTTAGTGCTGAATTCAGGCTGTGTTACAAGTTTCTTGTGTTTATTACTTGGATAGAAGGAAGTTTCTGTTCACTGTGAGAAGGAGCTTTGAGTTAGCTTTTGTAGAGTGGTTAAATTAGCCATTTCTATCTCTTTTCTTTCTTTCATTTCCTATGCTAAAACCCACATTTGCAAGGTTTTTGTGCTAGTATACAGCTCAGCAAGCTCCTGCCTGGTGCCCTGCAGAGTTCTACAGCAGCAGAGAGACAAAAGAGAGACTTTGGAGTGATTAAGTATCATTTTTCTGCATTTTCTTGCTGCCTTTAGCTAATTCTGCCTAAAACACCAATTTTTTAGAGTTTCTGTGATTTAAAAAGCTTGTTTCAGCTACATATTGTACTTATTTTACTGCCTGCACTTTAACAAAGTCATTTTTGTGTTTAAATTACCTGTTTAACTGTTGTAGGCTACACACTCAAGTATGATAGCCATTTATGCGCATTTTAAGTGTTTTTGATTGTATCTGCTTTATTTTCTGAACAAAAAAAAAAATACTTGTTTTACCACCTTTCTAAGTTAGTATAGTCCAGTTTTCAGGTTAGTGCTGAATTCAGGGCTGTGTTACAAGTTTCTGTGTTTTCCCATACCTTACTTGGATATAAGGACGTTTCTCTGTTTACTGTGCGAGAGGGAGCTTTGAACGGCATATCTGTCCCTGTAGGAGTGGTTTCAGAGTAGAAATTAATAGTTTATTGGCCATTTTGGGCTAATTTCTATCTTTTTCATTTCCATGCTATAAAACCCACATTTGCAAGGTTTTTGTGCTAGTATACAGCTCAGCAAGCTCCTGCCTCATGCCCTGCAGAGTTCTACAGCAGCAGAGAGACAAAAGAGAGACTTTGGAGTGATTAAGTATCATTTTTCTGCATTTTCTTGCTGCCTTTAGCTAATTCCACCTAAAACACCAATTTTCTAGAGTTTCTGTGATTTAAAAAGCTTGTTTCAGCTACATATTGTACTTATTTTACTGCCTGCACTTTAACAAAGTCATTTTTGTGTTTAAATTACCTGTTTAACTGTTGTAGGCTACACACTCAAGTGTGATAGCCATTTCTGTGCATTTAAAGTGTTTTTTTGATTGTATCTGCTTTATTTTCTGAAAAAAAAAATACTTGTTTTCCCACCTTTCTAAGCTAGTATAGTCCAGTTTTCAGGTTAGTGCTGAATTCAGGGCTGTGTTACAAGTTTCTGTGTTTGCCCATACCTTACTTGGATAGAAGGAAGTTTCTCTGTTCACTGTGAGAGAGGGAGCTTTGAGCAGCCTATCTGTCCCTGGAGGAGTGGTTTCAGCCCAGAAATTAGTAGTTTATTGGCCATTTTGGGCTAATTTCTATCTCTTTCATTTCCCTGCTATAAAACCCACATTTGCAAGGTTTTTGTGCTAGTATACAGCTCAGCAAGCTCCTGCCTGGTGCCCTGCAGAGTTCTACAGCAGCAGAGAGACAAAAGAGAGACTTTGGAGTGATTAAGTATCATTTTTCTGCATTTTCTTGCTGCCTTTAGCTAATTCCACCTAAAATACTGATTTTCTAGAGTTTTTGTGATTTAAAAAGCTTGTTTCAGCTATATATTGTACTTATTTTACTGCTTGCACTTTAACAAAGTCATTTTTCTCTTTAAATTACCTGTTTAACTGTTGTAGGCTACACATTCAAGTGGGATAGCCATTTCTGTGCATTTAAAGTGTTTTTGATTGTATCTGCTTTATTTTCTGAAAAAAAAAATACTTGTTTTGCCACCTTTCTAAGCTTGTATAGTCCAGTTTTTGGGTTAATGCTGAATTCAGGGCTGTGTTAAAAGTTTCTCTGTTAGCCCATATCTTACTTGGATAGAAGGAAGATTCTCTCTTCACTCTGAGAGAGGGAGCTTTAAGCAGCCTATCTGTCCCTGGAGGAGTCGTTTTAGCCCAGAAATTAGTAGTTTATTGGCCATTTTGGGCTAATTTCTATCTCTTTCATTTCCCTCCTACAAAACCCGCATTTGCAATGTTTCTGTGCTAGTATACAGCTCAGCAAGCTCCTGCCTGGTGGCCTACAGAGTTCTACAGCAGCAGAGAGACAAAAGAGAGACTTTGGAGTGAGTAAGTATCATTTTTCTGGATTTTCTTGCTGCCTTTAGCTAATTCCACCTAAAACACTGGCTCTCTAGAGCTTCTGTGATTTAAAAAGCTTGTTTCAGCTACATATTGTACTTATTTTACTGCCTGCACTTTAACAAAGTCATTTTTGTGTTTAAATTACCTGTTTAACTTTTGTAGGCTACACACTCAAGTGTGATAGCCATTTCTGTGCATTTAAAGTGTTTGTTTGATTGTATCTACTTTATTTTCTGAAAAAAATGAAAAACAAAAAATATACTTGTTTTCCCACCTTTCTAAGCTAGTATAGTCCAGTTTTCAGGTTAGTGCTGAATTCAGGGCTGTGTTACAAGTTTCTGTGTTTGCCCATACCTTACTTGGATAGAAGGAAGTTTCTCTGTTCACTGTGAGAGAGGGAGCTTTCAGCAGCCTATCTGTCCCTGGAGGAGTGGTTTCAGCCCAGAAATTAGTAGTTTATTGGCCATTTTGGGCTAATTTCTATCTCTTTCATTTCCCTGCTATAAAACCCACATTTACAAGTTTTTGTGCTAGTATACAGCTCAGCAAGCTCCTTCTTGTTGCCATGCAGATTTCTACAGCAGCAGAGAGACAAAAGAGAGACTTTGGAGTGATTAAGTATCATTTTTCTGCATTTTCTTGCTGCCTTTAGCTAATTCCACCTAAAACACTGATTTTCTAGAGTTTCTGTGATTTAAAAAGCTTGTTTCAGCTACATATTGTACTTATTTTACTGCCTGCACTTTAACAAAGTCATTTTGTGTTTAAATTACCTGTTTAACTGTTGTAGGCTACACACTCAAGTGTGATAGCCATTTCTGTGCATTTAAAGTGTTTTTTTGATTGTATCTGCTTTATTTTCTGAAAAAAAAAAAAAAAATACTTGTTTTCCCACCTTTCTAAGCTAGTATAGTCCAGTTTTCAGGTTAGTGCTGAATTCAGGGCTGTGTTACAAGTTTCTGTGTTTGCCCATACCTTACTTGGATAGAAGGAAGTTTCTCTGTTCACTGTGAGAGAGGGAGCTTTGAGCAGCCTATCTGTCCCTGGAGGAGTGGTTTCAGCCCAGAAATTAGTAGTTTATTGGCCATTTTGGGCTAATTTCTATCTCTTTCATTTCCCTGCTATAAAACCCACATTTGCAAGGTTTTTGGGCTAGTATACAGCTCAGCAAGCTCCTGCCTGGTGCCCTGCAGAGTTCTACAGCAGCAGAGAGACAAAAGAGAGACTTTGGAGTGATTAAGTATCATTTTTCTGCATTTTCTTGCTGCCTTTAGCTAATTCCGCCTAAAACACTGATTTTCTAGAGTTTCTGTGATTTAAAAAGCTTGTTTCAGCTACATATTGTACTTATTTTACTGCCTGCACTTTAACAAAGTCATTTTTGTGTTTAAATTACCTGTTTAACTGTTGTAGGCTACACACTCAAATGTGATAGCCATTTCTATGCATTTAAAGTGTTTTTTGATTGTATCTGCTTTATTTTCTGAAAAAAAAACAAAAAAATACTTTTTTCCCCACCTTTCTAAGCTAATATAGTCCAGTTTTCAGGTTAGTGCTGAATTCAGGGCTGTGTTAAAAGTTTCTGTGTTTGTACATACCTTACTTGGATAGAAGGAAGTTTCTCTGTTCACTGTGAGAGAGGGAGCTTTGAGCAGCCTCTCTGTTTTTGGAGGAGTGGTTTCAGCCCAGAAATTAGTAGTTTTTTGGCCATTTTGGGCTAATTTCTATCGCTTTCATTTCCCTGCTATAAAACCCAAATTTGCAAGGTTTTTGTGCTGGTTTACAGCTCAGCAAGCTCCTGCCTGGTGCCCTGCAGAGTTCTACAGCAGCAGAGAGACAAAGAGAGACTTTGGAGTGACTAAGTATAATTTTTTTGCATTTTCTTGCTGCCTTTAGCTAGTTCCGCCAAAACCACCAATTTCCTAGAGTTTCTGTGATTTACAATCTTGTTTCAGCTACATATTGTACTTATTTTACTGCCTGCACTTTAACAAAGTCGTTTTTGTATTTAAATTACCTGTTTAACTGTTGTAGGCTACACACTCAAGTGTGATAGCCATTTCTGTGCATTTAAAGTGTTTTTTGATTGTATCTGATTTATTTTCTGAAAAAAAAAAAATATTTGTTATTCCACCTTTCTAAGCTAGTATAGTCCAGTTTTCAGGTTAGTGCTGAATTCAGGGCTGTGTTACAAGTTTCTGTGTTTGCCCATACCTTACTTGGATAGAAGGAAGTTTCTCTGTTCACTGTGAGAGAGGGAGCTTTGAGCAGCCTATCTGTCCCTGGAGGAGTGGTTTCAGCCCAGAAATTAGTAGTTTATTGGCCATTTTGGGCTAATTTCTATCTCTTTCATTTCCCTGCTATAAAACCCACATTTGCAAGATTTGTGTGCTAGTATACAGCTCAGCAAGCTCCTGCCTCATGTTCTGCAGAGTTCTACAGCAGAAGAGAGACAAAAGAGAGACTTTGGAGTGATTAAGTATCATTTTTCTGCATTTTCTTGCTGCCTTTAGCTAATTCTGCCTAAAACACTGATTTTCTAGAGTTTCTGTGATTTAAAAAGCTTGTTTCAGCTACATATTGTACTTATTTTACTGCCTGCACTTTAACAAAGTCATTTTTGTGTTTAAATTACCTGTTTAACTGTTGTAGGCTACACACTCAAGTGTGATAGCCATTTCTGTGCATTTAAAGTGTTTTTTGATTGTATCTGCTTTATTTTCTGAAAAAAAACAAAAAACTTGTTTTCCCACCTTTCTAAGCTAGTATAGTCCAGTTTTCAGGTTAGTGCTGAATTCAGGGCTGTGTTACAAGTTTCTGTGTTTGCCCATACCTTACTTGGATAGAAGGAAGTTTCTCTGTTCACTGTGAGAGAGGGAGCTTTGAGCAGCCTATCTGTCCCTGGAGGAGTGGTTTCAGCCCAGAAATTAGTAGTTTATTGGCCATTTTGGGCTAATTTCTATCTCTTTCATTTAATTTCCCTGCTATAAAACCCACATTTGCAAGGTTTTTGTGCTAGTATACAGCTCAGCAAGCTCCTGCCTGGTGCCCTGCAGAGTTCTACAGCAGCAGAGAGACAAAAGAGAGACTTTGGAGTGATTAAGTATCATTTTTCTGCATTTTCTTGCTGCCTTTAGCTAATTCCACCTAAACATCAATTTTTTAGAGTTTCTGTGATTTAAAAAGCTTGTTTCAGCTACATATTGTACTTATTTTACTGCCTGCACTTTAACAAAGTCATTTTTGTGTTTAAATTACCTGTTTAACTGTTGTAGGCTACACACTCAAGTGTGATAGCCATTTCTGTGCATTTAAAGTGTTTTTTTATTGTATCTGCTTTATTTTCTGAAAAAAAAAAAAACAAAAATACTTGTTTTCCCACCTTTCTAAGCTAGTATAGTCCAGTTTTCAGGTTAGTGCTGAATTCAGGGCTGTGTTACAAGTTTCTGTATTTGCCCATACCTTACTTGGATAGAAGGAAGTTTCTCTGTTCACTGTGAGAGAGGGAGCTTTGAGCAGCCTATCTGTCCCTGGAGGAGTGGTTTCAGCCCAGAAATTAGTAGTTTATTGGCCATTTTGGGCTAATTTCTATCTCTTTCATTTCCCTTCTATAAAACCCACATTTGCAAGGTTTTGTGCTAGTATACAGCTCAGCAAGCTCCTGCCTGGTGCCCTGCAGAGTTCTACAGCAGCAGAGAGACACAAGAGAGACTTTGGAGTGATTAAGTATCATTTTTCTGCATTTTCATGCTGCCTTTAGCTAATTCCGCCTAAAATGCCAATTTTCTAGAGTTTCTGTGATTTAAAAAGCTTGTTTCAGCGACACATTGTACCTATTTTACTGCCTGCACTTTAACAAAGTCATTTTTGTGTCTAATTACCTGTTTAACTGTTGTAGGCTACACACTCAAGTGTGATAGCCATTTCTGTGCATTTAAAAGGGTTTTTTGATTATATCTGCTTTATTTTCTGAAAAAAAAACAAATATTTGTTTTCCTGCCTTTCTAAGCCAGTATAGTCCAGTTTTTAGATTAGTGCTGAATTCAGAGCTGTGTTACAAGTTTCTGTGTTTGCCCATAACTTACTTGGATAGAAGGAAGTTTCTCTGTTCACTGTGAGAGAGGGGGGAGCTTTGAGCAGCCTATCTGTCCCTGGAGGAGTGGTTTCAGCCCAGAAATTAGTGGCTTATTGGCCATTTTGGGCTAATTTCTATCTCTTTCATTTCCCTGCTATAAAACCCACATTTGCAAGGTTTTTGTGCTAGTATACAGCTCATCAAGCTCCTGCCTGGTGCCCTGCAGAGTTCTACAGCAGCAGAGAGACAAAATAGAGACTTTGGAGTGATTAAGTATCATTTTCTGCATTTTCTTGCTGCCTTTAGCTAATTCCACTAAAAACACAATTTTTTAGAGTTTCTGTGTTTTAAAAAGCTTGTTTCAGCTACATATTGTATTTATTTTACTGCCTGCACTTTAACAAAGCTGTTTTTGTGTTTAAACTACCTGGTTAACTGTTGTAGGCTACACACTTGTGTGAAAGCCATTTCTGTGCATTTAAAGTGTTTTTTGATTGTATCTGCTTTATTTTCTGAAAAAACAAAAAATATATACTTGTATTCCTGCCTTTCTAAGCTAGTATAGTCCAGTTTTCAGGTTAGTGCTGAATTCAGGGCTGTGTTACAAGTTTCTGTGTTTCCCCATACCTTACTTGGATAGAAGGAAGTTTCTCTGTTCACTGTGAGAGGGAGCTTTGAGCAGCCTATCTGTCCCTGGAGGAGTGGTTTCAGCCCAGAAATTAGTAGTTTATTGGCCATTTTGGGCTAATTTCTATCTCTTTCATTTCCCTGCTATAAAACCCACATTTGCAAGGTTTTTGTGCTAGTATACAGCTCATCAAGCTCCTGCCTGGTGCCCTGCAGAGTTCTACAGCAGCAGAGAGACAAAAGAGAGACTTTGGAGTGATTAAGTATCATTTTTCTGCATTTTCTTGCTGCCTTTAGCTAATTCCACCTAAAACACTGATTTTCTAGAGTTTCTGTGATTTAAAAAGCTTGTTTCAGCTACATATTGTACTTATTTTACTGCCTGCACTTTAACAAAGTCATTTTTGTGTTTAAATTACCTGTTTAACTGTTGTAGGCTACACACTCAAGTGTGATAGCCATTTCTGTGCATTTAAAGTGTTTTTTGATTGTATCTGCTTTATTTTCTGAAAAAAACAAAAAAAAAATACTTGTTTTCCACCTTTCTAAGCTAGTATAGTCCAGTTTTCAGGTTAGTGCTGAATTCAGGGCTGTGGTACAAGTTTCTGTGTTTGCCCATACCTTACTTGGATAGGAGGAAGTTTCTCTGTTCACTGTGAGAGAGGGAGCTTTGAGCAGCCTATCTGTCCCTGGAGGAGTGGTTTCAGCCCAGAAATTAGTAGTTTATTGGCCATTTTGGGCTAATTTCTATCTCTTTCATTTCCCTGCTATAAAACCCACATTTGCAAGGTTTTTGTGCTAGTATACAGCTCAGCAAGCTCCTGCCTGGTGCCCTGCAGAGTTCTACAGCAGCAGAGAGACAAAAGAGAGACTTTGGAGTGATTAAGTATCATTTTTCTGCATTTTCTTGCTGCCTTTAGCTAATTCCACCTAAAACACCAATTTTCTAGAGTTTCTGTGATTTAAAAAGCTTGTTTCAGCTACATATTGTATTTATTTTACTGCCTGCACTTTAACAAAGTCATTTTTGTGTTTAAATTACCTGTTTAACTGTTGTAGGCCACACACTCAAGTGTGATAGCCATTTCTGTGCATTTAAAGTGTTTTTTTATTGTATTTGCTTTATTTTCTGAAAGAAACAAACAAAAAATATACTTGTTTTCCCACCTTTCTAAGCTAGTATAGCCCAGTTTTCAGGTTAGTGCTGAATTCAGGGCTGTGTTACAAGTTTCTGTGTTTGCCCATACCTTACTTGGATAGAAGGAAGTTTCTCTGTTCACTGTGAGAGAGGGAGCTTTGAGCAGCCTATCTGTCCCTGGAGGAGTAGTTTCAGACCAGGAATTAGTAGTTTATTGGCCATTTTGGGCTAATTTCTATCTTTTTCATCTCCCTGCTATAAAACCCACATTTGCAAGATTTTTCTGCTAGTATACAGCTCAGCAAGCTCCTGCCTGGTGCCCTGCAGAGTTCTACAGCAGCAGAGAGACAAAAGAGACTTTGGAGTGATTAAGGTACATTTTTCTGCATTTTTCTGCTGCCTTTAGCTAATTCCACCTAAAATGGCATTTTTTAGAGTTTCTGTGATTTAAAAAGCTTGTTTCCGCTACATATTGTACTTATTTTACTGCCTGCACTTTAACAAAGTCATTTTTGTGTTTAAATTACCTGTTTAACTGTTGTAGGCTACACACTCAAGTGTGATAGCCATTTCTGTGCATTTAAAGTGTTTTTTTTGATTGTATCTGCTTTATTTTCTGAAAAAAAAAATACTTGTTTTCCCACCTTTCTAAGCTAGTATAGTCCAGTTTTCAGGTTAGTGCTGAATTCAGGGCTGTGTTACAAGTTTCTGTGTTTGCCCATAGCTTACTTGGATAGAAGGAAGTTTCTCTGTTCACTGTGAGAGAGGGAGCTTTGAGCAGCCTATCTGTCCCTGGAGGAGTGGTTTCAGCCCAGAAATTAGTAGATTATTGTCCATGTTGGGCTAATTTCTATCTCTTTCATTTCCCTGCTATAAAACCCGCATTTGCAAGGTTGGTGTGCTAGTATACATCTCAGCAAGCTCCTCCCTGGTGCCCTGCAGAGTTCTACAGCAGCAGAGACAAAATAGAGAGACTTTGTAGTGATTAAGTATAATTTTTCTGCATTTTATTGCTGCCTTTAGCTAATTCCACCTAATACACCGATTTTCTAGAGTTTCTGTGATTTAAAATGCTTGTTTCAGCTACAAATTGTACTTATTTTACTGCCTGCACTTTAACAAAGTCATTTTTGTGTTTAAATTACCTGTTTAACTGTTGTAGGCTACACACTCAAGTGTGATAGCCATTTTTGTGCATTTAAAGTGTTTTTTTATTGTATCTGCTTTATTTTCTGAAAAAAAAAAATACTTGTTTTCCCACCATTCTAAGCTAGTATAGTCCAGTTTTCAGGTTAGTGCTGAATTCAGGGCTGTGTTACAAGTTTCTGTGTTTGCCCATACCTTACTTGGATAGAAGGAAGTTTCTCTGTTCACTGTGAGAGAGGGAGCTTTTAGCAGCCTATCTGTCCCTGGAGGAGTGGTTTCAGCCCAGAAATTAGTAGTTTATTGGCCATTTTGGGCTAATTTCTATCTCTTTCATTTCCCTGCTATAAAACCCACATTTGCAAGGTTTTTGTGCTAGTATACAGCTCAGCAAGCTCCTGCCTGGTGCCCTGCAGAGTTCTACAGCAGCAGAGAGACAAAAGAGACTTTGGAGTGATTAAGTATCATTTTTCTGCATTTTCTTGCTGCCTTTAGCTAATTCCGCCTAAACACTGATTTTCTAGAGTTTCTGTGATTTAAAAGTTTGTTTCAGCTACATATTGTACTTATTTTACTGCCTGCACTTTAACAAAGTCGTTTTTGTGTTTAAATTATCTATTTAACTGTTGTAGGCTACACACTCAAGTGTGATAGCCATTTCTGTGCATTTAAAGTGTTTTTGATTGTATCTGCTTTATTTTCTGAAAAAAAAAAAAAAAAATACTAGTTTTCCCACCTTTCTAAGCTAGTATAGTCCAGTTTTCAGGTTATTGCTGAATTCAGGGCTGTGTTACAAGTTTCTGTGTTTGCCCATACCTTACTTGGATAGAAGAAAGTTTCTCTGTTCACTTGTGAGAGAGGGGAGCTCTGAGCAGCGTATGTGTCCCTGGAGGAGTGATTTCTGCCCAGAAATTTGTAGTTTATTGGCCATTTTGGGCTAATTTTGATCTCTTTTATTTCCCTGCTATCCAACCAGCATTTAAGAGATTTTTGCACTTGTATACAGCTCATCAAGCTCCTGCCTGGTGCCCTGCAGAGTTCTACATCAGCAGAGAGACAAAATAGAGACTTTGGAGTGATTAAGTATCATTTTCTGCATTTTCTTGCTGCCTTTAGCTAATTCCACTAAAAACGCCATTTTTTAGAGTTTCTGTGTTTTAAAAAGCTTGTTTCAGCTACATATTGTATTTATTTTACTGCCTGCACTTTAACAAAGTCATTGTTGCCCTTAAATTAATTGTTTAACTGTTGTAGGCTACACACTCAAGTGTGATAGCCATTTCTGTGCATTTAAAGTGTTTTTTTTAATTGTATCTGCTTTGTTTTCTGAAAAAACAAAATACTTGTTTTCCCACCTTTCTAAGCTAGTATAGTCCAGTTTTCAGGTTATTGCTGAATTCAGGGCTGTGTTACAAGTGTCTGTGTTTCCCCATACCTTACTTGGATAGAAAGAAGTTTCTCTGTTCACTGTGAGAGAGGGGGCTTTGAGCAGCCTATCTGTCCCTGGAGGAGTGGTTTCAGCCCAGAAATTAGTAGTTTATTGGCCATTTTGGGCTAATTTCTATCTCTTTCATTTCCCTGCTACAAAACCCACATTTGCAAGGTTTTTGTGCTAGTATACAGCTCAGCAAGCTCCTGCCTGGTGCCCTGCAGAGTTCTACAGCAGCAGAGAGACAAAAGAGAGACTTTGGAGTGATTAAGTATCATTTTTCTGCATTTTCTTGCTGCCTTTAGCTAATTCCACCTAAAACACTGATTTTTTAGAGTTTCTGTGATTTAAAAAGCTTGTTTCAGCTACATATTGTACTTATTTTACTGCCTGCACTTTAACAAAGTCATTTTTGTGTTTAAATTACCTGTTTAACTGTTGTAGGCTACACACTCAAGTGTGATAGCCATTTCTGTGCATTTAAAGTGTTTTTTTTATTGTATCTGCTTTATTTTCTGAAAAAACAAAAAATATACTTGTTTTCCCACCTTTCTAAGCTAGTATAGTCCAGTTTTCAGGTTAGTGCTGAATTCAGGGCTGTGTTACAAGTTTCTGTGTTTGCCCATACCTTACTTGGATAGAAGGAAGTTTCTCTGTTCACTGTGAGAGAGGGAGCTTTGAGCAGCCTATCTGTCCCTGGAGGAGTGGTTTCAGCCCAGAAATTAGTAGTTTATTGGCCATTTTGGGCTAATTTCTATCTCTTTCATTTCCCTGCTATAAAACCCACATTTGCAAGGTTTTTGTGCTAGTATACAGCTCAGCAAGCTCCTGCCTGGTGCCCTGCAGAGTTCTACAGCAGCAGAGAGACAAAGAGAGACTTTGGAGTGATTAAGTATCATTTTTCTGCATTTTCTTGCTGCCTTTAGCTAATTCCACCTAAAACACAGATTTTCTAGAGTTTCTGTGATTTAAAAGCTTGTTTCAGTTACATGTTGTACTTATTTTACTGCCTGCACTTTAACAAAGTCATTTTTGTGTTTAAATTACCTATTTAACTGTTGTAGGCTACATACTCAAGTGTGATAGCCATTTCTGTGTGTTTAAAATATTTTTTGATTGCATCTGCTTTATTTTCTGAAAGAAACAAAAAATACTTGTTTTCCCACCTTTCTAAGCTAGTATAGTCCAGTTTTCAGGTTAGCGCTGAATTCAGGGCTGTTTTAGAAGTTTCTGTGTTTGCCCATACCTTACTTGGATAGAAGGAAGTTTCTCTGTTCACTGTGAGAGAGGAGGCTTTGAGCAGCCTATCTGTCCCTGGAGGAGTGGTTTCAGCCCAGAAATTAGTAGTTTATTGGCCATTTTGGGCTAATTTCTATCTCTTTCATTTCCCTGCTATAAAACCCACATTTGCAAGGTTTTTGCGCTAGTATACAGCTGAGCAAGCTCCTGCCTGGTGCCCTGCAGAGTTCTACAGCAGCAGAGAGACAAAAGAGAGACTTTGGAGTGATTAAGTATCATTTTTCTGCATTTTCTTGCTGCCTTTAGCTAATTCCACCTAAAACACTGATTTTCTAGAGTTTCTGTGATTTAAAAAGCTTGTTTCAGCTACATATTGTACTTATTTTACTGCCTGCACTTTAACAAAGTCATTTTTGTGTTTAAATTACCTGTTTAACTGTTGTAGGCTACACACTCAAGTGTGATAGCCATTTCTGTGCATTTAAAGTGTTTTTGATTGTATCTGCTTTATTTTCTGAAAAAAAAAAAAAAAATACTTGTTTTCCCACCTTTCTAAGCTAGTATAGTCCAGTTTTCAGGTTAGTGCTGAATTCAGGGCTGTGTTACAAGTTTCTGTGTTTGCCCATACCTTACTTGGATAGAAGGAAGTTTCTCTGTTCACTGTGAGAGAGGGAGCTTTGAGCAGCCTATCTGTCCCTGGAGGAGTGGTTTCAGCCCAGAAATTAGTAGTTTATTGGCCATTTTGGGCTAATTTCTATCTCTTTCATTTCCCTGCTATAAAACCCACATTTGCAAGGTTTTTGTGCTAGTATACAGCTCAGCAAGCTCCTGCCTGGTGCCCTGCAGAGTTCTACAGCAGCAGAGAGACAAAAGAGAGACTTTGGAGTGATTAAGTATCATTTTTCTGCATTTTCTTGCTGCCTTTAGCTAATTCCACCTAAAACACTGATTTTCTAGAGTTTCTGTGATTTAAAAAGCTTGTTTCAGCTACATATTGTACTTATTTTACTGCCTGCACTTTAACAAAGTCATTTTTGTGTTTAAATTACCTGTTTAACTGTTGTAGGCTACACACTCAAGTGTGATAGCCATTTCTGTGCATTTAAAGTGTTTTTTGATTGTATCTGCTTTATTTTCTGAAAAAAAAAAACAAAAAAATACTTGTTTTCCCACCTTTCTAAGCTAGTATAGTCCAGTTTTCAGGTTAGTGCTGAATTCAGGGCTGTGTTACAAGTTTCTGTGTTTGCCCATACCTTACTTGGATAGAAGGAAGTTTCTCTGTTCACTGTGAGAGAGGAAGCATTGAGCAGCCTATCTGTCCCTGGAGGAGTGGTTTCAGCCCAGAAATTAGTAGTTTATTGGCCATTTTGGGCTAATTTCTATCTCTTTCATTTCCCTGCTATAAAACCCACATTTGCAAGGTTTTTGTGCTAGTATACAGCTCAGCAAGCTCCTGCCTGGTGCCCTGCAGAGTTCTACAGCAGCAGAGAGACAAAAGAGAGACTTTGGAGTGATTAAGTATCATTTTTCTGCATTTTCTTGCTGCCTTTAGCTAATTCTGCCTAAAACACTGATTTTCTAGAGTTTCTGTGATTAGAAAGCTTGTTTCAGCTACATATTGTACTTATTTTACTGCCTGCACTTTAACAAAGTCATTTTTGTGTTTAAATTACCTGTTTAACTGTTGTAGGCTACACACTCAAGTGTGATAGCCATTTCTGTGCATTTAAAGTGTTTTTTTTTGATTGTATCTGCTTTATTTTCTGAAAAAAAAAACAAAAATATATACTTGTTTTCCCACCTTTCTAAGCTAGTATAGTCCAGTTTTCAGGTTAGTGCTGAATTCAGGGCTGTGTTACAAGTTTCTGTGTTTGCCCATACCTTACTTGGATAGAAGGAAGTTTCTCTGTTCACTGTGAGAGAGGGAGCTTTGAGCAGCCTATCTGTCCCTGGAGGAGTGGTTTCAGCCCAGAAATTAGTAGTTTATTGGCCATTTTGGGCTAATTTCTATCTCTTTCATTTCCCTGCTATAAAACCCGCATTTGCAAGGTTTTGTGCTAGTATAGAGCTCAGCAAGCTCCTGCCTGGTGCCCTGCAGAGTTCTACAGCAGCAGAGAGACAAAAGAGAGACTTTGGAGTGATTAAGTATCATTTTTCTGCATTTTCTTGCTGCCTTTAGCTAATTCCACCTAAAACACTGATTTTCTAGAGTTTCTGTGATTTAAAAAGCTTGTTTCAGCTACATATTGTACTTATTTTACTGCCTGCACTTTAACAAAGTCATTTTTGTGTTTAAATTACCTGTTTAACTGTTGTAGGCTACACACTCAAGTGTGATAGCCATTTCTGTGCATTTAAAGTGTTTTTTGATTGTATCTGCTTTATTTTCTGAAAAAAACAAAAAAATACTTGTTTTCCCACCTTTCTAAGCTAGTATAGTCCAGTTTTCAGGTTAGTGCTGAATTCAG
The DNA here is from genome assembly GCF_019279795.1 of Protopterus annectens. Taxonomy (NCBI): domain Eukaryota; kingdom Metazoa; phylum Chordata; order Ceratodontiformes; family Protopteridae; genus Protopterus; species Protopterus annectens. The sequence continues at coordinate 1,033,621,486 of NC_056728.1, forward strand.
GGCTGTGTTACATGTTTCTGTGTTTGCCCATACCTTACTTGGATAGAAGGAAGTTTCTCTGTTCACTGTGAGAGAAGGAGCTTTTACCAGCCTATCTGTTCCTGGCGGAGTGGTTTCTACCTAGAAATTAATAGTTTAGTTGCCATTTTTGCCTAATTTCTATCTCTTTCATTTCCCTGCTATAAAACCCGCATTTGCAAGGTTTTGTGCTAGTATACAGCTCAGCAAGCTCCTGCCTGGTGCCCTGCAGAGTTCTACAGCAGCAGAGAGACAAAAGAGAGACTTTGGAGTGATTAAGTATCATTTTTCGCTATTTTCTTGCTGCCTTTAGCTAACTCCACCTAAAACACAATTTTTCTAGAGTTTCTGTGATTTAAAATCTTGTTTCAGCTACATATTGTACTTATTTTACTGCCTGCACTTTAACAAAGTCATTTTTGTGTTTAAATTACCTGTTTAACTGTTGTAGGCTACACACTCAAGTGTGATAGCCATTTCTGTGCATTTAAAGTGTTTTTTTGATTGTATCTGCTTTATTTTCTGAAAAAACAAAAAAAATACTTGTTTTCCCGCCTTTCTAAGCTAGTATAATCCAGTTTTCAGGTTAGTACTGAAATCAGGGCTGTGTTATAAGTTTCTATGTTTGCCCGTACCTTACGTGGATAGAAGGAAGTTTCGCTGTTCACTGTGAGAGGGAGCTTTGCGCAGCCTGGTTTCAGCACAGAAATTAGTAGTTTATTGGCCATTTGGGGCTAATTTCTATCTCTTTCATTTCCCTGCTATAAAACCCACATTTGCAAGGTTTTTGTGCTAGTATACAGCTCAGCAAGCTCCTACCTGGTGCCCTGCAGAGTTCTACAGCAGCAGAGAGACAAAAGAGACTTTGGAGTGATTAAGTTTCATTTTTCTGCATTTTATTGCTGCCTTTAGCTAATTCCACCTAAAACACCAATTTTCTAGAGTTTCTGTGATTTAAAAAGCTTGTTTCAGCTACATATTGTACTTATTTTACTGCCTGCACTTTAACAAAGTCATTTTTGTGTTTAAATTACCTGTTTAACTGTTGTAGGCTACACACTCAAGTGTGATAGCCATTTCTGTGCATTTAAAGTGTTTTTTGATTGTATCTGCTTTATTTTCTGAAAAAAAAAAAAAATACTTGTTTTCCCACCTTTCTAAGCTAGTACAGTCCAGTTTTCAGGTTAGTGCTGAATTCAGGGCTGTGTTACAAGTTTCTGTGTTTGCCCATACCTTACTTGGATAGAAGGAAGTTTCTCTGTTCACTGTGAGAGAGGGAGCTTTGAGCAGCCTATCTGTCCCTGGAGGAGTGGTTTCAGCCCAGAAATTAGTAGTTTATTGGCCATTTTGGGCTAATTTCTATCTCTTTCATTTCCCTGCTATAAAACCCACATTTGCAAGGTTTTTGTGCTAGTATACAGCTCAGCAAGCTCCTGCCTGGTGCCCTGCAGAGTTCTACAGCAGCAGAGAGACAAAAGAGAGACTTTGGAGTGATTAAGTATCATTTTTCTGCATTTTCTTGCTGCCTTTAGCTAATTCCACCTAAAACACTGATTTTCTAGAGTTTCTGTGATTTAAAAAGCTTGTTTCAGCTACATATTGTACTTATTTTACTGCCTGCACTTTAACAAAGTCATTTTTGTGTTTAAATTACCTGTTTAACTGTTGTAGGCTACACACTCAAGTGTGATAGCCATTTCTGTGCATTTAAAGTGTTTTTTGATTGTATCTGCTTTATTTTCTGAAAAAAAAATACTTGTTTTCCCACCTTTCTAAGCTAGTATAGTCCAGTTTTCAGGTTAGTGCTGAATTCAGGGCTGTGTTACAAGTTTCTGTGTTTGCCCATACCTTACTTGGATAGAAGGAAGTTTCTCTGTTCACTGTGAGAGAGGGAGCTTTGAGCAGCCTATCTGTCCCTGGAGGAGTGGTTTCAGCCCAGAAATTAGTAGTTTATTGGCCATTTTGGGCTAATTTCTATCTCTTTCATTTCCCTGCTATAAAACCCACATTTGCAAGGTTTTGTGCTAGTATACAGTTCAGCAAGCCCCTGCCTGGTGCCCTGCAGAGTTCTACAGCAGCAGAGAGACAAAAGAGACTTTGGAGCGATTAAGTATCATTTTTCTGCATTTTCTTGCTGCCTTTAGCCAATTCCGCCTAAAACACCAATTTTCTACAGTTTCTGTGATTTAAAAAGCTCGTTTCAGCTACATATTGTACTTATTTTACTGCCTGCATTTTAAGAAAGTCATTTTTGTGTTTAAATTACCTGTTTAACTGGTGCAGGCTACACACTCAAGTGTGATAGCCATTTCTGTGCATTTAAAGTGTTTTTTGATTGTATCTGCTTTATTTTCTGAAAAAAAAAAAAAAATATACTTGTTTTCCCACCATTCTAAGCTAGTATAGTCCAGTTTTCAGGTTAGTGCTGAATTCAGGGCTGTGTTACAAGTTTCTGTGTTTGCCCATACCTTACTTGGATAGAAGGAAGTTTCTCTGTTCACTGTGAGAGAGGGAGCTTTGAGCAGCCTATCTGTCCCTGGAGGAGTGGTTTCAGCCCAGAAATTAGTAGTTTATTGGCCATTTTGGGCTAATTTCTATATCTTTCATTTCCCTGCTATAAAACCCACATTTGCAAGGTTTTTGTGCTAGTATACAGCTCAGCAAGCTCCTGCCTGGTGCCCTGCAGAGTTCTACAGCAGCAGAGAGACAAAGAGATTTTGGAGTGATTAAGTATCATTTTTCTGCATTTTCTTGCTGCCTTTAGCTAATTCCACCTAAAACACCAATTTTCTAGAGTTTCTGTGATTTAAAAAGCTTGTTTCAGCTACATATTGTACTTATTTTACTGCCTGCACTTTAACAAAGTCATTTTTGTGTTTAAATTACCTGTTTAACTGTTGTAGGCTACACACTCAAGTGTGACAGCCATTTCTGTGCATTTAAAGTGTTTTTTGATTGTATCTGCTTTATTTTCTGAAAAAAACAAAAAAAAAATACTTGTTTTCCCACCTTTCTAAGCTAGTATAGTCCAGTTTTCAGGTTAGTGCTGAATTCAGGGCTGTGTTACAAGTTTCTGTGTTTGCCCATACCTTACTTGGATAGAAGGAAGTTTCTCTGTTCACTGTGAGAGAGAGGGAGCTTTGAGCAGCCTATCTGTCCCTGGTGGAGTGGTTTCAGCCCAGAAATTAGTAGTTTATTGGCCATTTTGGGCTAATTTCTATCTCTTTCATTTCCCTGCTATAATACCCTTATTTGCAATGTTTTTGCACTAATATACAGCTCAGCAAGCTCCTGTCTGGTGCCCTGCAGAGTTCTACAGCAGCAGAGAGACAAAAGAGAGACTTTGGAGTGATTAATTATCATTTTTCTGAATTTTCTTGCTGCCTTTAGCTAATTCCACCTAAAATGCTAATTTTCTAGAGTTTCTGTGATTTAAAAAGCTTGTTTTAGCTACATATTGTACTAATTTAACTTCTTGCACTTTAACAAAGTCGTTTTAGTGTTTAAATTACCTGTTTAACTGTTGTAGGCTACACACTCATGTGTGATAGCGATTTCTGGGCAATTAAAGTTTTTTTTTATTGTATCTGCTTTATTTTCCATAAAAAAACAAAATATGCTTGTTGTCATGCCTTTCTAAGCTAGTATGGTCCAGTTTTCAGGTTGGGGATGACTTCATGGCTGTGTTACCAGTTTATGTGCTTGCCAATACCTTACTGGATAGAGGGAAGTTTCTCTGTGCACTGTGAGAGAGGGAGCTTTGAGCAGCCTATTTGTCCCTGGAGGAGTGGTTTCAGCCCAGAAATTAGTAGTTTATTGTTCATTTTGGGCTAATTTCTATCTCTTTCATTTTCCTGCTATAAAACCCACATTTGCAAGGTTTCTGCGCTAGTATACAGCTCAACAAGCTCCTGCCTGGTGCCCTGCAGAGTTCTACAGCAGCAGAGAGACAAAACAGAGACTTTGGAGTGATTAAGTATCATTTTTCTGCATTTTCTTGCTGCCTTTAGCTAATTCCACCTAAAACTGAGATTTCCTAGAGTTTCTGTGATTTAAAAAGCTTGTTTCAGCTACATATTGTACTTATTTTACTGCCTGCACTTTAACAAAGTCATTTTTGTGTTTAAATTACCTGTTTAACTGTTGTAGGCTACACACTCAAGTGTGATAGCCATTTCTGTGCATTTAAAGTGTTTTTTTTGATTGTATCTGCTTTATTTTCTGAAAAAAACAAAAAAATACTTGTTTTCCCACCTTTCTAAGCTAGTATAGTCCAGTTTTCAGGTTAGTGCTGAATTCAGGGCTGTGTTACAAGTTTCTGTGTTTGCCCATACCTTACTTGGATAGAAGGAAGTTTCTCTGTTCACTGTGAGAGAGAGCTTTGAGCAGCCTATCTGTCCCTGGAGGAGTGGTTTCAGCCCAGAAATTAGTAGTTTATTGGCCATTTTGGGCTAATTTCTATCTCTTTCATTTCCCTGCTATAAAACCCACATTTGCAAGGTTTTTGTGCTAGTATACAGCTCAGCAAGCTCCTGCCTGGTTCCCTGCAGAGTTCTACAGTAGCAGAGAGACAAAAAAGAGACTTTGGAGTGATTAAGTACAATTTTTCTGCATTTTCTTGCTGCCATTAACTAATTCCACCTAAAACACCAATTTTCTAGAGTTTCTGTGATTTTAAAAAGCTTATTTCAGCTACATATTGTACTTATTTTACTGCCTGCACTTTAAGAAAGTCATTTTTGTGTTTAAAGTACCTGTTTAACTGTTGTAGGTTACACACTCAAGTGTGATACCCATTTCTGCGCATTTAAAGTGTATTTTTGATTGTATCTGCTTTATTTTCTGAAAGAAAACAAAAAATATACTTGTTTTCCCACCTTTCTAAGCTAGTTTAGTCCAGTTTTCAGGTTAGTGCTGAATTCAGGGCTGTGTTACAAGTTTCTGTGTTTGCCCATACCTTACTTGGATAGAAGGAAGATTCTCTGTTCATTCTGAGAGAGGGATCTTTGAGCAGCCTATCTGTTCCTGGAGGAGTGGTTGTAGCCCAGAAATTAGTAGTTTATTGGCCATTTTGGGCTAATTTCTATCTCTTTCATTTCCCTGCTATAAAACTCAATTTGCAATGTTTCTGTGCTAGTATACAGCTCAGCAAGCTCCTGCCTGGTGCCCTATAGAGTTCTACAGCAGCAGAGAGACAAAAGAGAGACTTTGGAGTGAGTAAGTATCATTTTTCTGGATTTTCTTGCTGCCGTTAGCTAATTCCACCTAAAACACTGGCTCTCTAGAGCTTCTCTGATTTAAAAAGCTTGTTTCAGCTACATATTGTACTTATTTTACTGCCTGCACTTTAACAAAGTCATTTTGTGTTTAAATTACCTGTTTAAGTTTTGTACGCTACACACTCAAGTGTGATAGCCATTTCTGTGCATTTAAAGTGTTTCTTTGATTGTATCTACTTTATTTTCTGAAAAAAAAAAAAATACTTGTTTTCCCACCTTTCTAAGCTAGTATAGTCCAGTTTTCAGGTTAGTGCTGAATTCAGGGCTGTGTTACAAGTTTCTGTATTTGCCATACCTTACTTGGTTAGAAGGAAGTTTCTCTGTTCACTGTGAGAGAGGGAGCTTTGAGCAGCCTATCTGTCCCTGGAGGAGTGGTTTCAGCCCAGAAATTAGTAGTTTATTGGCCATTTTGGGCTAATTTCTATCTCTTTCATTTCCCTGCTATAAAACCCACATTTGCAAGGTTTTTGTGCTAGTATACAGCTCAGCAAGCTCCTGCCTGGTGCCCTGCAGAGTTCTACAGCAGCAGAGAGAGACAAAAGAGAGACTTTGGAGTGATTAAGTATCATTTTTCTGCATTTTCTTGCTGCCTTTAGCTAATTCCACCTAAAACACCAATTTTCTAGAGTTTCTGTGATTTTAAAAGCTTGTTTCAGCTACATATTGTACTTATTTTACTGCCTGCACTTTAACAAAGTCATTTTTGTGTTTAAATTACCTGTTTAACTGTTGTAGGCTACACACTCAAGTGTGATAGCCATTTCTGTGCATTTAAAGTGTTTTTTGATTGTATCTGCTTTATTTTCTGAAAAAAACAAAAAAAAATACTTGTTTTCCCACCTTTCTAAGCTAGTATAGTCCAGTTTTCAGGTTAGTGCTGAATTCAGGGCTGTGTTACAAGTTTCTGTGTTTGCCCATACTTTACTTGAATAGAAGGAAGTTTCTCTGTTCACTGTGAGAGAGGGAGCTTTGAGCAGCCTATCTGTCCCTGGAAGAGTGGTTTCAGTCCAGAAATTAGTAGTTTATTGGTCATTTTGGTGTCATTTCTATCTCTTTCATTTCCCTGTTATAATACCTAAATTTGCAAGGTTTTTTCACTAGTATACAGCTCAGCAAGCTCCTGCCTGCTGCCCTGTAGAGTTCTACAGTAGCAGAGAGATAAAAGAGAGAGTTTGGAGTGATTAAGTATCATTGTTTGGAATTTTCTTTCTGCCTTTAGCTAATTCCACCTAAAATGCCAATTTTCTAAAGTTTCTGTGATTTAAAAAGCTTGTTTTCACTACATATTGTACTTATTTTACTGCCTGCACTTTAACAAAGTCGTTTTAGTGTTTAAATTACCTGTTTAACTGTTGTAGGCTACACACTCAAGTGTGAAAGCGATTTCTGGGCAATTAACATTTTTTTTGTTTGTATCTGCTTTATTTTCTGAAAAAACAAAAAAATACTTGTTTTCCCACCTTTCTAAGCTAGCATAGTTCAGTTTTCAGGTTAGTGCTGAATTCAGGGCTGTGTTACATGTTTCTGTGTTTGCCCGTACCTTACTTGGATAGAAGGAAGTTTCGCTGTTCACTGTGAGAGAGGGAGCTTTGAGCAGCCTATCTGTCCCTAGAAGAATGGTTTCAGCCCAGAAATTTGTAGTTTATTGGCCATTTTGGGCTAGTTTCTATCTCTTTCATTTCCCTGCTATAAAACCCACATTTGTGAGGTTTTTGTGCTAGTATACGGTCAACAAGCTCCTGCCTTGTGCCCTGTAGAGTTCTACAGCAGCAGAGAGACAAAAGAGAGACTTTGAAGTGATTAAGTATAATTTTTCTGCATTTTCTTGCTGCCTTTAGCTAATTCCACCTAAAACACTGATTTTCTAGAGTTTCTGTGATTTAAAAAGCTTGTTTCAGCTACATATTGTACTTATTTTACTGCCTGCACTTTAACAAAGTCATTTTTGTGTTTAAATTACCTGTTTAACTGTTGTAGGCTACACACTCAAGTGTGATAGCCATTTCTGTGCATTTAAAGTGTTTTTTTGATTGTATCTGCTTTATTTTCTGAAAAAAAAAACAAAAAAAAAATACTTGTTTTCCCACCTTTCTAAGCTAGTATAGTCCAGTTTTCAGGTTAGTGCTGAATTCAGGGCTGTGTTACAAGTTTCTGTGTTTGCCCATACCTTACTTGGATAGAAGGAAGTTTCTCTGTTCACTGTGAGAGAGGGAGCTTTGAGCAGCCTATCTGTCCCTGGAGGAGTGGTTTCAGCCCAGAAATTAGTAGTTTATTGGCCATTTTGGGCTAATTTCTATCTCTTTCATTTCCCTGCTATAAAACCCACATTTGCAAGGTTTTTGTGCTAGTATACAGCTCAGCAAGCTCCTGCCTGGTGCCCTGCAGAGTTCTACAGCAGCAGAGAGACAAAAGAGACTTTGGAGTGATTAAGTATCATTTTTCTGCATTTTCTTGCTGCCTTTAGCTAATTCTGCCTAAAACACTGATTTTCTAGAGTTTCTGTGATTTAAAAAGCTTGTTTCAGCTACATATTGTACTTATTTTACTGCCTGCACTTTAACAAAGTCATTTTTGTGTTTAAATTACCTGTTTAACTGTTGTAGGCTACACACTCAAATGTGATAGCCATTTCTGTGCATTTAAAGTGTTTTCTTGATTGTATCTGCTTTATTTTCTGAAAAAAAACAAAAAATACTTGTTTTCCCACCTTTCTAAGCTAGTATAGTCCAGTTTTCAGGTTAGTGCTGAATTCAGGGCTGTGTTACAAGTTTCTGTGTTTGCCCATACCTTACTTGGATAGAAGGAAGTTTCTCTGTTCACTGTGAGAGAGAGGGAGCTTTGAGCAGCCTATCTGTCCCTGGAGGAGTGGTTTCAGCCCAGAAATTAGTAGTTTATTGGCCATTTTGGGCTAATTTCTATCTTTTTCATTTCCCTGTTATAAAACCCACATTTGAAAGGTTTTTGTGCTAGTATACAGCTCAGCAAGCTCCTGCCTGGTGCCCTGCAGAGTTCTACAGCAGCAGAGAGACAAAAGAGAGACTTTGGAGTGATTAAGTATCATTTTTCTGCATTTTCTTGCTGCCTTTAGCTAATTCCACCTAAAACACTGATTTTCTAGAGTTTCTGTGATTTAAAAAGCTTGTTTAAGCTACATATTGTACTTATTTTACTGCCTGCACTTTAACAAAGTCATTTTTGTGTTTAAATTACCTGTTTAGCTTTTGTAGGCTACACACTCAAGTGTGATAGCCATTTATGTGCATTTAAAGTGTTTTTTTTATTGTATCTGCTTTATTTTCAGAAAAAAATAAAAAAATATACTGGTTTTCCTGCCAATCTGAGCAAGTATAGTCCAGTTTTCCGGTTAGTGCTAAATTCAGGGCTGTGTTACAAGTTTGTGTGTTTGCCCATACCTTACTTGGATAGAAGAAAGTTTCTCTGTTCAAAGTGAGAGAGGCAGCTTTGAGCAACCTACCTGTCCCTGGAGAAGGGTTTTCTGCCCAGAAATTAGTAGTTTATTGGCCATTTTGGGCTAATTTCTATCTCTTTCATTTCCCTGCTATAAAACCCACATTTACAAGTTTTTGTGCTAGTATACAGCTCAGCAAGCTCCTTCTTGTTGCCATGCAGATTTCTACAGCAGCAGAGAGACAAAAGAGAGACATTGGAGTGATGAAGTATTATTTTTCTGCATTTTCTTGCTGCCTTTAGCTAATTCCACCAAAACACAAATTTTCTAGAGTTTCTGTGATTTAAAAGCTTGTTTCAGCTACATATTGTACTTATTTTAGTGCCTGCACTTTAACAAAGTCATTTTTGTGTTTAAATTACCTGTTTAACTGTTGTAGGCTACACACTCAAGTGTGATAGCCATTTCTGTGCATTTAAAGTGTTTTTTTGATTGTATCTGCTTTATTTTCTGAAAAAAAAAAAATATACTTGTTTTCCCACCTTTCTAAGCTAGTATAGTCCAGTTTTCAGGTTAGTGCTGAATTCAGGGCTGTGTTACAAGTTTCTGTGTTTGCCCATACCTTACTTGGATAGAAGGAAGTTTCTCTGTTCACTGTGAGAGAGGGAGCTTTGAGCAGCCTATCTGTCCCTGGAGGAGTGGTTTCAGCCCAGAAATTAGTAGTTTATTGGCCATTTTGGGCTAATTTCTATCTCTTTCATTTCCCTGCTATAAAACCCACATTTGCAAGGTTTTGTGCTAGTATACAGCTCAGCAAGCTCCTGCCTGGTGCCCTGCAGAGTTCTACAGCAGCAGAGAGACAAAAGAGAGACTTTGGAGTGATTAAGTATCATTTTTCTGCATTTTCTTGCTGCCTTTAGCTAATTCCACCTAAAACACTGATTTTCTAGAGTTTCTGTGATTTAAAAAGCTTGTTTCAGCTACATATTGTACTTATTTTACTGCCTGCACTTTAACAAAGTCATTTTTGTGTTTAAATTACCTGTTTAACTGTTGTAGGCTACACACTCAAGTGTGATAGCCATTTCTGTGCATTTAAAGTGTTTTTTTTGATTGTATCTGCTTTATTTTCTGAAAAAAAAACAAAAATATACTTGTTTTCCCACCTTTCTAAGCTAGTATAGTCCAGTTTTCAGGTTAGTGCTGAATTCAGGGCTGTGTTACAAGTTTCTGTGTTTGCCCATACCTTACTTGGATAGAAGGAAGTTTCTCTGTTCACTGTGAGAGGGAGCTTTGAGCAGCCTATCTGTCCCTGGAGGAGTGGTTTCAGCCCAGAAATTAGTAGTTTATTGGCCATTTTGGGCTAATTTCTATCTCTTTCATTTTCCTGCTTTAAAAGCCACATTTACAAGGTTTTTGTGCTAGTTTACAGCTCGGCAAGCTCCTGCCTGGTGCCCTGCAGAGTTCTTCAACAGCAGAGAGACAAAATAGAGACTTTGAAATGATTAAGTAGCATTTTTCTGTATTTTCTTGCTGCCTTTAGCTAATTCCACCTAAAACACTGATTTTTCTAGAGTTTCTGTGATTTAAAAAGCTTGTTTTAGCTACATATTGTACTTATTTTACTGCCTGCACTTTAACAAAGTCATTTTTGTGTTTAAATTACCTGTTTAACTGTTGTAGGCTACACACTCAAGTGTGATAGCCATTTCTGTGCATTTAAAGTGTTTTTTTGATTGTATCTGCTTTATTTTCTGAAAAAAAAAAAAAAAAAACTTGTTTTCCCACCTTTCTAAGCTAGTATAGTCCAGTTTTCAGGTTAGTGCTGAATTCAGGGCTGTGTTACAAGTTTCTGTGTTTGCCCATACCTTACTTGGATAGAAGGAAGTTTCTCTGTTCACTGTGAGAGAGGGAGCTTTGAGCAGCCTATCTGTCCCTGGAGGAGTGGTTTCAGCCCAGAAATTAGTAGTTTATTGGCCATTTTGGGCTAATTTCTATCTCTTTCATTTCCCTGCTATAAAACCCACATTTGCAAGGTTTTGTGCTAGTATACAGCTCAGCAAGCTCCTGCCTGGTGCCCTGCAGAGTTCTACAGCAGCAGAGAGACAAAAGAGAGACTTTGGAGTGATTAAGTATCATTTTTCTGCATTTTCTTGCTGCCTTTAGCTAATTCTGCCTAAAACACTGATTTTCTAGAGCTTCTGTGATTTAAAAGCTTGTTTCAGCTACATATTGTACTTATTTTACTGCCTGCACTTTAACAAAGTCATTTTTGTGTTTAAATTACCTGTTTAACTGTTGTAGGCTACACACTCAAGTGTGATAGCCATTTCTGTGCATTTAAAGTGTTTTTTGATTGTATCTGCTTTATTTTCTGAAAAAAAAACAAAAAAAAATATACTTGTTTTCCCACCTTTCTAAGCTAGTATAGTCCAGTTTTCAGGTTAGTGCTGAATTCAGGGCTGTGTTACAAGTTTCTGTGTTTGCCCATACCTTACTTGGATAGAAGGAAGTTTCTCTGTTCACTGTGAGAGAGGGAGCTTTGAGCAGCCTATCTGTCCCTGGAGGAGTGGTTTCAGCCCAGAAATTAGTAGTTTATTGGCCATTTTGGGCTAATTTCTATCTCTTTCATTTCCCTGCTGTAGAACCCACATTTGCGAGGTTTTTGTGCTAGTATACAGCTCAACAAGCTCCTGCCTGGTGCCCTGCAGAGTTCTACAGCAGCAGAGAGACAAAACAGAGACTTTGGAGTGATTAAGTATCATTTTTCTGCATTTTCTTGCTGCCTTTAGCTAATTCCACCTAAAACTGAGATTTCCTAGAGTTTCTGTGATTTAAAAAGCTTGTTTCAGGTTCATAGTGTACTTATTTTACTGCCTGCACTTTAACAAAGTCATTTTTGTGTTTAAATTACCCGTTTAACTGTTGTAGGCTACACACTTAAGTGTATTAACCATTTCTGTGCATTTAAAGTGTTTTTTTATTGTATCTGCTTTATTTTCTGAAAAAAAAAACAAAAACATACCTGTTTTCCCACCATTCTAAGCTAGTATAGTCCAGTTTTCAGGTTAGTGTTGAATTCAGGGCTGTGTTACCAGTTTCTGTGTTTGCCCATACCTTACTTGGATAGAAGGAAGTTTCTCAGTTGACTGTGAGAGAGAGCTTTGAGCAGCCTATTTGTCCCTGGAGGAGTGGTTTCACCAGAAATTGGTAGTTTATTGGCCATTTTGGGCTAATTTCTAACTCTTACATTTTCCTTCTATAAAACCCACATTTGGGAGGTTTTTGTGCTAGTATACAGCTCAGCAAGCTCCTGCCCTGTGCCCTGCAGAGTTCTACAGCAGCAGAGAGACAAAAGAGACTTTGGAGTGATTAAGTATCATTTTTCTGCATTTTCTTGCTGCCTTTAGCTAATTCCACCTAAAATGCCAATTTTCTAGAGTTTCTGTGATTTAAAAAGCTTGTTTCAGCTACATATTGTACTTATTTTACTGCCTGCACTTTAACAAAGTCATTTTTGTGTTTAAATTACCTGTTTAACTGTTGTAGGCTACACACTCAAGTGTGATAGCCATTTATGTGCATTTAAAGTGTTTTATTGATTGTATATTCTTTATTTTCTGAAAAAAAAAACAAAAAAATACTTTTTTTCCTACCTTTCTAAGCTAGTATAGTGCTGTTTTCAGGTTAGTGCTGAATTCAGGGCTGTGTTACAAGTTTCTGTGTTTGCCCATACCTTACTTGGATAGAAGGAAGTTTCTCTGTTCACTGTGAGAGAGGGAGCTTTGAGCAGCCTATCTGTCCCTGGAGGAGTGGTTTCAGCCCAGAAATTAGTAGTTTATTGGCCATTTTGGGCTAATTTCTATCTCTTTCATTTCCCTGCTATAAAACCCACATTTGCAAGGTTTCTGTGCTAGTATACAGCTCAGCAAGCTCCTGCCTGGTGCCCTGCAGAGTTCTACAGCAGCAGAGAGACAAAAGAGAGACTTTGGAGTGATTAAGTATCATTTTTCTGCATCTTCTTGCTGCCTTTAGCTAATTCCACCTAAAAACCTGATTTTCTAGAGTTTGTTTGATTTAAAAAGCTTGTTTCAGCTACACATTGTACTTATTTTACTGCCTGCACTTTAACAAAGTCATTTTTGTGTTTAAATTACCTGTTTAACTGTTGTAGGCTACACACTCAAGTGTGATAGCCATTTCTGTGCATTTAAAGTGTTTTTTTGATTGTATCTGCTTTATTTTCTGAAAAAAAAAAAAAAAAATACTTGTTTTCCCACCTTTCTAAGCTAGTATAGTCCAGTTTTCAGGTTAGTGCTGAATTCAGGGCTGTGTTACAAGTTTCTGTGTTTGCCCATACCTTACTTGGATAGAAGGAAGTTTCTCTGTTCACTGTGAGAGAGGGAGCTTTGAGCAGCCTATCTGTCCCTGGAGGAGTGGTTTCAGCCCAGAAATTAGTAGTTTATTGGCCATTTTGGGCTAATTTCTATCTCTTTCATTTCCCTGCTATAAAACCCACATTTGCAAGGTTTTTGTGCTAGTATACAGCTCAGCAAGCTCCTGCCTGGTGCCCTGCAGAGTTCTACAGCAGCAGAGAGACAAAAGAGACTTTGGAGTGATTAAGTATCATTTTTCTGCATTTTCTTGCTGCCTTTAGCTAATTCCACCTAAAACACCAATTTTCTAGAGTTTCTGTGATTTAAAAAGCTTGTTTCAGCTACATATTGTACTTATTTTACTGCCTGCACTTTAACAAAGTCATTTTTGTGTTTAAATTACCTGTTTAACTGTTGTAGGCTACACACTCAAGTGTGATAGCCATTTCTGTGCATTTAAAGTGTTTTTTGATTGTATCTGCTTTATTTTCTGAAAAAAACAAAAAAAAAATACTTGTTTTCCCACCTTTCTAAGCTAGTATAGTCCAGTTTTCAGGTTAGTGCTGAATTCAGGGCTGTGTTACAAGTTTCTGTGTTTGCCCATACCTTACTTGGATAGAAGGAAGTTTCTCTGTTCACTGTGAGAGAGGGAGCTTTGAGCAGCCTATCTGTCCCTGGAGGAGTGGTTTCAGCCCAGAAATTAGTAGTTTATTGGCCATTTTGGGCTAATTTCTATCTCTTTCATTTCCCTGCTATAAAACCCACATTTGCAAGGTTTTTGTGCTAGTATACAGCTCAGCAAGCTCCTGCCTGGTGCCCTGCAGAGTTCTACAGCAGCAGAGAGACAAAAGAGAGACTTTGGAGTGATTAAGTATCATTTTTCTGCATTTTCTTGCTGCCTTTAGCTAATTCCACCTAAAACACTGATTTTCTAGAGTTTCTGTGATTTAAAAAGCTTGTTTCAGCTACATATTGTACTTATTTTACTGCCTGCACTTTAACAAAGTCATTTTTGTGTTTAAATTACCTGTTTAACTGTTGTAGGCTACACACTCAAGTGTGATAGCCATTTCTGTGCATTTAAAGTGTTTTTTGATTGTATCTGCTTTATTTTCTGAAAAAAAAAAAAATACTTGTTTTCCCACCTTTCTAAGCTAGTATAGTCCAGTTTTCAGGTTAGTGCTGAATTCAGGGCTGTGTTACAAGTTTCTGTGTTTGCCCATACCTTACTTGGATAGAAGGAAGTTTCTCTGTTCACTGTGAGAGAGGGAGCTTTGAGCAGCCTATCTGTCCCTGGAGGAGTGGTTTCAGCCCAGAAATTAGTAGTTTATTGGCCATTTTGGGCTAATTTCTATCTCTTTCATTTCCCTGCTATAAAACCCACATTTGCAAGGTTTTTGTGCTAGTATACAGCTCAGCAAGCTCCTGCCTGGTGCCCTGCAGAGTTCTACAGCAGCAGAGAGACAAAAGAGAGACTTTGGAGTGATTAAGTATCATTTTTCTGCATTTTCTTGCTGCCTTTAGCTAATTCCACCTAAAACACCAATTTTCTAGAGTTTCTGTGATTTAAAAAGCTTGTTTCAGCTACATATTGTACTTATTTTACTGCCTGCACTTTAACAAAGTCATTTTTGTGTTTAAATTACCTGTTTAACTGTTGTAGGCTACACACTCAAGTGTGATAGCCATTTCTGTGCATTTAAAGTGTTTTTTTTGATTGTATCTGCTTTATTTTCTGAAAAAAACAAAAAAAAAATACTTGTTTTCCCACCTTTCTAAGCTAGTATAGTCCAGTTTTCAGGTTAGTGCTGAATTCAGGGCTGTGTTACAAGTTTCTGTGTTTGCCCATACCTTACTTGGATAGAAGGAAGTTTCTCTGTTCACTGTGAGAGGGAGCTTTGAGCAGCCTATCTGTCCCTGGAGGAGTGGTTTCAGCCCAGAAATTAGTAGTTTATTGGCCATTTTGGGCTAATTTCTATCTCTTTCATTTCCCTGCTATAAAACCCACATTTGCAAGGTTTTTGTGCTAGTATACAGCTCAGCAAGCTCCTGCCTGGTGCCCTGCAGAGTTCTACAGCAGCAGAGAGACAAAAGAGACTTTGGAGTGATTAAGTATCATTTTTCTGCATTTTCTTGCTGCCTTTAGCTAATTCCACCTAAAACACCAATTTTCTAGAGTTTCTGTGATTTAAAAAGCTTGTTTCAGCTACATATTGTACTTATTTTACTGCCTGCACTTTAACAAAGTCATTTTTGTGTTTAAATTACCTGTTTAACTGTTGTAGGCTACACACTCAAGTGTGATAGCCATTTCTGTGCATTTAAAGTGTTTTTTTATTGTATCTGCTTTATTTTCTGAAAAAAAAAAAAAAATACTTGTTTTCCCACCTTTCTAAGCTAGTATAGTCCAGTTTTCAGGTTAGTGCTGAATTCAGGGCTGTGTTACAAGTTTCTGTTTTTGCCCATACCTTACTTGGATAGAAGGAAGTTTCTCTGTTCACTGTGAGAGAGGGAGCTTTGAGCAGCCTATCTGTCCCTGGAGGAGTGGTTTCAGCCCAGAAATTAGTAGTTTATTGGGCATTTTGGGCTAATTTCTATCTCTTTCATTTCCCTGCTATAAAACCCACATTTGCAAGGTTTTTGTGCTAGTATACAGCTCAGCAAGCTCCTGCCTGGTGCCCTGCAGAGTTCTACAGCAGCAGAGAGACAAAAGAGAGAATTTGGAGTGATTAAGTATCATTTTTCTGCATTTTCTTGCTGCCTTTAGCTAATTCCACCTAAACACTGACTTTCTAGAGTTTCTGTGATTTAAAAAGCTTGTTTCAGCTACATATTGTACTTATTTTACTGCCTGCACTTTAACAAAGTCATTTTTGTGTTTAAATTACCTGTTTAACTGTTGTAGGCTACACACTCAAGTGTGATAGCCATTTCTGTGCATTTAAAGTGTTTTTTTGATTGTATCTGCTTTATTTTCTAAAAAAGAACAAAACAAAAAATACTTATTTTTCCACATTTTTAAACTAGTATAGTCCCATTTTCAGGTTAGTGATGAATTCAGGGCTATGTTACAAGTTTCTGTGTTTGCCCATACCTTACTTGGATAGAAGGAAGTTTCTCTGTTCACTGTGAGAGAGGGAGCTTTGAGCAGCCTATCTGTCCCTGGAGGAGTGGTTTCAGCCCAGAAATTAGTAGTTTATTGGCCATTTTGGGCTAATTTCTATCTCTTTCATTTCCCTGCTATAAAACCCACATTTGCAAGGTTTTTGTGCTTGTATACAGCTCAGCAAGCTCCTGCCTGGTGCCCTGCAGAGTTCTACAGCAGCAGAGAGAAAAGAGAGACTTTGGAGTGATTAAGTATCATTTTTCTGGATTTTCTCGCTGCCTTTAGCTAATTTCACCTAATACACTAATTTTCTAGAGTTTCTGTGATTTAAAAAGCTTGTTTCAGCTACATATTGTATTTATTTTACTGCCTGCACTTTAACAAAGTCATTTTTGTGTTTAAATTACCTGTTTAATTGTTGTAGGCTACACACTCAAGTGTGATAGCCATTTCTGTGCATTTAAAGTGTTTTTTGATTGTATCTGCTTTATTTTCTGAAAAAAAAAAACAAAAAAATACTTGTTTTCCCACCTTTCTAAGCTAGTATAGTCCAGTTTTCAGGTTAGTGCTGAATTCAGGGCTGTGTTACAAGTTTCTGTGTTTGCCCATACCTTACTTGGATAGAAGGAAGTTTCTCTGTTCACTGTGAGAGAGGGAGCTTTGAGCAGCCTATCTGTCCCTGGAGGAGTGGTTTCAGCCCAGAAATTAGTGGTTTATTGGCCATTTTGGGCTAATTTCTATCTCTTTCATTTCCCTGCTATAAAACCCACATTTGCAAGGTTTTTGTGCTAGTATACAGCTCAGCAAGCTCCTACCTGGTGCCCTGCAGAGTTCTACAGCAGCAGAGAGACAAAAAAGAGACTTTGGAGTGATTAAATATAATTTTTCTGCATTTTCTTGCTGCCTTTAGCTAACTCCACCTAAAACACAGATTTTCTAGAGTTTCTGTGATTTAAAAAGCTTGTTTCAGCTACATATTGTACTTATTTTACTGCCTGCACTTTAACAAAGTCGTTTTTGTGTTTAAATTACCTGTTTAACTGTTGTAGGCTACACACTCAAGTGTGATAGCCATTTCTGTGCATTTAAAGTGTTTTTTGATTGTATCTGCTTTATTTTCTGAAAAAAACAAAAAAATATACTTGTTTTCCCACCTTTCTAAGCTAGTATAGTCCAGTTTTCAGGTTAGTGCTGAATTCAGGGCTGTGTTACAAGTTTCTGTGTTTGCCCATACCTTACTTGGATAGAAGGAAGTTTCTCTGTTCACTGTGAGAGAGGGAGCTTTGAGCAGCCTATCTGTCCCTGGAGGAGTGGTTTCAGCCCAGAAATTAGTAGTTTATTGGCCATTTTGGGCTAATTTCTATCTCTTTCATTTCCCTGCTATAAAACCCACATTTGCAAGGTTTTTGTGCTAGTATACAGCTCAGCAAGCTCCTGCCTGGTGCCCTGCAGAGTTCTACAGCAGCAGAGAGACAAAAGAGAGACTTTGGAGTGATTAAGTATCATTTTTCTGCATTTTCTTGCTGCCTTTAGCTAATTCCACCTAAAACACTGATTTTCTAGAGTTTCTGTGATTTAAAAAGCTTGTTTCAGCTACATATTGTACTTATTTTACTGCCTGCACTTTAACAAAGTCATTTTTGTGTTTAAATTACCTGTTTAACTGTTGTAGGCTACACACTCAAGTGTGATAGCCATTTCTGTGCATTTAAAGTGTTTTTTGATTGTATCTGCTTTATTTTCTGAAAAAACAAAAAAAAAATACTTGTTTTCCCACCTTTCTAAGCTAGTATAGTCCAGTTTTCAGGTTAGTGCTGAATTCAGGGCTGTGTTACAAGTTTCTGTGTTTGCCCATACCTTACTTGGATAGAAGGAAGTTTCTCTGTTCACTGTGAGAGAGGGAGCTTTGAGCAGCCTATCTGTCCCTGGAGGAGTGGTTTCAGCCCAGAAATTAGTAGTTTATTGGCCATTTTGGGCTAATTTCTATCTCTTTCATTTTCCTGCTATAAAACCCACATTTGCAAGGTTTTGTGCTAGTATACAGCTCAGCAAGCTCCTGCCTGGTGCCCTGCAGAGTTCTACAGCAGCAGAGAGACAAAAGAGAGACTTTGGAGTGATTAAGTATCATTTTTCTGCATTTTCTTGCTGCCTTTAGCTAATTCCACCTAAAACACTGATTTTCTAGAGTTTCTGTGATTTTAAAAAGCTTGTTTCAGCTACATATTGTACTTATTTTACTGCCTGCACTTTAACAAAGTCATTTTTGTGTTTAAATTACCTGTTTAACTGTTGTAGGCTACACACTCAAGTGTGATAGCCATTTCTGTGCATTTAAAGTGTTTTTTGATTGTATCTGCTTTATTTTCTGAAAAAAAAAAAAAATACTTGTTTTCCCACCTTTCTAAGCTAGTATAGTCCAGTTTTCAGGTTAGTGCTGAATTCAGGGCTGTGTTACAAGTTTCTGTGTTTGCCCATACCTTACTTGGATAGAAGGAAGTTTCTCTGTTCACTGTGAGAGGGAGCTTTGAGCAGCCTATCTGTCCCTGGAGGAGTGGTTTCAGCCCAGAAATTAGTAGTTTATTGGCCATTTTGGGCTAATTTCTATCTCTTTCATTTCCCTGCTATAAAACCCACATTTGCAAGGTTTTTGTGCTAGTATACAGCTCAGCAAGCTCCTGCCTGGTGCCCTGCAGAGTTCTACAGCAGCAGAGAGACAAAAGAGAGACTTTGGAGTGATTAAGTATCATTTTTCTGCATTTTCTTGCTGCCTTTAGCTAATTCCACCTAAAACACCAATTTTCTAGAGTTTCTGTGATTTAAAAAGCTTGTTTCAGCTACATATTGTACTTATTTTACTGCCTGCACTTTAACAAAGTCATTTTTGTGTTTAAATTACCTGTTTAACTGTTGTAGGCTACACACTCAAGTGTGATAGCCATTTCTGTGCATTTAAAGTGTTTTTTTGATTGTATCTGCTTTATTTTCTGAAAAAACAAAAAAAATACTTGTTTTCCCACCTTTCTAAGCTAGTATAGTCCAGTTTTCAGGTTAGTGCTGAATTCAGGGCTGTGTTACAAGTTTCTGTGTTTGCCCATACCTTACTTGGATAGAAGGAAGTTTCTCTGTTCACTGTGAGAGGGAGCTTTGAGTAGCCTATCTGTCCCTGGAGGAGTGGTTTCAGCCCAGAAATTAGTAGTTTATTGGCCATTTTGGGCTAATTTCTATCTCTTTCATTTCCCTGCTATAAAACCCACATTTGCAAGGTTTTTGTGCTAGTATACAGCTCAGCAAGCTCCTGCCTGGTGCCCTGCAGAGTTCTACAGCAGCAGAGAGACAAAAGAGAGACTTTGGAGTGATTAAGTATCATTTTTCTGCATTTTCTTGCTGCCTTTAGCTAATTCCACCTAAAACACCAATTTTCTAGAGTTTCTGTGATTTAAAAGCTTGTTTCAGCTACATATTGTACTTATTTTACTGCCTGCACTTTAACAAAGTCATTTTTGTGTTTAAATTACCTGTTTAACTGTTGTAGGCTACACACTCAAGTGTGATAGCCATTTCTGTGCATTTAAAGTGTTTTTTTGATTGTATCTGCTTTATTTTCTGAAAACAAAAATATACTTGTTTTCCCACCTTTCTAAGCTAGTATAGTCCAGTTTTCATGTTAGTGCTGAATTCAGGGCTGTGTTACAAGTTTCTGTGTTTGCCCATACCTTACTTGGATAGAAGGAAGTTTCTCTGTTCACTGTGAGAGAGGGAGCTTTGAGCAGCCTATCTGTCCCTGGAGGAGTGGTTTCAGCCCAGAAATTAGTAGTTTATTGGCCATTTTGGGGCTAATTTCTATCTTTTTCATTTCCTGCTATAAAACCCACATTTGCAAGGTTTTTGTGCTAGTATACAGCTCAGCAAGCTCCTGCCTGGTGCCCTGCAGAGTTCTACAGCAGCAGAGAGACAAAAGAGAGACTTTGGAGTGATTAAGTATCATTTTTCTGCATTTTCTTGCTGCCTTTAGCTAATTCTGCCTAAAACACTGATTTTCTAGAGTTTCTGTGATTTAAAAAGCTTGTTTCAGCTACATATTGTACTTATTTTACTGCCTGCACTTTAACAAAGTCATTTTTGTGTTTAAATTACCTGTTTAACTGTTGTAGGCTACACACTCAAGTGTGATAGCCATTTCTATGCATTCAAAGTGTTTTTGATTGTATCTGCTTTATTTTCTGAAAAAAAAAAATACTTGTTTTCCCACCTTTCTAAGCTAGTATAGTCCAGTTTTCAGGTTAGTGCTGAATTCAGGGCTGTGTTACAAGTTTCTGTGTTTCCCCATACCTTACTTGGATAGAAGAAAGTTTCTCTGTTCACCTGTGAGAAAGGGAGCTTTGAGCAGCCTATCTGTCTCTAGAGGAGTGGTTTCAGCACAGAAATTAGTAGTTTATTGGCCATTTTTTGGCTAATTTCTATCTCTTTCATTTCCCTGCTATAATTTATTTTTGTTATATTTATTTTACATTTGTTTACCGGGAAAGTCTGACTGGAACAAGATCCATTTACAGCTGAGATCCGGGGAGAAAAGCTCCACATAAAATAATATGTACACTGACAATTTTAGAATAAAAAGATAAATATTACAATCAGTAGAAAATTTACAATGGTTTCTTCCAAGCAAACTTAATTTAAACATAATAGACCCTGGATGGCAGAAATTGGGAGAAAAAAACTCCACATTCACCAATGCTATCAAAAGATATATCGCGGAAGACATAATAATTTACACATAGTAGGCCATGTATGGCATGTTTGACTACTGTATTAAAGAGAAAGTGAGCAGTGAAGAGAGGAATGTAGGAAGAATTGATGGAGAGCAGGAAAGCATTTATGTGATGCAAGGACAGAGCCAGGATTGCAAGAGGTGTGACTTAAGTAACTTTTTGAACAGTAAGATAGATGATGCAGAAGAGATATTTTGTGGGAGGTTATTCCATTTCCTAGCAATTGTATGAGAGAAAAGAGCTTCCCTGCATTATTGTTGGCTTTGGATATACAGAGCAGGGTTTTGTTGGATGACCGTAGTGGATGGTTTGCTGGATATTGGTTTAGTAGTTGGTTTAAGGCTGGAGCTTTGTGGGAATTCTTTGGTGTGCTGAAGGTGAGCACTAGTTGGTGGTAACTAATTAACTGAGGGAGTTCTAACCACTGTAGCTCCTTTAGGGCAAGACAGTGGTGACTTCTAAAAGTAGAATTATTGGCGAATTTTGCATTCTTATTGTAACATGATTCTAGTTTGTCTAGGTCTGTTTTCCTGATGTGGGTTAGGATTGGTGATGCATACAGTAGGGTAGACAAAAGGTGTGTTTGGGCTAGGGTGATTCATGCTTGGTCTGATAGGAAGTTTTTTTGTTTGTATAAAGTACCTAGTTTTTATGTACTTTTTTAATGGTTTGAGAGATATGGACATCAAAATGAAGGTCCTCATCTATTACAACACAAAGTAGCTTAGTATGGGGGAAGGGAGAGATTGTGGTTCCATTTTTGGAGGTGATAGAGAAGGAAGGATATGTTTTTCTGGATTTGTTGGGGGTGAAAAGAAGTAATTTTGTCTTGTTGGGGTTTAGAATCATTTGGATATCAGTAATCCATTTTTCCACAGAGCAGAAGGACTCTTGGGTTAGCTTTTGTAGAGTGGTTATGGATGGGGCTAAGCAGATTATGGTTGAGTCATCTACATATTGTATCAGTGATACATGCAGGGTGGCGGTATGTAGTTTGTTGGTGAAAATGGTGAAGAGTAGTGGCCTGAGTATTGATACTTGTGGAACACCTATGGTAGATGGTAGTAGGGGTGATAGTACACCTTGTCATTTGACTGACTGTTTTCTGTCAGAGAAGTAGTTTTGAAACCTGCATTTGCAAGGTTTTTGTGCTTGTATACACCTCAGCAAGCTCCTGCCTGGTGCTCTGCAGAGTTCTATAACAGCAGAGAGACAAAACAGAGACATTGGAGTGATTAAGTATCATTTTTCTGCATTTCTTTGCTGTCTCTAGCTAAGTCCGCCTAAAACGCCAATTTTTTTTAGAGTTTCTGTGATTTAAAAAGGTTGTTGCAGCTACATATTGTACTTATTTTACTATCTGAACTTTAATGCTTTTTCGTGTTTAAATTACATTTTTAACTGTTGTAGGCTACACACTCAAGTGTGATAGCCATTTTTGTGCATTTAAAGTGTTATGTTGGTTGTATCTGCTTTATTTTCAGGAAAAAAAACAAAAAAATACATGTTTTCCCACCTTTCTAAGCTAGTATAGTCTAGTTTTCAGATTAGTGCTGAATTCAGGGCTGTGTTACAAATTTCTGTGTTTGCCTACACCTTACTTGGATACAAGAAAGTTTCTCTGTTCACCTGTGAGAGAGGGGAGCTTTGAGCAGCCTATCTGTCCCTGGAGAAGTGGTGTCAGCCAAGAAATTAGTAGTTTATTAGCCATTTTGGGCTAATTTCTATCTCTTTCATTTCCCTGCTATAAAACCCGAATTTGCAACGTTTTTGCCCTTGTATACAGTTCAGCAAGCTCCTGCCTGGTGCTCTGCAGAGTTTTTCAACAGCAGAGAGATAAAAGAGAGGCTTTGGAGTGATTAAGTGTAATTTTTCTGCATTTTCTTGCTGCCTTTAGCTAATTCCACCTTAAATGCCGATTGTTTAGAGTTTCTATTATTTAAAAAGCTTGTTTCAGATACATATTGTACTTATTTTACTGCCTGCACTTTAACAAAGTCATTTTTGTGTTCAAATTACCTGTTTTACTGTTGTAGGCTACACACTCAAGTGTGATAGCCATTTCTGTGCATTTAAAGTTTTTTATTGTATCTTCTTTATTTTCTGAAAAAAAATATACACTTGTTTTTTTTTTGTTTTTTTTTCCAGAAAATAAAGCAGATACAGTAAAAAAACAACATTTCTGTGCATTTAAAGTGTTTTTTTTATTGTGTCTGCTTATTTTCTTGAAAAAAAATACTTGTTTTCTAAGCTAGTCTAGTCCATTTTTCAGGTTAGTGCTAAATTCAGGGCTGTGTTACAAGGTTCTGTGTTTTCCCATACCTTACTTGGATAGAGGGAAGTTTGTCTGTTCACCTGTGAGAGATGGGAGCTTTGACCAGCCTATTTGTCCCTGGAGGAGTAGTTTCATTCCAGAAATTAGTAGCTTATTTGCCATTTTGGCCTTATTTCTATCTCTTTCATTTCCCTGCTATAAAACCCACATTAGCATGTTTTTTTCTTGACTGGCAGCGTCAGTTATCTAGGGTATATCTATTCCCGGGTGTACAAAGTCTACTCTTCAATTTGTACCTGGAACTAGACAAACTTTCAACTTAAGCACTTCACTTCTCAGCCTGGCACTTGCTCAAAACTCATAGCAAGCAGTAATAAACCTTAGTACTAGATCCCCCCTATACTGTAGAGAAGGACAAGGCTCTCTATTCTACCTTACCAGCCAGTCATTAAAACAGCTCACTGTACCAATCCAGGCATGTCCATAGGTCAAATTCAGGTGTACTCTCCGGTCCAACTGGAGAATCTGGGCATTTTTAGGCAATGCTACAACTGCCTCATGTACACAGAAAACCCTCTCCTACTTCCACCAAACACTAATACATGCAAGAGCTGCAATTATACAGCCCAACTGGAGGCTAAGCTCTCTCAACCCAAGACTGGGCCAGACAGTCAAAAGAAGAAGGGAATTACTTGCATCACACCACCAGTCTCACATAGACCTATGAAACCAGCACCGACAAAAAGCACACATAAATACACAAAAACATACTCGTAGGCTCTAAATAAAATCTGCAAAAGCAACAGAGACCTACAATGCAGACATCAAAGCAACCTCCACCGCCTAACGCAAACCATGAAACACATACTTCACAAAACCAATGTGCCACACAGTCACAGCCCTTAAGTCAAAATAACATACCTAACACACCAGTAATAGGTGACTCTATAGTCAGGCACATTGATGTCTCACTCACTAGGCTGAACAAGGAGAAGGCTACTATTATCTGCCTGTTGGGTGCCAAGATCCGCCACATAGCACAAGCACTCAGGTCACTCCAGAACAAGTACAAATATGACAATGTCATTGTCCATGTTGGTGTGAATGACCTGAGCCGTACCTCCCTGGACTACATGAAAAGAGACATGGAAGAGCTCTCTGATCACATAGCCCAGGCTGGTATGACCCTGACCCTGAGAAGCATCCTGCCCTCACCAAGAATGATACCACAGTATAAAGAAAAAATTATGAATTTCAACAATTGGCTAAGCTTCCGGTGTCATTCAAAGGGGATCCAGTGTCTGTTAGCCAGGGATGACATGCTCGACAAGCCCTGCTTCTTTGCTAGAGATGGCTTGCACCTGTCACTCTTAGGCTTTTGAATACTGGCCAAGGCTCTTGCCACCCCCATAGTGCCTTTTCAGGCAAGGCTCAAAAGACAAACCCACCACTGTAAATAACACAAGTAACAAAAAACTGAGGGTAATGTTACTCAATGCCAGAAGTCTAAACCTGAAAATACATGCACTCAAGGCACTCTTCCGTATGGAGAAAATCAATATATGTGCAGTAACAGAAGTCTGGTTTAAGGCTCCAGAGCACACCCCAGCACTACCAGGCTACAACTCATACCATACGTTTCAGCCACATAACCCGGACCGAATACAAAAGGCCATGATACCCAGACCTCCAGGTTAGTGGCACAACACGATGCTTCAGAGATCATCCAAGTGTAACTAACAATGGGCAGCACTGCTATTCAAATTGTAGCTTGCTACAAATCACCCACCATGTCCCAGGCCATTCCGCATTTCTGGAAACACTGGGAAACATAAAGGTCCTACCAAACACCCTGATATTGGGTGATTTGAATTTAATTAACTGGGAGAACTACTCAAGTACTAACTCCCTTTCCCAACATTTCCTAGAATTTATAAACTCAAACACCCTGGATAACTGGTCAACACCCCCACCAGAGCTGACAACATATTGGACCTGGTCATCATCAACATGGCTGACTGGTGTTTCACACTTGAGGTTAACCCTTCGCTGGTTAGATCTGACCATAAACTAATCACTCTGGATAGCCACATTCCACCCTCACCCCCGGTCAAAGAAACCACCGTGAAAAACTTTTCAAAAGCAAACTTGACGTTACTTAATACCGAGGTGGAAAGTTTAAAATCCCCCATGCTAAAGAATAATGTGGCCCAAGCTGCAAAATCCTTTACTAATGCACTCTACGGGCACCTACAAGAATGCATGGATCATACTATCCCAAGCAAAACCAAGAATCATTCCTCCAAGAAGAGGAAATCAGTCTGGTGGATCCCTGCCATAAACAAGCTATACAATAGAAGGAGGAAACTAGTACAGAAACGAGTAAAATCCCAAGAGGGGAAGACATCCCTGATCAGTAACAGCAAGAAACTACGATTCCTCATAAAATCATCCAAGGCTAGCTTCGAAAGAAAAATTGCCAAGGGCTCCAAAGATAACCACAAGGTATTCTTTAGCTATGTCAAGAATCTAAGTAGCAATTCCTAGATCTGCTTGGAGTTAGTGCAAAATGGCACAAAATACACTGAACCAACCAATATCACCAACATCTGGGCAGAGAGGTTCAGTGAAAACTTCACCCCCTCTCACCTCCAAAAGGGCTGATAACCATACCAGAAGAATGTAGTGCCCCTGAAATCACAGACACTCAGGTTAAAACAACCCTCTCCAAAGCCAAAAACATAGCATCAGTGGGAACAGACGGTGTCCCAGGCTGCATTCTACATGAGCTCAAACATGAACTAACCCCTCACCTAAACACATTGTTCAAACTCAGCCTCTCCACAGGCTACGTGCCCATAGAGTGGTGCACAGCAACAGTTATTCCACTCCACAAAGGTGGAGCCACAACAGACATCAAGAACTATCACCCTATAAGCCTGACTAGCTTGGTCTGCAAGGCTATGGAGTGCATCATCATGGATCTCATTAACAGCGACATTGGGAACCTCCAAACAATGGACCCTACCCAGATTGGCTTTTTTTAAGGGACTATCATGCCTCCTAAACCTGGTGGACTTCTTTGACACAGTTACCAAAGCTATAGATGAGGGAAAGGTGGTCCAGCCAGCCTACCTAGTCCTCGCAACTGCCTTAATACCATTCCCCATTCTGGTATTATAGACAAGCTCACCAGCCTGAACATAAACCCCTACGTCACGAGTTGGGTTGCCAACTGGCTCACAGACAGAACTCACATGGTAAGAGTTGTGGGAGCTAGGTCTGACTCTAAACCAGTTACAAGTGGCATTCCCCTGGGCTCAGTCCTAGGACCCCTCCTGTTCAGCATATACTTCTCAGAGGTACAGGCAAGCACAGGAGGACTATGGCTGACCAAGTTCACAGATGACTGCAAACTAGGGGCTATAACTGACTCTCTGGCTGACACAGACATCCTCCAAAAGGGTCTAACTGAGACAGATACCTGGTGTCAAAACCATGGCCTCAAGCTAAATGCCAAAAAGTGCATAGTCATCCCCTTTGGAAAAAACAAAGTACCCACAAATTACCACATGGGTGGTAACCCCCTAAATACGGAAGAAGAAATAAGGGATCTGGAGACCCAAGTAGATAGTAATCTCTCCTTTGATAATCACATTGCCAGAGTGGTTAGAAAATTCTTCTGTGTGGCCCACCTAATTACAAAAGGGTTTACATCCAGATCAAAAGAGGTCATTGTGCCCCTCTACGCATCACTCATCAGACCCATCATAGAGTACAATGCACCATTTGGGATGTACCTTACAAGACACCTGCAACAGTTGGAAAGACCACAGAAGTACCTCACCAAGAGGATCACTGGCCTCAAACAGATGCCCTATGCAGCTCGACTGAAGTGACTCCAGCTCTACTTGGTTGCATACCGCCTACTCAGGGGTGATCTCTGTCTGACATACAAAGCCATGTCCAACTCAGAATTGATGGACATGCTCCACCTAAAAAAAACCATATCCACCTCGAGGCACACACTCTAAGGATCTAAACCTCAGCTCAACAATAAATTGCATGCGCTGGAGGGATAGATTCCTGTCCCAGAGACTTCCCATGCTCTGGAACAAGATTCCAATCTACATTAGGCAGAGCTCCTCACTAACACTCTTCAAGAAAAACCTTGACGAGTGGATGGGAAGAAGGAAGTTTACCCTGGGGATCACTTCAGTGGCTCTGCTGGACAGAGGCACAGGGAACTAATCTAAGGGGGTGGCGAAAGCCAACACATTCCTGCTAGGCTTATAAATGCCTTTGGGCAGATAGCCGAGTACCTACCTATGAACCTATAAAAATGTCCTAGCCACGCAGTCAATAATTTGAAGTTTCTACAAAATAGGAACATATCAAGTTATGACATCTTGTACATAGAAGATGAGAGGTACCATTACCTATGAATATGAGGAGAAATAATAGCAGGTGGTTTTATCTTTAATGAGATGAGTAGAAGCAATAAAGTGAAACAGAAATCAACAAAACTTATGTTGAAACAAAAATCAGAGCTCTTTGTAAATTTCATTTACCAATGGATATACAAGGCAAGTTTTCATTACACAGAAGCATAGCTATTTACACACACACACACACACACACACACACACACACACACACACACACACACACACACACACACACACACACACCATAATACATATACATCTATGTGGTTGTAATCTGCAAGAGTAAATACTCAGAAGACTGGACACTGTTTTTTTTTCTTGTTTTTCAGGCTGCTGGTTTCTTTCCATGTGAGAACGCATTACAGTAGGGTCTTTTCTGCAATCTCAAAGTTGGTATATATAAAATTAGCTGGGGAGGCCTCCCACTACAAAAAATGTATTTATTTATATATATATATATATATATATATATATATATATATATATATATATATATATATATATACACATATATGTATATATACATATATATATATATATATATATATATATATATATATATATAGAGAGAGAGGGAGAGAGATTTTCTAAATTCTTCCTTCCTTGTTGTAAATGTTAAAACTCACACATTTGGGAAACTTGAATAAGTATCTCCATGTCCTTAGGAGTCTTGAAACTTACTCAAGAAAGTAGGACATGCTGACAAAAAACCTGTCATCACTTTTCAGCAGTCAAAAAGATTATACATGCCTATGAGGACAAGCTTTAAAAAGTATGCCATCTATTTCAGGTGGAGAGAAGTGGCATGTGTTCATGACAGTATACTGTGAAACTGCATGTCATGAGGCTTCTGTCATCCCAAATGATAATGGCCATAAGGGCATGCTGTGAAGTATGTGCTACCAGGTTTAAGTCAGGTATAAAGATACACTCTGTTAATACATGTATGCCAGTAATTGCACCATTTCTCTTACCATTGTCAAGTATAGTCTTCCTTCTTAGAGTCAGATCATATTACTTAATTCAACAAATATTAAACCATGCAGAAAAATTAAATGATGACTAAATATCTATAGAATAAGCATAGATTTTAAATTTTGGGGAGTATTTCATTAATAAAATGTACATTTATTGACACTTTTTTAATTTTATTCTCTTGAAAGACATTCTAATTCTAATAACACTGATCCAAGCAAAGAATTTAAATATTATTAATATTTGTTGACCAGGAAAGATTATTGCTTTGCCTTTTTGTATGAAATAACTATAGGCATATATAAAATGTCTGTCATGTTTGCTAAACACAAATTTTTGACTTCTTTGTTCACTTACTATTCACATATGCATGTGTATGATTCTGTGATTGTGTGCGTTTGTGTGTGTATGCATGCTTGTGCATGTATGTATATGTCTGCTTCTGAATGTGTGTGTGTGTATGTGTGTGTGTACTTGTGTACTAGTGTATGTATGTGTGGGTGTGTGTATGTGATCTGTTTGTCAGTCATACATGGTACATACACACACCAATGGACAATTTGGAGGAATACCATTTCACTTTCAGCACATATTCAAAGTGCATGACAAAACTGAAGCATCTGCACAAACAATAATGGCTGCAGGCAGTCATACCTCTCAACTTCTAAGTGCAATAAATATGGACAATGCTAAAAATATTGGGGTGCTGTAGGACCAAAATCAGGGACAGATTTTAAATATTGCTCTTATAAACTCAGGAAGTTGCTAGAAAAATATGTTTTGTGTTATATAACATTTTTTGAAGGGTATGAGTCTTTAACTCAAATGTATGTCATAATTTGGTAACTTTGATTCTCAGTTAGTTGCCTAAAAACTACATATTTAATGAGGAACAGACAAAAAGTATGAGGCAAAAATATGGCCGGTTGAGCGGTTTGCAGAGAGTACATACACAGTCCACAGAGAAAGTAATCCAGTTGACAATATAATGAAAATAAAACAATGTGAGGTAACCAGTGTTAACTACTGCTCAATTGCACCCTCTCTGTTTACATTTTTATTGTTAAAACCAGGTGACTTATAAACTATTTCCCAATGTAGGCTGAAACCTTAGTTAATACCAGAGAAATGTTTCAATCATACTTACATTATAACTTACTCAGACATATCAAATAGTGCTTATATTAATTATGCAGCTAAGACTCAACATTACAATTTTATAAAGGGCTTGCACTGATCATTATCAGGGTGTCAGAAAGGTAAGGAGGGTAGACTATACTTACCTACCCCAAGCAACAGTGAATAGTACATCTTTTGAATTCCAAGGCATTTCTGGGCAAGTTAAAAAATGTAATTCCTATAAAGTGCCCTAGTTTAGCTCCAGTGGCTTCCTACCTCTGTGCTGTGCCAGCTATATGTGGCATGAGTAGCTCACATGTTACATACTCACAATGTGGTTGAAGCACTTCTGCTCAGTTCTCTTAATTTAGAATAGTTATGGTCATATGTTGTGGTCCTCTTGAGATTGCTGATCTCCTCAATTCTAGTATGGAGTCTGGTGAATGAAATTGATTCTCTAAAGAAGCAATGAATTACATCTATCAGAGTCAGGCTATAGGAGCTTTCAAATCACCATCCTAAAATTTGCAAGCCTGGGAAGAATGTCTATTTTAGATAAAAAACTGAGACTGAATCATCAGGTAACAATAAGAAAATGAATCTTTATACACAAACTTTAAAGGTGATCTTTAAAAAGTTGGAATACAATGTAAGTGCTAGAAATAATTAAAATGGATATTTAGAGCTCTTTAATAGAAATTATACTTATTCAATAGATTTAGCTAATTCAGGCTTGGATCCAGGGTCAATGGCTAACTCCTGATGTCCAGACACTCTCTCTATGTAGAGGTACTCTACTTGTAGTCTTGCTTCCTATGACTTTCCATATGAAAAAGAAAAAAAAAATTAACAACTGTGAATTTTTAATAAATATCTAAATGATGTGACAAGGTAAGGTATTGCCATCTGTGCCAGGGAGACTGGTTTGGTGCATGTGTTGCATGTGTCAGCATAGTTGGCTGGAGTTTTGTAGAAGGTTTTGTGTTGTTTGGCTATCACACTGACTTGTACAGATGCTTGTGTTAAAAATGTATCAAAAGTGTTATTATAACTGATTAAATGTTTATGTTTAAATAAAGAATTCTGGAAGGCAAGAGTAGAGGTTTTTGAAATTGTTTTATATCTTTTAGATACTGCAACAGTTCATAGCAAAGCTCTGACTGTGTATTGTACCAAAGCCAGGTGATCAAATGTGATGCCATTCTGTAACCAGCACTGAGAGGAGGGAATGCATACAGCAGCTTGTTTTGTTTTGCTTTCTTTGGAACCTGATATAAAGATCTATGACAGTTAGTTGAGTTCAGTTCAGCTTAGTTCAATTGTTTTGAAGATCATCACCTTGCCCTGTGGAAGTAAGCATTTCAGCAACTAATCTTGCTTTGCAGTATTAATTAGATTAGGCAAGGAACAGTTCTTTAGACAGTCAGAAAATACAGTGAGATTAGTTAAGTTTTGCTTTTCTGCTTCTATTTGTATCTGTCCAACTGTGTTATATTTATTTCTTCTGTGATTGAAACTATAGTGTTTATTTTACTTAGATATTTAGTATTATCATGTTTTCTATTTTATTATTCATTATTAAATATTTTTGTACCTTTCATTATGGCTGGTCTTTTAGAGAATACTTTTAATGTCTTGAGTGTACTTGTGCTTATTTTAGTGATGCCTTGGCCATTCCAAAAAGCCTGGCTGCTTTGGTTACACTCTACATTTATATTAGTATTGATTGCACTCAGTATAATTGTATAACCTTGTAAGAGCCTTAGAGTACTTCACTGGTGGCAGCATGTTTACCTTATAGTCTGGGCAGAGGGGACACAGCTAGTAAATCTGTACCAGCCTTGTTCAGGTGTGTGTGTGTGTGTGTGTGTGTGTGTGTGTGTGTGTGTGTGTGTGTGTGTGTGTGTGTGTGTGTGTGTGTGTGTGTGTGTGTGTGTGTGTGTGTGTGTGTGTGTGTGTGTGTGAAAATCAAACACCCAGGTGTGGATGTGTCAACAACTTGGATCTGGGACATAGTGCTCCAAAGCGAGTATTGTTCGGGATCTGGAAAGACAGAGTCCACTCCCAGGTCTGAGGCATGTTCCCTGTGTGCTCTTGTGGGAAATTGTCCTTGATGCAGAGAGCTGCATTTAAAAATACTGTGCAAGTCCATTCCTTTTCTTCGTAACTGCCTCTCACCAGTGTCATTGGTGAGAATTGAGGTTCCTTGATTACTGGCCTGGGGTAGAGGTGCCATTACATATTGGTGTCAGAGCAGAGGGATGTTAATTGAACTTCAGTAACCTGTGGGCAGTTGTCACTGAAGGTGTGTGTACTCTCAACATCCACAAGGTATACATTCTGAGTTTCATTTTCACAACAGTTTTATTTATTTTTGTTGGTTTAGTTTAGTCAGCAAAAGCAGGCAAAGATGTCAGCAGAGGATTATGGCAAGCTGGCGTAAAACCAGTTGGCCAAGGTGTGCAAAGATAAAGGACTGGTGTATGCTAACCGGACTAAAGAGGAAATTATTTCAGCCTTATTAGCAGCAACAAGATGGGCCAGTGGCCAGTAGGATGACTAGTCTGGTGATGGAGATGTGCAGCCTTCACAAAAAAGGACAGTTCATCTTTTCTTCAGAGGACTTAAAAATCTATCTGGAGTTAAAGAGACTTGAATTGGAGACTGAAGAGAGACTGCAACATTTGGAAGCTGAAGAAAAGGAGAAGCAATGTCAGCATGAACTGGAGGCCAAATGTTTGGAAACTGAAGAGAGACTGCAGCATTTGCAGATTGAAGAAAATGATAGGCTGAGTTGATTGGAGGTGGAAGAAAAAGAGAAGCAGCATTGACTGGAGGCCAAACATTTGGAGACCTAAGAGAGACTGCTGCATTTGGAGGCTGAAGAGAGACTGTGGCATTTGGAGACTGAAGAGAGAATGAGGCATTTGGAGGCTGAAGAAAAGGAGAAGCATTGTCAGCATGAGATAGAAATGCTGACCCTTCATCAGGATCATGGAGATAATGGGGAAGGGAATAACCAGACCCCAGAAGCAGTAAAGGTCAGTAAATTTCTTCCACAATTTGCAGAGAGGGATGAATTTCATAGGTTTATTCATATATTTGAAAGAGTATATAAACAGTATAATGTTGACCAAGAGCTTTAGGTACAATTACTGATCCCCTTCTTCCATGGTAAAGCTGTAACTGCTTTTTTTAAAATTGTTTGATACTGATTGTTTAAACAATACAATGTTTATTGAACTGTTATAAGTTAACACCTGAAGCTTTCGAAAAAAAGTTTTGTGAGCATAAATACAAGGCAGATGAAAGTGTATTTGATTATATTGCTGAGTTAAGCACTTATTTTCATAGGTGACTGAGTGGGTGTCAGGTCACCTCTTTTGAAAGACTGGCAGACCTTTTGGTGAGGGAACAAGCCCTTAACACTTTGCCTGAAGACATGGCAATCTGGTTGTCAGACCTGGAGTGTAACTCTGCAGATGAGTTAGCGAGAAAAGGGGATCTCTTTTTAGCAAGCAGGGAATCACTGCACAAGAAGGGGATACACAGTGTTGCACATGAATGTAAGGGAACCCATGGTGGGCAGCCTAAATCACCCCAAGAGAGTCTATCACTAACAAGAGAAGCCACTAGTTCAGGAATGCGTCAAGGATCAGGGGTTAATTGTTTTAAATGTAACCAGAGGGGGCCATGTAGAATACAAATGTCTACTGAAGCATGGTGGGGAACAAAAGGTGAGGGAGCCAGCAAGTGGGAATAACAGACTCCCAGTAGTAAGTTGTCTGGAGACAGCAGGAGTACCAAACTATCACCGGAATTTGTATCCTGTCTTAGTGGATGGAAGACAGGCCACTGCTAAGAGAGACACAGCCTCTGACATAATTATTGTGAAGCCTGCAGTGGTTAAAGAGGAGCAGTACTTCTTGGGCAGTCCACTCCAATCAGAGCTTTAGGAGGGATCCCATTTCACACACCTTTGGCCAGGGTTCACCTTGACTCTGAGGTTGGAAAAGGAAGCAAGCAGGTAGGTGTTTTCAGGATATTCCTGCAGACGTCTTGATAGGGAATAATTTTTATCATGCAGTATCTTGTGTGTGCACAGTTACATGCAGATAGGCTTGTAGACAGGCAAGTAGGTCTGGTAGCCTGAGAGAGACCCAGACAGCCCCCCCAACTGAAGCTGGGGCAGGTGATGTGGCTATTTCAGGGAGGGAGCTACCTTGTAGCAGTGAGGCTGAAAGTCAGACACAGCTGCTGGTAGGTACTGATGTCCCCATGGACAGGGTGACTGCAATGAGGTGAGTGGCAGTACCCAGGCTAACAGATACTAGGATTTCTGTGAAAGGGGAGCTGGGAAGGGTCACAAAAGTAGAGCTGAGACAGGCTCAGCTTTCGGACCCAACCTTATGAAGCTTGAGGGAAGTAGCTAAGGAGACACCTGATGCTCAAGGAAAAGGGGAGTCTGTATACTGGAACAAAGGGTTATTCTATAGAGAGTTGATCCCTGAGGGAGGTGTAGAGGGTGATGTAATACAGCAGTTGGTAGTGTCCAGAGCCTACCATCTAGCACTTCTAACCATAGCTCATGACATTCGTTTTGCAGGTCATATGGGCATAAAGCATACCAAGAGACATATTATGCAGAACTTCTATTGCCCTAGGATTGCAAGGGATGTTAACAGGGTACTGCAGGACCTGTTTGCAGTGTTAAAAGGTAGGTAAGGCAGGCGACTAAGGTTGAAGCTTTTTTGATGCCTTTACCTGAGATTGAGGAGCCATTTCAGAGGGTAGCTGTGGATATTGTGGGGCCTCTGA